>NW_026652283.1:5917508-6068542 GCF_009828535.3 Hylobates moloch | reverse complement strand
CCCCCCCCCCCCCCCCCCGCAAAACAAACCTATCTATGGGATTATTGGGTCGGTTTCATTATAAACACAACCACACTCCTCTCACAGTCCCTCAGCCTCTCCCCCGTCCCTAGCCCTTGGTAACTACTAATCTGTTCTCCATTTCTGTAATTTTATATAAATGAAATTATACAGGATATAACCTTTGGGGATTGGCTTTTTTTTTTGTCACTCAGCATAATTCCCTGGAGATTCATCCACATTGTGTGTATCAGTAATTTGTTCTTTTTTTTTTTTTTTTTGAGACGAAGTCTTGGTCTGTCGCCCAGGCTGGAGTGCAGTGGCGCAATCTGGGCTCACGGCAAGCTCTGCCTCCGGGTTCATGCCATTCTCCTGCCTCAGCCTCCTGAGTAGCTGGGACTACAGGTGCCTGCCACCATGCCCAGCTAATTTTTTGTATTTTTAGTAGAGACAGGGTTTCACTGTGTTGGTCAGGATGATCTCCATCTCCTGACCTCGTGATCCACCCTCCTCAGCCTCCCGAAGTGCTGGGATTACAGGCGTGAGCCACCACACCCGGCCCATTTGTTCTTTTTTATTGCTGAGTAGTATTTCGTGGTGTGGGTGTACCACAGTTTAACTCTTCACCCAATGAAGGACATTTAGGTTGCTTCCAGTTTTTTTTTTTTTTGAGACGGAGTCTCACTCTGCCACCCAGGCTGGAGTGCAGTGGTGCGATCTTGGCTCACTGCAAGCTCCGCCTCCCGGGTTCATGTCATTCTCCTGCCTCAGCCTCTCCGAGTAGCTGGGACTACAGGCGCCCACCACCATGCCTGGCTAATTTATTGTATTTTTAGTAGAGACGGGGTTTCACCGTGTTAGCCAGGATGGTCTCGATCTCCTGACCTCATGGTCCGCCCGCCTCGGCCTCCCAAAGTGCTGGGATTACAAGCGTGAGCCACCGTGCCCAGCCTCTTCCAGTTTTTGACTATTGCAAATAAAGCTTCTATGAACATTTGGCCGGACACGGTGGCTCATGCCTGTAATCCCAACACTTTGGGAGGCCGAGGCGGGCGGATCACGAGGCCAGGAAATTGAGACCATCCTGGCTAACACAGTGAAACCCCGTGTCTACTAAAAATACAATAAATTAGCCGGGCATGGTGGGGGCGGGTGCCTGTAGTCCCAGCTACTTGGGGGGCTGAGGCAGGAGAATGGCGTGAACCTGGGAGGCGGAACTTGCAGTGAGCCGAGATCACGCCACTGCACTCCAGCCTGGGCGACAGAGCGAGATTCCGTCTCAAAAAAAAAAAAGCCTTCTGTGAACATTCAGGTACAAGATTTAGCATGAAACTGTTTAGATTTCTCTGGCATAAATGCCCAAAAATGCAATAATAGGGTTTAACCATTGTTTTTTGTTTTTTATTTGTTTGTTTGAGACAGAGTCTCACTCAGTCACCTGTTCTGGAGTGCAGTGGTGCTATCTTGGCTCACTGCAACCTCCGCCTCCCAGGTTCAAGCAGTTCTCCTTCCTCAGCTTCCCAAGTAGCTGGGATTACAGGTGCACGCCAAAATGCCTGGCTAATGTTTTTTTTATTATTATTATTATTTTTATTTTTAGTAGAGATGGGTTTTTACCGTGTTGGCCAGGCTTGTCTCGAACCTCTGACCTCAAGTGATCCGCCCACCTCGGCCTGCCAAAGTGCTGGGATTACAGGTGTGAGCCACTGGGCCAGCCTGTTTGTTTGCTTTTTGAGACAGGGTCTCACTCTGTTGCCCAGGCTGGAATGCAGTGGTGCTGAGGTAGGAGGCAGGATCTTAGTCTGGACCAGATTGAAGATTGGCTGAAACAGGGAAGAGGCAGGGAAAACACCTCTCCATGACATGCCCACCAGTTGGCTGGGCATGGTGGCTCACACCTGTAATCCTAGCACTTTGGGAGGTCGAGGTGGGTGGACTACTTGAGGTCAGGAGTTCGAGACCAGCCTGGCCAACATCGTGAAACCCTGTCTCTACTAAAAATACAAAAATTAGTAGGGCGTGGTGGTGGGCACCTGTAATCCCAGCTACTCAGGAGGCTGAGGCCAGAGAATCACTTGAACCTGGGAGGCGGAGGTTGCAGTGAGCCGAGATTGCACCATTGCACTCTAGCCTGTGTGACAGAGTGAGACTCCTGCTGGGGGGAGAAAAAAAAAATGACATGCCTACCAGCTCCAAGTCAGTTTACCATTGCCATGGCAACACCCAGAAGTTACCGCCCCTTTCCATGGCAACGACCTGAAAGTTACTAGAAATTTCTGAATAACCCATACCTTAATTTGCAAGTAATTCAAAGTGGGTATATGTATGACTGTCGACCTGCCCCTGAGCTGGTGCTCTCAACACATTGCCTAGGGGTTAGCCCTGCTCTGCAGGAGTAGTCATAAAGTTGTCACACTGCTGCCTCCATAAAGCTGTTTTCT
Source organism: Hylobates moloch (assembly GCF_009828535.3). Lineage (NCBI taxonomy): Eukaryota > Metazoa > Chordata > Mammalia > Primates > Hylobatidae > Hylobates > Hylobates moloch. The sequence continues at coordinate 6,066,101 of NW_026652283.1, read as the reverse complement.
TCTACCACCAGCTGGCTCTTGAATTCTTTCCTGAGCAAAGCCAAGAAGCTTCCAGGGCTAAGTCCCGATTTGGGAGCTTACCTGCCCTGCATCAGTGCAATCATAGCTCACTGCAGCCTGGAACTTCGGGGCTCAAGCAATCCTCCTGCCTGAGCCTCCTGAATAGCTAAGATGACAGATGTGTGCCACTACACCTGGCTGATTTTTTCTTTTTTTTTGGTAGACGTGAGGTCTCACTTTGTTGCCTAGGCTGATCATTGTTTTTAAAATTTCTATCTTTACTGATTTTTATCTGCCTGACCTATGGATAATTGAGAAAGCCTTTTTGAAGTCAATTGTCGATTTATGTATTTTGAAGCTATTTTGTAAGATGCATACAAATTTGAGTTGCTGTAACTTTCTGCCTCTCAAACTAGAACCCCAGGTCTTGAGATAGTGATTCTGGGGTCAGGAATCCTGCTGTGCTACCGGGGCCAGGAACGCCACCAGATGTAATGGTCCGAGTTCTCTGTAGCTCCATAGCAGCAATAAGTGGTGTCATCGTTCCTGAGAACCTGGGAAGATGAGTCTGAAGTTGCACCATTCTTCGGACATTGTAGCGTGGGTAGGTCCTCTCTGTTTTGATGATTGTGAAGGAAGTGAGCATGCTATTCTTGCACAAGATGTTTGTCTTCAGCAGAGAGGAAGTAGAGGAGGACAGCTTCCTCTCCACTGGGAGCTAGAACTTTATGCTGGGAGCTGGTCGTCTGGCCCAAGAAATACTTGGCGCATACTGCCAAGAAAATTCTCTTTCCTGCGGAATTTACGTAAGAGAGATGCTACAAATATACAAAGAAAAGGCAAAGATGGGTCCTCCTAGAAAACCTTTGCTACCCTGAGGTTCTTTTGCTTTTGTACTAGTTACCTGGAGAACTTAGTCCTCAGACAGGCAGAGGTCAATTTACCCATCCCCCTGCCTCTGAGCAGCCCTGCCCCATGCACCCCCAGAGGTCACGCACCCTTCCCGTATGTGCTTAGTGCTGTTCACATCAGCCCAAGTTCTAACGGCCCTCATACTGTGGCCCTCAGGGATCCTTCTTCCTTGAGCCTCACAGCACTAATTGTCCTCTCAATTATTTGGCAAAGCTGCCTTGGGACACCCTCCACAAGGGCAAGGGAGCAGGTTGTGTGGCATGATATCTCGGCCTATATTAGTTTTCTATTGCTGCAGTGACAAATGACCACAAGCTTAGTGGCCTAAAACAACACAAATTTATCTTACAATTCGTAATTGTAAGAAGCTCGAATTGGATCAAAATCAAGGTGTTGGAAGAGCTGGATTCCTTCTGCAGGTTCTATGGGAGAACTTGTTCTTCGCCTCTGTCCACTTCCAGGGGCACACATTCCTTGCCTCGTGGCCCTGCATTGCATGACCTCTGCTAGCATCATCACATCTCCTTCCCTGACGCTGACCCTCCTGCTCCTCCTATAAAAACTCTTGTGATTATATCGGCCCACCAGGATACTCTGGGATAAGCCAGGATAATCTCCCTATCTCAAGACCCTTAACTTGGTCACATCTGCAAAGTCCCTTTTGCCATGTAAGGTAGCATTCAGAGGTTGGAGATGGGATGTAGACATCTTTGGCTGTTCTTCTGCTACCGTAATGTTATGTGGTTGGCTGTATCTGCTCTTCTCTTGTCAAGCCCATGGTCTCCTCCAGGCCCTTGTCGTCCCTGTCTGGGAAGGCTCCATCAACCACTGGCGGATCTCCCTTTCTCCATCTGACCTCTCACAATACATGCCACTGCTGCCAGAGGGCCTCATCTGGTGTCACAGGATGAACACAAACCCCTACATTGGTTCAAGGTCCCTGAGGACTTGCCTCTTATTCCTCTCTCTGGTCTCTTCTCCTGTGAGTCTCCTTTATAGGCTCTAACAACTGGCTTATTCACCTACTCACTGATTTAACATGCTCAGAGCTTGCCTGCTTCTAAGATTTTACTTACTTCCTTGCAGCTGATGTGCCCTTTGCCCTCATTTCCACCTAGCAAAATCCTACTCAGCAAGTGGGTAATTAAACCATTGCAACCACTGTAAACCATTGCAGTTTTTCAAGGGGGCCATTTGGCCTTATTGTCAAAGGCCTTAAAATGTGGATGGTGGCTGACCCAGTGCTCCACATGTAGGATTTCATCCTGTGGGAGTAATCCTGAGGGTTGTGCATGGATATAGCTTCAAAGATGTTCACTGCAGCATTGTTAATTAAAAAAAAAAAAAAAGTAGGCCGGGTGCGGTGGCTCACGCCTGTAATCCCAGCACTTTGGGAGGCTGAGGTGGGCGGATCATGAGGTCAAGAGATCGAGATCATCCTGGCTAACGCGGTGAAACCCCGTCTCTACTAAAAATACAAAAAAATTAGCCGGGCGTAGTGGTGGGCGCCTGTAGTCCCAGCTACTCGGGAGGCTGAGGCAGGAGAATGGCGTGAACCCGGGAGGTGGAGCTTGCAGTGAGGGGAGATTGCGCCACTGCACTCCAGCCTGGGCGACAGAGTGAGACTCTGTCTCAAAAAAATAAAAAATAAAAAAAATTAGCTGGGCATGGTGGCAGGTGCCTGTAATCCCAGCTACTTGGGAGGCTGAGGCAGGAGAATCATCGCTTGAACCCAGGAAGTGGAGGTTGCAGTGAGCCAAGATGGCGCCACTGCACTCCAGCCTGGGCAACAGAGCAAGACTCTGTCTCGAAAAAAATAAAAATTATATTGCACATACACGTTTTAATCATATATTTTTAATTTTTACCTTTTTTTAATTGATTGATTTTGAGACAGGTCTTCCTCTGTCACCCAGGCTGGGGATGGAGTTCAGTGGTAGGATCACAGCTCACTGCAACCTCAACCTCCCAGTTTCAAGCGATCCTCCTAGCTCACCCTCTTGAGTACCTGGGACTAAAGGGATGCGCCACCATGCCTGGTGTATTTTTAATTTTTTTGTAGAGCTGGGGGTCTTGCTACATTGCCCAGGCTGATCTCAGAACTTCTGGGCTCAAGAGATCTTCCTGCCTTGGCCTCCCAATGTGCTGGGATTACAGGCATGAGCCACTGTACCTGGTGGCATATACATTTTTTACAAGCGAAAAGTAATATGCTCAACTTTTTTTTTTTTTTTTTTTTAAACGGATCGCCCAGGCTAAGTGCGATGATGTGATCTTGTCTCACTGCAACCTCCGCCTCCTAGATTCAAGCGATTCTCCTGTCTCAGCCTCCTGAGTAGCCAGGATTACAGGTGTGTGCCACCATGCCCAGCTAATTTTTGTATTTTTAGTAGAGTTGGGGTTTCACCATGTTGGCCAGGCTGGTCTCGAACTCCTGACCTCAGGTGATCCACCCATCTCGGCCTCACAAAGTGCTGGGATTACAGATGTGAGCCACCACACCTGGCCTTGACTGTTGATGGTGGTTTTTTCTGTGTGTGTGTGTGTGTGTGTGTGTGTGTGTGAGAAGTGGGCTTTTGGGTGATTTTTGTCCATATTTTCTGTTTTTTTGCAATGATCACGTCACTTTTATAATAATAAAAAAGTAATTAAGATTATTAAAAAAAATTCTACCCACCTACTCAGGCCAAACCCCTTCCTGAAGCCTTCCGTGTTGATCATCCTGGATGAATCGAGTTCTCTCTCCTCTGACCCCCTACCATTGTGTGTACAGCTATTTCTTAATGCACCCTCTTTATTTTTATTCTGTAGACTGCTACAGGGAGACTCTACAGGTGTAGAGCTCGATCTCTGTGGTGTAAGGGCCCAGGGCTCCTTTTTGCCCTTGGGGTGCTCCCTGGAGTGGCAGCGGCCCCTCCGAAGCTCGAGTGAAACGCGGGGGGGGGGGGGGGGGGGGGGTAGGGGGGGAGAGGGGGGGAAACGTCGGCGCGGGTCACAGAAGGGGGGGGGGGGGGGGGGGGGCGTGGCTTAGTGAGGACCTGCGGGGTTCCAGCTTGGAGCCAGGTGCGCCAATTTGGAGGGTCCCTTTTGCTAAGGGTCCTGCCTCAGCCCAGGAGGTGCGTATAGTCTGGGAAGGCAGTGTGCTTTCCAAATTCCATTCCTATTTTCATTGAACTAGTAATCTGATGGGCAGATAAGGCAATAACGCGTGCCATGTTTGTAAAAAATACAAAAATTTTCCAAAGATATCTTGTGAGTCCCTGCCAAATGAATGGTATGACGTAAGAGGAGGGAAAAAGTCACCACGGGTCACAGAAGAGTTGAAGTGCTCTGGGCATTTGGAGCATCAGGCCAGTGCTCTCAGGCCCCCAGACTGTACGGAAATGTAGCTCAGATACTCTCATGGAGCTTAGGGCTGTTGGCTAATGGCTACAGCTTTAATTTCAAATAGCAACTTTTTATTCATTAAAAAAACCTTATTTATATAATTTCAGGAAAACTAGCACCCTCCATGAAAATATCATCAGAAGAGCTTCCTTGGATGATTTTCATATTTATTAATTGATCAATTGCATAATGTATAAAATATCGATTAAAATCACTAGGCTTAAACTGTCAAATGTAAAACTTGATGGCTTGGCCTCTGACTTCCAGTTTTCCGAAGAAAACAGTACTTGAGATGCCGTGATTCTGGGCGTGCTGAGTGATGGAAGGGGTTGGAGAGTCAGTCACTGTGCAGCCTGTGCCCGTGGCCTCTGTGCCTCCCTGCAGCGGCCGTGCACTCCTCTGCCATGGTGGGTTTATGCAGCTCTCTTCGTAGGAGATCAGGAGTCCTTGGGGACAGGATTCCAACCGCATTCGTCTCTGTTCCCCTGTATTCAGAGAACATAATCTTAAGTAGCACTAACCTAAATAAATATCCCATAATATGGAACTGGTTACATAAATTGTGGAATATCAGTAAGTGAATTACTCCAGCCAAGTGTGTTATACTCTGATAAAATAGACACTTGAGTGTTATTTAGAAATCGTGCCAGAGTGTCATACGAGTTACAGGCGCAGAATACCACATGGGAACGTGACATCAGTCTGATGTCCCTGCCCCCTTGCAGAGCCATCCTGTGACTTTCACTGTGCAATTTCCCCAACCAGAGTGACGAGTGCTGTCTTCTGTGCTGACGATTTGGAGCGCAGACAACAACTTCCTCGGGTATTGAGCAATTTTTTTATCTGCAGTTTCAGTTCTGTAGCTACATTTTAATATTATATGTTAATTAACCCACATCATTCTTCTATTAGCAGGGAGTTCAACAAACATTTATGGAGCACTTACCATGTGCTATGCTCCAGACAGAGCACTTTGGAAGATACAGAGATGAGTAAAGCAAGGTCTTGTTCTAGGGAGAGCTCAGACTGGAGGAGATAAGACAAACAAAAATGCATGAAAAGGCTGGGAGCGGTGGCTCACACCCGTAATCCCAACACTTTGGGAGGACGAAGTGGGTGGATCACGAGGTCAGGAAAACCCTGGCTAACACGGTGAAACCCCTTCTCTACTAAAAATATAAAAACAAAAAATTAGCTGAGCGTGGTGGCCGGCGTCTGTAGTCCCAGCTACTCCAGAGGCTGAGGTGGGAGAATGGTGTGAACCGGGGAGGCGGAGGTTGCAGGGAGCCAAGATCGCGCCATTGCACTCCAGCCTCGGCAACAGAGCGAGACTCCGTCTCAAAAAAAAGAAAAATGCACGAAAAGATGAGAGGGTCACAGAAACACCCAGAGGTGGTTCAAAGGCAGGAAAAGGGGGGGTGAAGGGTGGGAGGAAAGGAGAAAAGGCTTATGGAAGAGTTATAGGTACAGGGGCGAAAACACGGACGTTGTGATCAGGTAGATTCAGATGCTGGCTGCCTTTGGTGGCAGTGTGGGCCTAGGCAAGGCCCTTACCCTGTCTGAGCCTCAGCATCCTCAACTATAAAATGAGAGTGACGCTCTCTTTCCCTCACAAGGTTGTTAGAAGGTACAGTGGATTGAATGGTGAGCCCCAAAAGACATGTCCACATTCTAACTCCTGGACCCTGTGAATGTGACCTTACTTGGAAAAAGGCTCTTTGCAGATGCAATTAAGGATGTCAAGATAGATCATCCTAGATTACTAGATCCTTAGGCGGGGTGTGGTGGCTCATGCCTGTAATCCCAGCACTTTGGGAGGCCGAAGTGGGCAGATCACTTGAGGCCAGGAGTTTGAGACCAGACTGGCTAACATGGCAAAACTCTGTCTACTAAAACTACCAAAAAAAAAAAAAAAAAAAGCCGGATGTGGTGGTGGCACCTGTAATCCCAGCTACTCGAGAGGCTGAGGGAGGAGAATCACTTGAACCTTGGAGGTGAAGGCTGCGGTGAGTCAAGATTGCGCCACTGCACTCCAGCCTGGGTGACAGAGTAAGACTCCATCTCGAAAAAAACAAAGAGGCTGGGCGCCGTGGCTCACGCCTGTAATCCCAGCACTTTGGGAGGCTGAGGCGGGTGGATCAGCTGAGGTCAGGAGTTCAAGACCAGCCTGGGCAACATGGTGAAACCCTGTCTCTACTAAAAATACAAAAATCCGCTGGATGTGGTGGCGCATACCTGTAATCCTGGTTACCTGGAAGGCTGAGGCAAGAGAATCACTTGAGCCAGGTAGGTGGAGGTTGCAGTGAGCTGAGATTGTACCATTGCACTCCAGCCCGGGTAACAGAGAGACTCCGTCTCAAACAAACAAAAAAAAAACAAAAAAAGATTACTAGATTCTTCCAGATTACTTAGATTCAATGACAGGTGTTCTTATAAGAAATATACAGTGGGAGGCTGAGGCAGGAGAATGGCGTGAACCCGGGGGGGGAGGGTGGCGGGGGGAAATATCCCCCCCCCCCCCCCCCAGCCGGGGGACAGAGCAAAACCCCCTCTCAAAAAAAAAAAAAAAAAAAAGAAATATACAGTGGGAGACACACAGGGAGATGAGGAGAGAGCCATGTGAAGACGGAGGCTGAGATTAGAGTGATGCTGCCACAAGCCAAGGAAAGTCTGCAGCCACCAGAAGCTGGAAGAGGTGAGGAAGGTCTCTCCCTTAGAGCCTTTGTGGACACCTTGATTTCAGACTTCTTCCCTTCAAAACTGTGGGAGAAGACATTTGTGCTGTTCTAAGCCACTCGGTTTGTGGTGATTTGTTACAGCAGTGCCGGGACACTCACAGAGGAGGATGAAGTAACACAGTGTTCACAAGCAGCTAGCAGAGTATCTGGTACTTGCAAGGTGTTCACCAAATGACAAATTCTCCCTCTGCAGGAGGGGGACATGGAAGGATGAACAGGAGAGAGGAGGAGTGGGGAGGAGGCAGGACGTTTGGATGGTGGAACAGTGTGAGCTGAGCACAAGAGGTGTCTGGGAAGCAATGCCTCCGGGCACCCAGCAGACATTCTGGGGTGCAGGGTGTGGGGTCAGGGTGGACGTGGGCGTGTGCTCAGCAAGGGTGCAGGAGGAAGGCAAGTGTGCTGACTGTTGGATGGGAGGTTGGAGAAGAAGAAGGGCCCACGGAAAGGGAAAGAGGCAGGCTGCTGGGACTCCTCCTCGCCCTGGGGCCTTCCACCTGGGCTGCTCCTGCCTAGCCTCTAGTGCCTTGGTGCTCATGGTGGAGCTGAAGCAGTGCTTGAAGCCATGCCAGAGGAAAGTCGCTGGGCTGCTGGTCATTAAAGGAGTCATAATGGGCTTGGGAAGAAGGAAGCAGCAAGAGGGATGGAGTGAAGATTTCAGATCCTCGAGTTTGTTTACTGAGCACCTGGTAACCCCCTGGATTCTTCTGTCAACCTATGAACATGTAATTAAGGATGGCAAGATAGATGATCCTAGATTACTAGATCCTTAGGTCAGGCATGGTGGCTCACGCCTGTAATCCCAGCACTTTGGGAGGCCGAGGTGGGCAGATCGCCTGAGGTCAGGAGTTAGAGACCAGCTTGATCAACATAGTAAAACCCAGTCTTTATTAAAAAGTACAGAAGTTAGCTGGGTGTGGTGGCATATGCCTGTAATCTTAGCTACCTGGGAGGCTGAGGCAGGAGAATGGCGTGAACCTGGGAGGCGGAGCTTGCAATGAGCCAAGATCTCGCCACTACACTCTAGCCTGGGTGACAGAGCAAGACTCCATATCAAAAAAAAAAAAAGAAAAAAAAAAAGAAAAAGAACATGAGATGATTCCTCAAACTCCTGTACATCAAAAAACAAACAAGAACAAAAAAGCCCTCATCAATAAATATTAAAGGTAAGTGAAGAACTGAAAAAAAATCCGCATATCAATATGAGAAAAAACTAACATTTTTAATCTTTGGTTTTTATAGATCAATATAGATAAGCATCTCGGTTAAAAATGAGCTAAAGAAACAAACAAGAAATTCACAAAAGAAGAAATACACATGGACAGTGTTAGAAAATGTTCTCTCAATAATGAAAGAAATGAGTATTAAAGTAATAATCTTATAATAGTTTTTGCCACTTACATTACCAAATCTGTAATAAAAAATAATGCTATAGAAGAGTAAATTGGTACAGTTCTTGGGAGGATATATAAAAGGCTTAACAATTTTCGTGCCCTTTGACCGAGCCATTTCTTTTACTTCTAGGAATGTGTTTCAAGGAAATAGGCTGTGTGCGTGTGAAGATTTATGTACAGGATGTTGGTCACCCTATTTGTAAGGCTAAGCCAACATTTCCACATCACTTGGCTTCAGAGCTTTATCTTTTAAGTGAAACTTTCAACTGCAGAGAAAACTAGAGAGGATAATACAAAAACACCCATGTTCTAGCCAGCTTGCTGCATCTTAACATTTTGCCACATTTGCTTTATACTTTTGAAATAATTAACAAAATATTTACAGAGAGGTATGGCCCCCTAGGTCCCACTCTCTGGATTCCATCTTCTCTCTTCTTCCCCAGAGGTGACTAGTATCCCGAACTTAGAGGTTATCACTCCACGCGCATGTTTCTTTTACTGTAAGTAAACATATTTATTTATTCATTTATTTTTTGAGACAGAGTCTCAAATCTGTTGCCCAGACTGTTGTGCAATGGCACGATTACAGCTCACTGCAGCCTCGAACTCCCGGGCTCAAGTGATCCTCTTACCTTAGCCTCCTCAGTAGCTGGGACTAGAGATGCAAACCACCATACCCGGCTAGTTCTTCTTTTTTCCATAAAAATGGGGTCTCTGTATGTTACCCAAGCTGGTCTTGAACTCCTGGCCTCAAGCGATCCTCCTGCCTTGGCCTCCCAAAGTGCTAGGATTACAAGTGTAAGCCACCATGCTTGGCCAATTAAACGTATTTATAAGCAATAATATATAGTTTTATTTTACATGTTTTTTACCTTTATGTAAGTGGTACGTATCCTCTGATACTTGCTTTTGTTTTTTGTTCACCATTATTTTGGGGGGTTTTCCATGTTGATAGGTGTAGCCTAGATTACTTTTAATTGCTATTTGTTATTTCACTGGATGAACATACAATTTATTCATTAATTCTTCCGTTGAAGTATATTTAGCCTGGTTGTTTACACATCTTTTGACTGCAGACACTGCTGCAGTAAACATTCTGTGCATGCTGGTTGGTGCACATGCATGAACGTTTCTCTAGGGGATATGCCTACGCGTGCAGTTGCAGGGCTGTGGGGAGGAGTATCTTTAAATTTTATAGATATTTCCACATTTTCTCCAAAGTGCTTTACCAAAAGTGCTTTACCTCTTGTCCTCAGCAGCATATAGGAATTTCAGGAGCCCCTCCTCCTTACCATTCCGAAAAGTGGATAACTAACTGTGGTTTTATTTTAGATTTCCCTGATGACCAGTGGAGTTGAACAGGTTTTGGGGTTTTTTTTTTTTTTTTTTTTAAGATGGAGTTTTGCTCTTGTTCCCAGGCTGGAGTGCAATGGTGTGATGTTGACTCACTGCGACCTCTGCCTCACGGGTCCAACTGATTCTCCTGCCTCAGCCTCCCGAGTAACTGGGACTGTGTCTGGAATTGGTGGGGTCTTGGGCTCACTGACTTAAAGAAGGAAGCCGCAGACCCTCGCGGTGAGTGTTACAGTTCTTAAAGGTGGCGTGTCCGGAGTTTGTTCCTTATGATGTTCGGATGGGTTCGTGGTCCTGCTGGCTTAGGAATGAAGCTGCAGACCTTCACTGTTGAGTGTTGCAGCTCTTAAGGTGGCGCATCTGGAGTTGTTCGGTCCTCCTGGTGGGTTCGTGATCTCCATAGCTTCAGGAGTGAAGCTGCAGACCTTTGCGGTGAGTGTTACAGCCCATAAAGGTAGTGTGGGCCCAAAGAGGAACCAGTAGCAAGATTTACTGCAAACAGCAAAAGAGCAAAGCTTCCACAGCAACGAAGGGAACCCCAATGGGTTGCCGCTGCTGCCCCGGGCAGCCTGCTTTTTCTCTCTTATCTGGCCCCACCTACATCCTGTTGATTGGTCCATTTTACAGAGAGCCGATTGGTCTGTTTTACAGAGAGCTGATTGGTCCGTTTTGACAGGGTGCTGATTGGTACGTTTACAATCCCTGAGCTAGACAGAAAAGTTCTCCATGTCCCTACTAGATTAGCTAGATACAGAGTGGTGTATTTACAAACCCTGAGCTAGACACAGAGTGCTGATTAGTGCTTTTACAAACCTTGAGCTAGATACAGAGTGCCGATTGGTGCATTCACAATCCCTTAGCTAGACATAAAGTTTCTCCAAGTCCCCACCAGAGTAACTAGATACTGAGTGCCGATTGGTGCATTCACAAACCCTGAGCTAGACACAGGGCGCTGATTGGTGCATTCACAAACCTTGAGCTAGAAACAGAGTGCTGATTGGTGTATTCTCAATCCCTTAGCTAGACATAGAGGTTCTTCAAGTCCCCACCAGACTCAGGAGCCCAGCTGGCTTCACCCAGTGGGTCCTGCACCGGGGCCACAGGTGGAGCTGCCTGCCAGTCCCACGCAGTGCGCCGGCACTCCTCAGCCCTTGGACGGCCGATGGGATCGGGCGCCCTGGAGCAGGGGGCGGTGCTCTTTGGGGAGGCTCGGGCGGCGCAGGAGCCCATTGCAGAGGAGGTGGGGGAGGCTCACGCATGGCAGGCTGCAGGTCCCAAGCCCTGCCCCGCGGGAGGCAGCTAAGGCCTGGCAAGAAATCGAGCACAGCAGCTGCCGGCCCAGGTGCTAAGCCCCTCACTGCCCATGGCCCACTGGCCAGGCCAGCCAGCCGCTCTGAGTGGGGGGCCCGCTGAGTGCAAGCCCACCTGGTACTGGCGCTGGCCGGCAAGCACTGTGCGCAGCCTGGGTTCCCGCCTGCGCCTCTCCCTCCACACCTCCCCTCAGGCTGAGGGAGCCGGCTCCGGCCTTGGCCAGCCCAGGAAGGAGCTCCCACAGTGCAGCAGCAGGCTGAAGGGCTCCTCAAGTGTGGCCAGAGTGGGTGCCAAGGCCGAGGAGGCGCCCCGAGCAAGCGAGGGCTGCGAGGGCTGCCAGCAGGCTGTAACCTCTCAGGACTACAGGTGCGCCACCACGTCTGGTTAATTTTTGTATTTTTAGTAGGTGTTTCACCATGTTGGTCAGGCTGGTCTTGAACTCCTGACCTCAGGTGATCCTGCCGCTTCAGCCTCCCAAAGTGCTGGGATTACTAGGCGTGAGCCATCATGCCCGACCTGGTTTTGGTGTGTTTACTAGCCAACTGCATTTCCTCCTTTTCTGTAGATTGCCTTTCCATATCACTCTCTATTGCCACTAGGTTGTTTGTCCATTTCTTTTTCTATTTTTTTTTTTTTTTTGATACGGAGTCTTGCTCTGTTGCCCAGGCTGGAGTGCAGTGGCACAATCTGGGGTCACTGCAAGCTCCGCCTCCCGGGTTCACACCCTTCTCCTGCCTCAGCCTCCTGAGTAGCTGGGACTACAGGCGCTTACCACCACAATCGGATAATTTTTTATATTTTTAGCAGAGACAGGGTTTCACCGTGTTAGCCAGGATGGTCTCAATCTCCTGACCTTGTGACCCGCCCGCCTCGGCCTCCCAAAGTGCTGGGATTACAGGCGTGAGCTACCGCACCTGGCCATTTTTTTTTAGACAGAGTTTCCGTCTTGTTGCCCAGCCTGGAATGCAATGGTGGGATCTCGCCTCACCCCAACCTCTGCCTCCCGGTTCAAGCCATTCTCCTGTCTCAGCCTCCTGAGTAGCTGGGATTACAGGCATGTGCCACCACGTCCAGCTAATTTTGTATTGTTAGTAGAGACAGGGTTTCTCCATGTTGGTCAGGCTGGTCTCGAACTCCCGACCTCAGGTGATCTGCCCCCCTTGGCCTCCCAAAGTGCTGGGATTACAGGTGTGAGCCACCGCGCCCGGCCACATTTGAAATTGTTTTTATTTTGAGACAGTCTCATCTGTCACCAGGTGAGTGCAGTGGGCCATCTGGGTCTGCAAGTCCGCCTTCCTGCCTCAGCCTCCCGAGTAGCTGGGACTACAGGCGTTTTTAACTATTCTTGATCTTTTGCTTCCCATATAGATTTTAGGATCAGCTTGTCTAATTATATGAAAAACCCTGTTGGATTGAAATTGTATTTAATTTATTGATTAATCTGAGGATATTTGGCATCTTTACAATATTGTGACTTAGTAAATATGAACACAGCATATCTCCTCATTGGGTTTTCTTTTATGTCTTGGGACAAGATTTATGATTTTCTCCATAATAATGGACAGATTTTTTTTTTTTTTTTTTGAGACAGGGTCTTGCTTTGTTGTCCCGGCATGATCTAGGCTCACTGCAACCTCTGCCTCTCTGGTTCAAACGATTCTCCTACCTCAACCTCCCCAATAGATGGGATTACAGGCATGTGCCACCACACCTGGCTAATTTTTTGTATTTTTAGTAGAGTTGGGGTTTCACCATGTTGTCCCGGCTGGTCACAAACTCCCGACCTCAAGTGATCCGCCCACCTCGGCCTCCCAAAATGCTGGGATTATATGTGTGAGCCACCGTGCCCGGCCTATTCTATTTATTCTTAAGTATCTGCAGTAATTGCTACTTTACTAATAGGGCCACTTCAAAGATTATATTTTATAACTATATAGGAACATAACAGATTTTAAAAAGGAATCTTGTGGCAAACTTCTAAACTCTTATGTAGATTCTTTTGAATTTTTCTATGTATACATTCATATCTTCAAATAATAACTATTTTGCTTTTTCCTAAGCTCCATACCTCATTTTTCCTCCTCTTCTCTTACTTTGCTGCCCTGGGCATCTGAACCAATATTGACTAGCAGTGATGACATTGAACATGCTTGTCGGCCGGGCGCGGTGGCTCACGCCTGTAATTCCAGCACTTTGGAAGGTGGAGGAGGATGGATCACGAGGTCAGGAGATCGAGACCATCCTGGCTAACACGGTGAATCCCCGTCTCCTCTAAAAATACAAAAAAATTAGCCAAGCGTGGTGGCGGGCACCTGTAGTCCCAGCTACTCAGGAGGCTGAGGCAGGAGAATGGCGTGAACCCGGGAGGTGGAGGTTGCAGTGAGCTGAGATCACACCACTGTACTCCAGCCTGGCGACAGAGCGAGACTCTGTCTCAAAAAAAAAAAAAAAAAAAAAAAGGACATGCTTGCATGTTCAAGTAATTATCTTGCGTCTGCCTCCCTAGAAGCTGGGACTACAGGCGCGCGCCAGCGGCATGCCCAACTAATTTTTGTATTTTTAGTAGAGACGGGGTTTCACCATGTTGGCCAGGATGGTCTAAATCTCTTGACATCGTGATCCACAGGCCTCGGCCTCCCAAAACGCTGGGATTACAGGCGTGAGCCACTGCTCCCGGCCTTGTTCTGGTTTTTAAAGGGAAAGTGGCTTCCATTTTACCATAAGTATGAAATATGCTCTATGTCTCAGGCCAAGGACATTCCCTTCTTTTTATAGGTTACTTAAGTGTTTTGTTTACTTGTTTTCCATAAATGGGTGTTGTTGACTTTTACAAAACTGAAAGCTTTTCTGCTTTATAATTTAATCGTTTTTTAAAATAAAATTTAAGCTTATATTATGAAGTGCACATAAATCTATAGATTTTATCTTTCTGGTGCATTGATCTTTATATCACCTTTTTCTGCTCTTTGGTGCTAATGATGACTTTGATCTTAAGGTCCATTGTGTGTGATAGTGGTATAAAACGCTTTTCCTTGGTCGTCACTTGCCTCTCCTTTCTTTTCCTTATGGTCTTTGTGTCTTTATATTTTTAGGACTGTCTCTTGAACATTGCTGCATTGTGTGCCTTTTTAAAGAAATCCGACTTGAGGCCAGGCGCGGTGGCTCACGCCTGTAATCCCAGCACTTTGGGAGGCCGAGGTGGGTGGATCACGAGGTCAGGAGATCGAGACCATCCTGGCTAACACAGTGAAACCCCGTCTCTACTAAAAATACAAAAAAAAAAAAATTAGCCGGGCGAGGTGGCAGGAGCCTGTAGTCCCAGCTACTCGGGAGGCTGAGGCAGGAGAATGGCATGAACCCCAGGGGGCAGAGCCTGCAGTGAGCCGAGATCGCACCACTGCACTCCAGCCTGGGCGACAGCGAGACTCTGTCTCAAAAAAAAAGAAATCCGATTTGATAATCTCTACCTTTTTATTATTAATTATTGATCTGTTTGAATTTTTTGTACTATTGCATTTTACATTTTATACTATTTGTCTTGCTTTTTCTATTTTTCTCCTAGGTCAATCTAGTTTTTAAAAATTTGTTTTTTTTCTGATAGGTTTGGAAAACATACATTCAATTCTATTCTTTCAGTAGCCTCCCTTAAAATTTTACTATGCAGTATAGCCTTAACAAAGTCTAAAGTGATCACGACATCTTTCTTCCTTCTGAGCCATACGAGGACCTTAATACACTTTCACTCCTGTCCCACATGTTATTGCTATCTGGTATTTTGGTTCTAATTTTTAATAACTCTCCAACTTATCATTACCATTGTTATTGTTTTATATAATCACTGCCTGCTCATATTTACCCCCATATTTACTATTTTATTTATTTACCTTTTCTCTTGGCATCTTGTTTCTAGGCTGAATTTTCTTCTTCCTGGCAGGGCGAGGTGGCTCACACCTGTAATCTCAGCACTTTGAGAGGCCGAGGCAGGAAGACTGCTTGAGCCCAGGAGCTCTAGGAGTTTGAGACCAGCCTAGGTAATATGGCAAAACCCTGTCTCTACAAAAAAAATACAAGAATTAGCCAGGTATGGTGGTGCATGCCCATAGTCCCAGCTGCTAGGGAGGCTGAGGTGGGAGGATTGCTTGAGCCCAGAAGGTTGAGGCTGCAGTGAGTTGTGACTGTGTCACTGTACTCCACCCTGGGTGACAGAGACCCTGTCTCAAAAACAGTAACAAAAAATGTTTTTCTCCCTGAAGTTCCTTCTTTAGTAGTTTTTTCAGAAAGGACTGTTAATGTTAAGCCCAGTCTCTGTTTTTCTGGAAAAAAAAAAAAAAAAAAAAAAAGGATCTGTGTTTCTTCAACTCTGAACAATAATTTACAGGTAGATCAGATGTTACAGTCTCCCTCCCACGGCCCTCTAACCCCAACTCTCCCTGTTTCTTCTAGACTACCAGTGTCTGCTCCTCCGTGCCTGAGGGCCAGAAGTGTTGAGGGCTGCATGCCTCCTGAAGCAGCCCTGACAATAACTGACAGGAAGGAGTAAGTGTAGAAACTCCCCTGCTCCCTGACCCAAGAGTGGGAAGATTCGGAGGCATGGATCTTACATTTTCCCAGCCTCTCCTCCAGAAGGAAGCTTTCTTGTCCACTTGGTGGCTGGCATAATAAACATCTTTTACTGGCTGCTTTCCCTGCCCCGTATCACATTCCCACTTCCCTGCTGATGCTTCCTGCCCTCAAATCAATTATCTACACTAAAATACTCAGGGTCTGCTTCTGGGACTTCAAACTAAGACACTGCATATAGAATTCTCCATGAATGGACTTTTTCTCTCAGCACTTCTCTTTGGATCTTCTAATTCTATCATGTTTCTTAATTCTGCCTCCATTTTTTTTTTTTTTTGAGATGGAGTCTCACTCTGTCACCCAGGCCAAAGTGCAGTGGTGTGATCTCGGCTCACTGCAACCTCTGCCTCCTGGGTTCAAGCAATCCTCCTGCCTCAGCCTCTTGAATAGCTGGAATTACAGGCATGCACCACCACGCACGGTTAATAGTTGTATTTTTAGTAGAGATGGGATTTCAACACGTTGGCCAGGCTGGTCTCGAACTCCTGACCTCAAGTGATCTGCCCTGCTTGGGCTCCCAAAGTGCTGGGATTACAGGCATAAGCCACTGTGCCTGGCTGCTCCTCCATTTTTTCATCTCCATATTTGAGTAATTTCTTTAGAACCATTTTTCAGCTTTTTTTTTTTCAAAAAATCTGGTGTTTTTGAATTTTTCAATTAATTTACTATATACATTTCTTCAAGTTCTTTTTTTTTCTTTTTTGGGACAGCATCTTACGCTATTGGCTAGGCTGGAGTGCGCGATTATGGCTCACTGCAGCCTCAACCTCCTGGGCTCAAGGGGTCCTCCCTCCTGCCTCAGCCTCCTGAGTAGCTGGGACCACAGGCATGCACCGCCAGGCCCAGCTAATTTTTTATTTTTATTTTTTGTAGAGATGGGGTCTTGCTGTGTTGTGTAGGCTAGTCTCAAATTCCTGAGCACAGACAATCCTCTTGCCTCCGCCTCCCAAAGTGTTAGGATTACAGGTGTGAGCCTCCACGTCTGGCCTTAAAGTTCTTTTTCAAGTTTTTTTCCTGTTCTTTTCTTTTTTTTAATGGAGTCTCACTCGGTCACCAGGCTGGAGTGCTGTAGCATGATCTTGGCTCACTGCAACCTCCGCCTCCCGGGTTCAAGTGATTCTCCTGCCTCAGCCTCCAGAGTAGCTGGGACTACAGGTGCATGCCACCATGCCCAGCTAATTTTTGTATTTTTAGTAGAGATGGGGTTTCACCATATTGGCCAGGATGGTCTTGATCTGTTGACCTCGTGATCTGCCCACCGTGAGCCACTGTGCCCTGCCTTGAAAAAAGTTTATTCTTTGTAAAGACAGGGTCTTGCTGTGTTGCCCAGGCTGGTCTTGAACTCCTGGTCTCAAGCGATTATCCCATCTCAGCCTCCCAAAGTGCCAGGATTACAGACAGAACCACCGTGCCTAGCATCTATTATAATTTTAAACACTCATTTTTTTCTTTTTATCTTTCTCTGATCATTTTATTTTCTGAAATTCTTAGGGATCTAATTCTTGCTCATGGTAGTTTTCTCAAGTGTTGAAAAATTTTTGATTTTGAATTCATCCTCAAGAGAGCTTTATTTACATGAGTGCAAAGGTTGAAAATTCTAGGCTGGGTGCAGTGGCTCATGCCTGTTATCCCAGCACTTTGGGAGGCCGAGGTGGGCAGATCACAAGGTCAGGAGTTTGAGACCAGCCTGGCTAACATAGTGGAACCCCGTCTCTATTAAAAATACAAAAAATTAGCTGGGTGTGGTGGTGTGCGCCTGTAATCCCAGCTACTTGGGAGGCTTAGGCAGGAGAATTGCTTGAAGCCGGGAGGTGGAGGTTGCAGAGAGCCATGATCACGTCACTGCACTCCAGCCCGGCCGACAGTGCGAGACTCCATCTCAAAAAAAAAAAAAGAAAAAGAAAATTCTAAAGAAAGACTTAATTCCCTCCCCACCCTGCCCCAAAACAAGTGGAGACAGGCAAACTTCCTTATCTTCTAGGTTGGGGGATGGATTTTTTTCCTGGTCCACTGTTTGGAAGATGTTTCCCTTCAAACTTTCAGCTTTTGCAGGGATCTCCGTTCTAGTTCTCCCTCTGGGTCAGGCCCGTAGCTGCACTGCCCATTCTTGCAATGTGCGGCCTCCAGTCTGGAGGGTTCCCAGACTGGCCTACCCTAGGCCACCCGTGGGCCTACCCTGCCTCCTGCTCATTTAGACTCCTCTTCCTCATTGACCCTTGAAGATAGTCCTTACTTTCCTCCCAGATCAACTGTGCATTTAAAGAACATTTGTTGTATTTAGCACAGCATTTAAAGGTATTTTGTAATGAAAGGGTTTTCAGATTAGTCATTTAGTTTTTTTAAATAAGAGCTGGAAGTGGAAATCCCGATGGCCTTTTCTTTTTTTTTTTTTTTTGAGATGGAGTCTCACTCTGTCGCCCAGGCTGGAGTGCAGTGGCGCAATCTTGGCTCACTGCAAGCTCCGCCTCCCGGATTCACACCATTTTCCTGCCTCAGCCTCCCAAGTAGCTGGGACTACAGGTGCCCGCCACCACGCCCGGCTAATTTTTTGTGTTTTTAGTAGAGACGGGATTTCACCGTGTTAGCCAGGATGGTTTTGATCTCTTGACCTCGTGATCCGCCCACCTCGGCCTCCCAAAGTGCTGCAATTACAGACGTGAGCCACCACGCCTGGCCCCCAATGGCCTTTTCTGCTGTCTCATGCTGATTCTGCCTCTTGTGCCATTTTTCTTCCCTGGGAGTGTGCATCTTCCTCTCCTGGGGTGGTAAAGGGAGTAGGAGTGTGAGGTATGTGGGAAGGGAGGAGGTTGGAACCTAGTGGTTTCTCAAAGTCTTAGGGCAGCGGGTATCATGGAGAAGCAGTGAGGAGGTCTCCCATACCCAGACATGCCTCAGGGTGCTCATCTCAGTGCCTGGAATCCCAGCATGACAGTCATCTTCGCCCCACCCCTGCCCATTTCATCAGTTACTTATTTTAGTAGGAATTAGTTTAGCAGATGATGTTGAGAATTAGGCTTTTGGGAATGGGAGGCTGGGAAGAAGAATCGTGTATCTGTGTGTGTGTGTGTGTGTGTGTGTGTGTGTGTAGAAGATCAGGGTACCAGAAGTGTGTAGAAGTGTCCTTGAGAATTAGAATTATTAGAATGTAGCTACAGTAGAAATATTAGACTCAGACCATCACTCCCCACCTTCGCCATTTTACAAAGGGCTAGGCTTGTGGCCAAGACCTTCCTCTTTAACCGATCCATTCAACCCTGGCCAGGACCCAAATGGACTGTTTTTGTCAGGGCCAGGACCGGATCCTTCATACCTGGGGTGCACAGGAAGTGTTAGTGCTCCCCTTCCTCCAAACACAGCAGCAAAATTGGCTCAGGTTGAGGTGTTTTTCCCAACTTCCCTGGAGTCCAGCCCTGGAAGCTGGATCAGGAAGCTGTGTTGTTCTAGTGTGATTCCACTCTGGCCTGTATCAGCCTGCCCTGAGACAAGCAGCATTCCTGGTTATCCCACACAGGTGGGGCACTCTAGGAAGACCAGGGATCAAGTGTGGGGGTGTAGGGATGGGGGTGTTTGGGGAGGGCAAGGCAGTTCATTAAGGCAGCTGCCAGGAGGTCTCCCTTCAAACTCTACAAAGCTTTATCAGCTTGGAGGTTCTTCTAATACCATTTCCTTTCATTGTTTCCTTTTGGTAATTAAAAGGAGGCCAATCCCCTGTTGTGGCAGCTCACAGCTATTGTGGTGGGAAAGGGAGGGTGGTTGGTGGATGTCACAGCTTGGGCTTTATCTCCCCCAGCAGTGGGGACTCCACAGCCCCTGGGCTACATAACAGCAAGACAGTCCGGAGCTGTAGCAGACCTGATTGAGCCTTTGCAGCAGCTGGGAGCATGGCCTAGGGTGGGCAGCACCATTGTCCAGTGGCTGAGTTTCCAGGGACCTCGGAGATACCCGCAGCCCTCATTTGCAGGGGAAGGTATGGCCTTTGGAAGGAGAGCTGGCTCAGTTGTGGGAGGAAGATGCAGGACTGACTGATCCCTGCTCCTGGGGAGCTGGGGTTCTCTGTCACTGGACCAGAAGGGCTTTGTTTGGAGGGGCGAGTCAGTTCAGCCAGGGACGATCCTAATAATGCCTCCTCCACTTGCCTCTGAGGGTCCTGGGGCTGCTTTTCTTCATGCAGTGGGTTTTACCGTTTGATAGGACTTCACTCAAATGAGTTGGAATGAGCTTTGCCCTCACCTCTGAGAACCGGGGAGCAGCTGAATGTACCTGCGTGTTAGGACTGGGAGGGGACACCTGCTTGGAGACCAAGACCTGGCCCTATCTGACATCTCAGTGTTCCTCCTTCCATAGATATATCACAGATTGGCTTTATTTCACCTTTGGCTGGATGGGACCTTAGGTAGGAAAGGAGTCACCCCCAGTGAATCTCAGGCAACAGATTCTGCACTTATTTAACAACCTTTTCCAGAGGAGAGGGGCTACAGCAGGGGCTCTAAGGGACTTGGAGTATGCTCTGCCAGCCAGGATTAATTGTCCCTCTCTTGGGGGGTCACACAGTGGGGAAGTCTGCCTGCATCCAGGGCCGCTGGACTCCTGTCCATTTTTTCAGATGAACTCAGCAAACATTTGCTGGGCATCTCCTGGGTGCTAAGCATCTTGCCAGGTGTGGGGGTTGGAGACAAGGGAGACAGCCCTTGCTCTTGTGAAGGCACTTGTGGTACAGAGTCAGGGGCCAACAAGCAAACCGTCAAGTTGGTGGTTCCTGAGCATTCTCTGTGTCTGGGCTGCTGTGGTGGGCACACAAGCGTAAGACAGTTCCTACTCTCCAGTTTGGATGCAGAGGCAGGAAGGAATGAGGTGTGTGTTAGCTCCCAGCTGCTTCAGGAGGCAGGGACGTGAGAGAGGCCCAGCGGGCCTAGAGGGAAGGCAGGGTTTTCCTCCTGTCTTGGGCCTGGGACTGCTGTCTGTAGAAAGGTACCCACAGGTCCCAGCTCACAGCGATTGTTACTCTTGGGCCTGGCACTGGCCAGGGGTTTTTTGTGGGGCCAGAAGGCCATGTTCAAAGGGGAAAATGGGGTCATGAGGATCAATCTTTTCTCCTGCTTTAAAGAAATGCTTTTGCTACTGCATGCCCTGACAGTCACCACACCAGCAGCCACCTACCTGGGCAGGTATGACCAGCTCACGTCTCTTGCTTCTCTGCAGATGATTCCTGCCAGATTTGCCGGGGTGCTGCTTGCTCTGGCCCTCATTTTGCCAGGTAGGTACAAAAGGGCCTCCATTTCTCATTCCCGCCCCAGGGCCATCTGGAGTGACCCCTTTCTGGGAATCAGCAAGTGTGTCTGGAGCTCACCCGTGTGCCCAGCCCCAGCTTAGGCTGTTGGTTGCCTCCTGTGAAGGTTCCGCGGAGTTCCCACCCTTGACTTGTATTCCAGAGACCAGGTGCCTGCAAATGCCATCTCCTGTTGGGGAATTAAGAAGCATAAAGGTGGCACAGAACTGTCCTATATTATGGGGGCACAGGATGAGGAGGAAGGAATCCAAGTCTGGGATGGATTATTAGCTTTAGACGAGATTGTGGAGGCCACCTAGTTGAACCCCCCATGGTACAATGAAGAGACTGAGGGCCAGAGAGGAGAAATGACTGCTCCAAAGTCTCCTAGAGCCAAAATCAGAGGTCAGTCTTCCTGGGTCCCAGGCCAACACCCTTTCCACTGCACTGCATCATACTGCTGCCCTTCCCTTGCTAAGATTCTGAGCCTGTAAATTGTGGGAGGGGACTTTTGACCTTCCACTTAGATCTCTCAGGTCAGCAGCATCCAGTTGCTGCCCACAGGTGAGTCTGGGGAAAAAAATACACATTTGTCACACTCTCTGCATCTTCCTACCAGGTGGGTCTTTTGCCAGGGGACCCAGAACACTTAGAGATTTACTGCTGTATTTCCCCACCTGCCGACACACACACACATAGGCACACACACATCCATAGTCAGTGAAGGAGTTAAAATGTGACGCCGGAGGAGTTCACACTTCATAGAGTCTGTGTGTCAGGCACACGGTCTGATCTGTTTAAAATTTAACCTGCCCAAGACATGCTAGTAGGTTTATGTACAAAGATGCTCATTGCAATCTATTTATAATATTAAAACATATGGAAAAATGCTAGAAACCTAACAATAGAGGGCTATACTATAGACATTTAGATGCAAAATATGATGCAGCCACTAAAAACCGCATATTGGAAGTATATACAATAGGATGACAAATTATTTACAACCTATTGAGAAACAGAGGTTATAGGTAGTTTGCACAAGGTGGTCACCAATTTATAAAAAACCCACAGCTGTATATATGCTATAAAATAAAATGGAAAGATGAACATTGAAATGTTAACTCTAATCATCGCTGAATATTGGGTTACAGATGGTTTTAACGTCTTTGTGTTTTCTTTTCTTTTTCTTTTTTTTTTTTCGAGACAGAGTCTCGCTCTGTTGCCTAGGCTGGAGTGCAGTGGTGTGATCTTGGCTCACTGCAACCTCCGCCTCCCAGGCTCAAGTGATTCTCCTGCCTCAGCCTCACCAGTAGCTGGGATTACAGGTGCCCACCACCGCACCTGGCTAGTTTTTGTATTTTTAGTAGAGACGGGGTTTCGCCATGTTGGGCAGGCTGGTCTTGAACTCCTAACCTCAGGTGATCCGCCCACCCCGACCTCCCAAAGTGCTGGGATTGTAGGCATGAGCCACCATGCCCGACCTGCTTCTTTGTGTTTTCTTCTGTGTGCTCCAAATTTTTAATAATGAATATGATGACACTTTAAATCAGTAAGTAAATGTCATTAAAACTAACAGATTTCCTGAAAAACTGTTCCTTCGTTATTGCTATGGGTCTGAGGTCATATCTGGGAGCTGAAAGCAACAGCTTTAGTCTCATTTAGGATGGAAAATAACTCCCCACAGCCCAGTTTCTATCAGAGGCAATCTAATTTCTATGAGGCCAGAGAGGTTTGAGCTGATGGTCCCAGTTGTGGCCTGGGACCACCAGCCCAACCTGTGGCCTCTCCCTCCAGGGACCCTTTGTGCAGAAGGAACTCGCAGCAGGTCATCCATGGCCCGATGCAGCCTCTTCGGAAGTGACTTCATCAACACCTTTGACGGGAGCATGTACAGCTTTGCGGGATACTGCAGTTACCTCCTGGCAGGGGACTGCCAGAAACGCTCCTTCTCGATTATTGGTGAGTTCTGGGCACTGCGGGGAGGAATTCAGAGGGAGCGCTGGCTGAGCTCAGCCCTGGTGTGGGGGAGGATTCCTGCTCTCGGGACAGTGTCTGAGCTGAAAGGTCACTGCTGAGAACAAGGAGAGGAATAGCCTTTCTGTGACACGTAGCCCCTCTTGGCTTTCCCCAGGTCTCTCCCCACGGGAGCCGGGTGGGATGGATGGAGACAGTCTTCCTCTTTGGTAGTTCACTGTGTCCATTGCTCTGGGTCCAGGCGATGCCCTGGGGACTCCACAGCATCAAGGCGAATGATGAACTAGAGAAGGTGCTTTGGAACGTATAAAACTCCTTGCCAAAGGGAAGACTCGTTGTTGTTTTCTTGGTGGCCTGTGGATCAGAACATCAGCTTATGCTGAGGACTTCCTGTATTCCTGGAGAAGGGCTGGTACTATCCCTGCCATGTCCCTGTATCCCCATAACAGCCCTGGGATGTAGCTGTAGTCACCCCAGTTTTACCAGTGGAGTACCAAGGCCCATGGAGGTTGCATGATCCTTCCAAGGCCTGACAGACAATAAAAGGTGGAGCTGAGGCCGGGCACGGAGGCTCACGCCTATAATCCCAGCACTTTGGGAGGCCAAGGTGGGTGGATCACCTGAGGTCAAGAGTTTGAGACCAGCCTGGCCAACATGGTGAAACCCCATCTCTACTAAAAATACAAAAATGGGCCAGGTGTGGTGGTGTGTGCCTGTAATCCCAGCTACTTGGGAGGCTGAGGCAGGAGAATCGCTTGAACCCGGTTGCAGTGAGCTGAGATACACTCTAGCCTGGGCGACATGGCGAGACTCCGTCTCAAAAAAAAAGAAAGGTAGAGCTGGATTTTGATCCCAGGCCTCTCAGGCTGGCAGAACGTTTGTCTGGACTAAGGAGAGAGGACACTTGCCAAGGTTGGGAGGGGCAGGGACGGAGGATTATGGTTTGGTGACCTCCACATACTAAAAAGTAATCAATGTGTGTGGCGTGTGAGGGAGGGATGCCAAAAAACCTAGCAAACGTGGGGACCCCAGCCTTGGAACGGAGATGGCAATGGACAAGCTCATGCTGTTAAAGAAACAATATTCATGACACTTGTTAAAGCAAGTAAGGAAGACTTTCAAGAGGGACTGCTGCCATGGGGGTTTTGCAGAGGGGGAGAGAGAGAGGGCTCGACTTTGAATACAACAAGGAAAAATGAAGATTTAGGGCCAAGGAGGAGGACAGGGGGTCAGTGGTAGAAAATTACAAAGAGGAAACATCAGGAGTAAGAGGGATTCTGGTTAACCCAGCTTGACAGGAGTCTTGCTGAAGGCAGGCAGTCTTGCTGATCACATATTGAAGGCGGAGGCATCTTTCTAAATCGACCCAGCAGGATTCTTGTTAAAACTGGACTGAGGCCGGGCTTGGTGGCTGAACGCCTGTAATCCCAGCACTTTGGAAGGCTGAGGCAGGTGGATCATGAGCCAGGAGTTTGAGTGAAACCCCATCTCTACTAAAGATACAAAAAATTAGCCGGGCATGGTGGTGTGCGCCTGTAATCCCAGCCACTAGGGAGGTCGAGGCAGAGAATTGCTTGAACCCGAGAGGCAGAGGTTGCAGTGAGCCGAGATCGTGCCATTGCACTCCAGCCTGGGCAACAGAGCGAGACTCCATCTCAAAAAAAACCCACAAAAAAACAAAAAAAAACTGGACTGCGCAGGCCGAAGACAGAGCCCAAGGCCAAGGCTTAATCTAGAAGAGGGCTCCGAAGCGCCCCACTCAAGTTTGGTCAAGGAAGGAGTCTTTGGCAACACCCAGACACTTACTGAGATCTGGGCTGTAGTGCTTCTGGGGTCATTGCTCCATCAGTCAGCGGGGACTGACGCAGGGTCCTCCGTGTGCCCAGCACTGGGCTAGGCTCTGTCTGGCACCTGGCTATAGCTATGAGCTCCCTGCATTCCTGCTGTCTCCCTGAGGCCATCTTTGCCACCTGCCCTGACTCTGCTGGGAAACTTATCACGTATGACTTCTGGGCCCTGCCATCCTTCCCACTCCTCCATGAGCTCCTCAGGGACAAGGAGCATGTCTCACTCATCTGTCCCCTGGTGGTGCTTAGCTCACTGAGTTCTCTGTTGTGCTGAAGATTATGTATTTATTTATTTATTTTTGAGACGGAGTCTTGCTGTGTTGCCCAGGCTGGAGTGCAGTGAGTGGTGCCATTTTGGCTCACTGCAACTTCCGCCTCCTGGGTTCAAGCAATTCTTCTGCCTCAGTCTCCCAAGTAGCTGGGATTACAGACACCACCATGCTTGGCTAATTTTTGTATTTTTAGTAGAGACGGGGTTTCACCATATTGGCCAGGCTGGTCTTGAACTCCTGACCTCAGGTGATCCACCCGCCTTGGCCTCCCAAAGTGCTGGGATTACAGGCATAAGCCACCACGCCTGGCCTGAAGATGTTTGCAGAGTGTGTGTGAGGAGCCCTGGAGAAGGAGCTTTGATTGGCCAGAGAGGACAGGGGAGGGTGCTGCATGCCGTGGGGACAGCATGAGAAGTGGGGAGGCTGGAAGGGGCATGTACTCCTGACGTGGAGCCCTGGGGAGGTCAGTGTGGCTGGAGCAGCAGTTGCCAAACTCCAGGCTGCATCAAGACCACCCAGAGGGCTGTGACAAACAGATTGCTGGGTCCTGCCCCTAGAGTTCTGACTCAGTAGATCTAGAAGGGGGGCCTGAAAATTTCATTTCTGACAATTTCCCAGCTGCTGCTGCTGCTCTTAGAGTGGGTAACCAGACTTTGAGGGTGCAAGAATGGAGGAGAGTAGGCTGAGAGGCTGGGCCATTGGGTGAGGCTGCAGTGTAGGATCTTGGAGTCTGATGGGGAATTTGAGTCGATTCCGCAGGCTGTGAGGAACTAGTGTAGGGTCTTGTGCAGCAGGGAAGTGGGGAGAGGAAACTGGTTCTTTGCCAAGATGGTCCAGAAAAGGAGAGAGGTAGGAGGCGGCATGGCCTTGGCCGTGGTAACCAGGGAGGTAGTGAAAAGTCCAGAGAAGCCCCAGGGCATGACAAATCAAGAAAGTCATCCTCGTCACCAACTGTGAGGGTCCCAACTTGCTTCAGAGGCTGCAGCTGGGGAGGAGCTGGAAGAGCAGCTGGAGAGAACCCCCGAACCCTTGCCCCTGGGAAGCTGAAGGCTCATGCCCTCCCTACCTTGGTGACCCCAGATTTTATGTAAGTGGATTTTCCCATTTTATAAATCACAGCAGAGCTGATACAGACCCCTACCTGTGATGGCTCTGGGGTTGTCAGTGGAGATGGAGGGTTAGAAGTGACCGGAGGAGGCCGGGTGCAATGGCTCACGCTTGCAGTCCCAGCACTTTGGGAAGCCGAGGGGTGGGGCGGATCACCTGAGGTTGGGAGTTTGAGACCAGTCTGGCCAACATGGTGAAACCCCATCTCTACTAAAAATACAAAAATTAACCAGGCATTGTGGTGGGCGCCTGTAATCCCAGCTGCTCGGGAGGTTGAGGCACAAGAATCACTTGAACCTGGGAGGTGGAGGTTGCAGTGAGCAGAGATCACGCCATTGCACTCCAGCCTGGGCACAGAGTGAGACTCCGTCTCAAAAAAAAAAAAAAAGAAGTGACCAGAGGAAGATTTTGATGGAGACACTGCAATGCCCGGGGTGGGGGCCGGGGCGGGGGGGTGGATTGCTGTCTGGACGCCATAATCTGTTAGTTCAGCTCTGCTCTGGACTCCCTGTCCCGAGACGGGCTTGTAAACAACACATACTAATACCTTAGTCCCAGACACAGTTCATGTTCTGGGCTCAGAGAGCCAAGTCAGCATGTTGAAAAAGCTCCCTTCCCCTATTTGAGCCCAACTCCAGACCCCTCCCCATGTCAGGGTAGCCCTCCCAGGTGGGGACATGTAGCATGTACTGGTGCCTCTGGGCTGTCTCTGTCACCTCCTTCAGGAAGCTCTCTTGCCCATTCCACTCGTCCAGCACTGGGCTCATCAACTCGAGCTCACTGGTCGGTCTCCGTCCCACAGAACTGGGTAGCTCTGTCCCCAGCAGGAAATGGAAGCACAGACAGAGCCAGAGCTGGAGTCGGAAAACCCGTGTTCTCCTCTGCTCTCCCTCTTCACTGAGTGTTCCGAGGGCAGTTGTGCTGTCTTAGCCTCCAATTCCTCATCTCTTGAAACGGAGTCTCGGTTGTGTTGTCCAGGCTGGAAGGCTGGAGTACAATGGTGCGATCTCGGCTCACTGCAACCTCCCCCTCCCGGGTTCAAGCGATTCTTCTGCCTCAGCCTCCCGAGTAGCTGAGATTACGGGCATGCGCCACCACACCCTGCTAATTTTGTGTTTTTAGTAGAGATGGGGGTTTCTCCATGTTGGTCAGGCTGGTCTCGAACTCCCGACCTCAGGTGGTCCGCCCGCCTCGGCCTCGGTTCCTCATCTTTAAAATGGAGATACTGTGAGCATCAAGGGAGACAGGTTATCTGAAAATGTGACTGCTTAGCCAAGCTGAGTTATTGAAAGCAGCCAGGTTAACATGGGGTGTTCACTTGGAATCGCCGTGCAGAGACGGGGGCTGCTGGGCCCCCAGGCATTTCTGCGAGGTCAGGGTCACTTCAGTTTCATCCCCCCCTCATAATCCACACAGGTTTGCGCTAGAGGTCTGGCCTCTTGGGCCACCGTTTTCTGGGCTTCAGTGGCCACAGAGGAATTTGAAGGGCCATGGAAGGCCTGTCTACCTCAAAACCCCTTGGTGGGATTCCCCACCAGGTCACTATTCTTTTCTTATAAGCTACTTGCCCTTGTAAAGTGTCCATTTTCTGGGAGATCGTTTGCCTAAACAAGGTTATGGATCAAACACACTTTAATGTAAGCTGGTTTCATTTTCACCAAAACCGTGCTGCGAATGTCATAGAGAATGGGTGGCTGTTTTGTCTGTTGGTGGTGGTGGTGGCAGGTTTGGGGTGTGTGGGAGAAGAGGAAGAATTAGAGGGGGGTGGGCTGGCACTGGTGCATCAGGGCAGCCAGGGGGCACCTGGTCAGGGGAGGGAGCCCAGGACTTGGGCCCTGCAGTTTTAGTTTCCGTGCACATGCCCACCTTCTGTTCCATTGTTCTCCAATGACATCCTGTCTCCTTGACCGTAAATCGCACATCCACATTCCTCCCGAGTGCCTGTGGACCTTATTCATATCCTGGGTAAAGTGTTTATGGACG
Organism: Hylobates moloch; assembly: GCF_009828535.3. Lineage (NCBI taxonomy): Eukaryota > Metazoa > Chordata > Mammalia > Primates > Hylobatidae > Hylobates > Hylobates moloch. The sequence goes on along the minus strand of NW_026652283.1, from coordinate 6,037,940 downwards.
CACATGAAGGGCCACCTGGTGCCAAGGCGAGGTCCCTGTCCCTGATTCTGTCTCCTGGTGAGGCAGGCTCCAGGGTTCGAGGCCAAGGTGACACGGCTCTTTGCCAGGCAGCACAGAGGCCAGAGAGAGACTCTGGGAGTCCTGGTTCCTGCTCCTCCGCAGAGACTGCTCTTCCTAAGCTACGGCTGCAGGATCTGGCTCCCAGACCTGCCAAGAGAGAGCCATCAACAACCAACAGCCTGCTGAGTCACTGCCCCTGGGGAGCCTTAGTTTTCGTGGCACGGTCAGACCAGACCCCTGTTCTCAGTTTGGAGGGAGGGTCACCTGCACCAGAATCACAGGCATAGAAGGTAGAGTGTTTATTGGAAATGCAGATGAGTGAGTTCCACACTAAAGCCTAGGAGAGCGCCCAGGTCTGACTGTAGTTCCAGATCCTGGCCTGCTTCTGAAGGTCCCAGGATTCCTCTCGCTGTAATCCGTGGGCTAGGAGCTTACTCCTCACTCAGCGCCTTAATCACTGCGTTCAGCAGGCCTGGTGGGAGCCTCTGGGAGAGCTTCACTGGCTTGTCTTGCCTCTTTGGGGTGACAGCCAGCCCCTCTTTTCCTAAGAGTTATAGGAAGTGCTAACCTGGAGGTCTGTGGAGTGGAGGGGTCTCTCCTGGGCTCACCGGCAATTTCTTTTTGTTTTTTTTTTTGAGATGGAGTCTCGCTCTGTCGCCCAGGCTGGAGTGCAGTGGCGCGATCTCAGCTCACTGCAAGCTCCGCCTCCCGAGTTCACGCCATTCTCCTGCCTCAGCCTCCCGAGTAGCTGGGACTACAGGCGCCCACCACCACGCCCGGCTAATTTTTTGTATTTTTAGTAGAGACGGGGTTTCACCGTGTTAGCCAGGATGGTCTGGATCTTCTAACCTCGTGATCCACCTGCCTTGGCCTCCCAAAGTGCTGGGATTACAGGCGTGAGCCATCGCGCCCGGCCGGCTCACCGGCAATTTCTTTTTTTTTTTTTGAGACGGAGTCTTGCTCTGTCACCCAGGCTGGAGTGCAGTGGCGCAATCTCGGCTCACTGCAAGCTCCGCCTCCCGGGTTCACGCCATTCTCCTGCCTCAGCCTCCCGAGTAGCTGGGACTACAGGCGCCCACCACCACGCCCGGCTAATTTTTTGTATTTTTAGTAGAGACGGGGTTTCGTCGTGGTCTCGATCTCCTGACCTCGTGATCCGCCCGCCTCGGCCTCCCAAAGTGCTGGGATTACAAGCGTGAGCCACCGTGCCCGGCCATCACCGGCAATTTCTAATGGCTCGTTTTCCTAATGGCTGCACATCATCTGATCCCCCTGAGTTCTGCATCGAGGGAATGAGGCAAATAAAATGCAAGGCTGATCTGGAGTTCTCCCTGCCTTAGTGGTTAGTGCAATCTAGAACACTCTGATGCCCTGTTACGCAGCTTTGTGATGCAAAAAGGGGATTTGGACAGTCAAAAAAGCCTGAGTGTAGGCTCTGCTCCATTTCCACAGTGGAAACCAGGGGTTCTCAGTCGGGGTGATTTTCCCCCGAGGACATTTTGCAGTGTCTGGAGACATTTTGGGTTGTCACAACTGTGGGGTGGGTGCTGCTGGCATCTAGTGGGTAGAGGCCAGGAGGCTGCTGGTTCTCCCACTATGCACAGGGAAGTGTCTGGCCCTGAATGAAATAGTGATACCGTGGAGAAATCCTGTCGTAAACCTAGGCCTTTGTTTCTCTGTCTGTAAAATGAAGTCAGCCTAGATCATTGTTTTCCGAACTGAGTCATGAGCCATGGGTCCTAAAATTAGTTGAGTGGTTATAACTAGCATTTAAAAAGACAGAATAGAATAGGATAGAAAACATCAGAAAATTATCAGAGTGCATGGCACGTGGCAAGGGTAAATATGATATGAAATGTGTATGTGTGTGTGTGTGTGTCCTGAGTAATAAATTGTGTTTTTACTGTGCTTTCTGAGCAAAAGAGTTTAAGAGCCGCTTATTTAGATCCTTTCTGCTGCCATAGTATGTTTTTCTGAATTATAGGCTTCCCTAGATCACACTTTGAAAAATCTCATTGCCAGGCTGGGCACAGTTGCTCATGCCTGTAATCCCAATGCTTTGGGAGGCTGAAGCGGGAGGATTGCTTGAGCCCAGGAGTTCGGGGCCAGCCTAGGCAACATAGCGAGATGCCCATCTGTACAAAAATATACAAAAATTAGCTGGGCTTGGTGGCACACACCTGTAGTTCCAGCCATTTGGGAAGTTGTGGCAACAGGGTTGCTCGAGCCCAGGAGTTTGAGGGTGAAGTGAGCCGTGATCATATCACTACATGTCATCCTGAGCGACAGAGCAAGACCTCAAAACAAAAGAAAACAAAACCCCAAATTCCCTTGCCACTCCCCTGCTGCGGCTGTGGACTGACTGCTCTTCAAGCCCCCTCAGCCATCCAGGGCCGGGAATTCTCCTTGCCACGCAGTTCAATCCTCACTGAAGGGCACGATGCAGTCCCACTCCTGCCCCTAGACGGCTGTTTTTGGTTTGTCTCTGGGTGGGTGGGAGCTGATTAGCAGAACCTGAGTCATCCCCTTCAGGAGCCCCAGTTCCTGAGTAGGTGAAGCTCCCGGGGCAGCCAGCACCCCCTCCCTTGACTGCCTGGAGCTGCCTCACACAGCTGAGCCCTGGGCTGCCCCTTGGACTTCCTGTTGCTGGTCTCTCCTGGGGCTGCCCAGAGCAAGCCCTTCGCGTACTTAAAACAGTGCTTGGGCTTGAGTCCCAGCTCTTCATCACTGACTAGCTCTGTGATGATGGGCGAGTTACCCCAGGGTCTGCTGCCTGGCCAGCCCCGAGCCCCGCAGCCTGTGTGGGCAGGTTCCTCTGTTATTTACTCTAGGAGGGCTGGGGCTCTCCTTCCCTCCCATACACTTTTCCTGGTTCCCTCCTGTTTGATTTTTCTGCTTCTGCTGAATTCTTGGTTTATTCAGCCTTGCAGGCCTTACTTTTCAAACTTATAGCCATAGTGACCTCTGGGCTCCCCTGTGGCACCCGCTTAGCTCTGCCTCCTGTGGAACGAGTACCTTGCTTAAGTGATTTTGCATCTTTGAAAGCCTCTAAGAGCTGTAGATCTGCAGCTGCAGGGCCATGCCAACCCCAAGCTGCCTGGCTTCCTCTGAAGTGTTCCCTACCCATTCTCCAGCCACAGTCCCTGGCAGACTTGGTCCCACCCACCCTTTCTGCATCCCCAGGAGAAGGAGAAATGCCAAGGAGGGGCTCACGGGGGTTCCTTTCCCGTTTCCAGGAGGGAGACGCCTTTGGCTCAGAGGTGACATATTGGTCGAGTTACCCAGTGAAGCCGAGGCAGAACTCCCTGTGAGATGGGATGAAAGGAGGATTCGCTGATGGGAGACAGGCTCAGTGGTGATAGGGACACAGACGCCTGAGTCCAGACCTCGTGCGTTCATTTGTCTGCCATCCGGCAGGTGGGGGCTTCTCCTCTGGCAGGTCTCCAGTGAGGAGTGTGGAGTGGGTCCCTGCCCTGTCGCATGGGCTCACTCTGGGCTGTGTGTAGTGTTCAGAGCGCCAGCCCCAGAAAAGGCCGAGGGAGGGATTTGGTCTTGGGCCCAGTGCAAATGCCTAGGGCCCTGGATGGGAGAGGGTGCAAACTGGAGGTTGTTACCTGGTTGTCCCATTTGTTTGGTTTTTCAACATTTTCTTATGGAAATTTTCAAACATACAGAAAAGCTGAAAGACTTCAAGATCCATATACTCCTCACGCAGATTCTACCATTACTGATAAATAAATTACTGGAAAAAAAAGTTACTTTGCAGGGCGCGGTGGCTCACGCCTGTAATCCCAGCACTTTGGGAGGCCCAGGCAGGCAGATCATGAGGTCAGGAGATCGAGACCATCCTGGCTATGGTGAAACCCTGTCTCTACTAAAAATACAACAAATTAGCCGGGCGTGGTGGCACGCCCCTGTAGTCCCAGCTACTTGAGAGGCTGAGGCAGGAGAATGGCGTGAACCCGGGAGGCGGAGCTTGCAGTGAGCCGAGATTGCACCACTGCACTCCAACCTGGGTAATAGAGCGAGACTCTGTCTAAAAAAAAAAAAAAAAAAAAAAAAAAGGTTTCTCTATGCAATCACTTTTCCAGTTGTTTGTTTTTCTTTGGCCAATTTCTTGCTGTCAGTAAGTTTGTTCAGCTTCTAAAGGTTTGCTTGCTGTAAAAACTGTTCTAGGTGGGAATGCGGAGCACGGGAGATGCCTCAGCTCAAACAGGACGAGTGCCCTTTCATTTGGTGGACATCTCCATTTTCTCCCAGTTGTGTTGACCTGGAGCTCCGCAGAATGTGGTTTATGGACTGTGAGGGGTCTGTGTGTCTTTCCTGGTGGCCACTGCTGCTGGCATATCATTCAAGACTATTCCTAGAATAGACTTATTGTTTACATGGGAGAGCCCTCACTGAATTTCCACCAGAAACAAGTCTATTCTGTAGCTCATTCGGGTTGGTTTGCAGTGTTTGTGTGTTCTAGGGTGCATGCTATGTGTGTGCATGGTGTGTGTGCATGTGGTGTGTATGTGTGTGTCTGTGTGTGTGGTTGTCCTCCTGCAGCCTCAGTTCAGCCCAGAGCCCTGCTGGGGACTCTTCCTGTCCTGGGTAGGAGTGAGGAGACCCCTGCCCCAGCTCCCTGTTTCTGCAGCTCTGGCCATGGCAGCAACACCTTGAGTCAACAGACCTGCCAGGTCTACTGGGCTTGGTTCCACAGACATCTTAGCCTCTTCTTGCCGAGAAGAAGCCCACACTCCCCTATCCCTTCTAGGAGAAGAGAGATTTGCTCATTTTTAAGACCAACTTTACCCCTGAGTCCTATGCCCCATTCCTTCAGGACCTCAAGGCATCATGCCCCACATGTCAGCTCTTTGTTTTCTCTGGCTGCCCTTATCTTCCCTATTTCCGTTAATTTCTCAGTCTCCAAGGCTTGAGACCAGACTCTGTCTTTTCCCTTCTGGTTCTTTTGATTCTTACGACTAATTAGTTATCTTTGAATATCAAAGACCCACCACGAGTCGCAGTTCTCAGAAACTGGGTGAGGCTTGCTAAGCTTTGGTCACGCTGTGAAAAATATCTCTTGCCTGCGTTTCCTCTTTCATGCTGGCCACCATCCCATCACCCTTGTCGCCCTGTTCAGCCCTCACAACCACACCATTCTCAGAGCCTATTTTATCGTGTGTCTGGATCTTCAGACATTTCCATTGTCAACCATTTAGTGTGTCCTTATTAATTCTATGTGCTGTGTAAGGCATTTGACCCACACCGTCTGTAAACTCCTGGATAATCAAATTCAGTAAACTTAGGCGGAGCTCATGAATCTCCATTTTAAACAAACAGCCCAGGGATTCTGACTTGGGCTGTCCTAAGATACCATTTTATTTATTTATTTATTTTTATTTTTATTTTTTATTTTTTGAGACGGAGTCTCGCTCTGTTGCCCAGGCTAGAGTGCAGTGGCGCGATCTCGGCTCACTGCAAGCTCCGCCTCCCGGGTTCACGCCATTCTCCTGCCTCAGCCTCCCAAAGAACTGGGACTACAGATGCCTGCCACCAAGCCTGGCTAATTTTTTTTTTTTTTTTTTGTATTTTTAGTAGAGATGGGGTTTCACTGTGTTAGCCAGGATAGTCTCAATCTCCTGACCTCGTGATCTGCCTGCCTCAGCCTCCCAAAGTGCTGGGATTACAGGCGTGAGCCACCGCACCCAACCGATACCATTTTAAATAGCACTGCTAGGCCAGAGGGGGGTGGCTCATGCCTGTAATTACTTGTACCCAGGAGCTCAAGACCAGCTTGGGCAACACGGTGAGATCTTGTCTCTACAAAAAGAAAAAAAAAATTAGCTGGGTGTGGTGGTACATACTTGTGATCCCAGTTACCCCGGAGGCTGAGTTGGGAGCATAGCCTGGGCCCAGGAGGCAGAAGCTGCAGTGAGCCATGTTCACATCACTGCACCCCAACCTGGGCAACAGAGCAGAACCCTGTCTCAATAAATAAATGAATAAATGAATTAATTAATAAATAACACTCTCCTAGAGCACCTGTTACCAGTAACTCACAATGTTGCCTTTTTGTTTGCTGCCTTACAATATACTCAATTGTTGCATGTTTGTCTTCTATTTATACGCAGGTTGTAAACTCCCAGAAGCAAGAGATCATGCTTTTAGATTTTTCTTTTGTGATATATGAGAGCCCACCTGAGGGCTATGTATCCAGAAGTCACTCAATAATTATTTTTAGATGAATGGAAAAATGGGTGAGAAAATGAGATTTTTAGGGAGATTTTTGTTGCTCACTCGTAAAGACTTTTTGGGGCGTTTTCTGCTGAGAAAAGGTTATGTAGATAATGATTCTTAATCAGTGTATTCATTTTTTGAGGGGAGTAATAATCACTACTGTTGACTTTTTTCTCTTTCAGGGGACTTCCAGAATGGCAAGAGAGTGAGCCTCTCCGTGTATCTTGGGGAATTTTTTGACATCCATTTGTTTGTCAATGGTACTGTGACACAGGGGGACCAAAGGTAAGCCCAGAATGTCTGAGTTAGAAAGGACCCTAGGGGTCTCCTGCCACAACTCCCTCATTTTTAGATGAGGAAGCTGGGGCCCAGAGAATGGAAACAAATGTTCCAAGGAAGTGAGTAGCAGGGCTGGGTGAGAGCCAGGTCTCCCGATTGCTGGTCTAGGTCCTCAGCCACTTTGCACCATGGTCTGAACCCTACAACATGGCGTTGGGGTTAGAAGGTGGGAGAGACATCCAGAAAATGCACGAGAAGCCCACTTCTGAACTTAGCCTTTGCCTTCCAGAGTCTCCATGCCCTATGCCTCCAAAGGGCTGTATCTAGAAACCGAGGCTGGATACTCCAAGCTGTCCGGTGAGACCTATGGCTTTGTGGCCAGGATCGATGGCAGTGGCAACTTTCAAGTCCTGCTGTCAGATAGATACTTCAATAAGACCTGCGGGCTGTGCGGCAACTTTAACATCTTTGCTGAAGATGACTTTACGACCCAAGAAGGTAAGATGTTCCCGGATACCATTTCCCTAAAGTGTGGCCATGCTTTTTATTTCCTTGCTCGTCAACCTTCACTAACATGCCTTCCCTGGCATTCAAGCCTCACTGTGACCTCACCTCAATTTATGTTGCCAACCTTATCTCTTTGCATTCCATTCCAATGCCTAGACCTCTAGTGAAACTAGGTCTTAGAGCTCCTCAAAGATGACTTCGTTCAACTTTGAATTCTCTGTAGCAACTTGCACGTGGCAGAGGGTTGGTCAATGCTGGGTAGTTTGAGTCGATGCTCCTCAGCCCACTACAGTGGAGTGGATAAAATCTATGGAGTGGTCCTCCACACCATTCAAAAAGGACAGTTTGTGTGTGTGTGCATGTGTGCGTTCACGAGCAATAGAAGGTAATATGGATAATGTGAAAACACTAGGCCAGGCGCAGTGGCTCACCCCTGTAATCCCAGCATTTTGGGAGGCCGAGGCGGGCGGATAATGAGGTCAGGAGATCGAGACCTTCCTGGCTAACATGGTGAAACCCCGTCTCTAGTAAAAATCCAAAAAATTAGCTAGGCGTGGTGGCGGGTGCCTGTAGTCCCAGCTACTCGGGAAGCTGAGGCAGGAAAATGGCATGAACCAGGGAGGTGGAGCTTGCATTGAGCTGAAGTCGCACCACTGCACTCTAGCCTGGGCGACAGAGCGAGACTCCATCTCAAAAAAAAAAAAAAAGAAATATTGAATTTTTCTAGGGAATTGTTCCTTTAATGTAATGACTCTCATTTTTACCAATGCTTTTTGCCTCCAATCTGTCTGATATTAGTATAGCTATTCCACCTTTCTTTTGGTTAGTGTTTGTTTGATGTATCTTTTTCCATTCTTTCAACCTTTCTATGTGATCTTGTTTCAGATGTGTGTTATGGAAGCACCACATGGCTCAATTTTATTATTGTTCTTTCAGAAGTCGGATTTATTGAGGTTAATTTACAGACTGTCAAATTCACCCTTTCACATACAGTTCTCTGAGTTTTCACAAAAGTGTAGAGTCATATAACCACCACAATCAAACTATAGAACAGTTTCGTCACCTTCAAAACCACCATGCTCCTTTGTAGTCAAATCTTCCCCCAACTGCTAGACCCTGGTGCCTACTGATCTTTTTTTTACCTGTTTCTGTAGTTTCGCTATTTCCAAAATTCATATGACTGTAATCATACCCTATTTGCAGTATTTAGTCTTGTAAGTCTGGCTTCTTTCATTTAACATGGTCCGTGAGAGATTAATCCATGTTGGTGCATGTATCAGTAATTTGTTCCTATTTATTGCTAAGGAGTAGTTACCACAATTTGTTTACCCATTCACCAGTTGAAGGACACTTCATTGTTTCCAGTTATGGAAAATTATGAACAAAGCCACTGTAAACATTTGTGTATAGATTTCTACACCCCCCTATTTTTTATTATGCTGTGATACATATAACATAAAATTTACTATCTATTTTATTTTTTTTTTTGAGTCGGAGTTTCACTCTTGTTGCCCAGGCTGCAGTGCAATGGCACGATCTCAGCTCACTCCAACCTCTGCCTTCTGGGCTGAAGCAATTCTCCAGTCTCAGCTTCCCCAGTAGCTGGGATTACAGGTATCCGCTACTATGTCCAGCTAATTTTTGTATTTTTAGTAGAGACGGGGTTTCACCATGTTGGCCAGGCTGCTCTTGAACTCTTGACCTCAAGTGATCCACCCCACCTTGGCCTCCCAAAGTGCTGGGATTACAGGCGTGAGCCACCGCGCCTGGCCAAAATTTACTATCTTAACTATTTTTATGTATGTAGTTCAGTGGTATTAGGTACATTTATGTAGTTGTACAACCATCAGCACCATCCATCTCCAGAACTCTTTTCATCTTGCAGAACTGAAACTCTATATTCATTACACAATAACTTCCCATTCTTCCCTCTGGGCTCCTGGAAACTATCATTATACTTTCTGTCTATGATTTTGACTACTCTAAGTATCTCATATAAGTGGAATCATACAGCATTTGTCTTTTTGTGGCTGGCTTATTTCACTTTGCGTAATGTCCTCAAGGTTCGTTCATGTTGTAGCATATGTCAGAATTTTCTTCCTTTTTGAGGATGAATAATATTCCATTGTATCAGAGGAATTTGAGGAAAAGAAAAAAAATTTTCATTTTACATATAGACCGTACGTACTTTGCTTATCCATTTATCCATCAGTAGACACTTATATTGCTTCCACATTTTGCCTATGGTGAATAATGCTGCTATGAGCATAGGTGTACAAATAACTCTTCAAAACCCTGCTTTCAATTCTTCTTCTTCTTTTTTTTTTTTTGAGATGGAGTTTCCCTCTGTTGCAGTGGCCTGATCTCGGCTTACTGCAACCTCCACCTCCCGGGTTCAAGTGATTCTCCCGCCTCAGCCTCCTGAGTAGCTGGGACTACAGGTGCGTGCCACCATGCACAGCTAATTTTTTTTTTTTTTTTTGTATTTTTAGTAGAGATGGGGTTTCACCATGTTGGCCAGGAGGGTCTCCATCTCTTGACCTTGTGATTCACCCACCTTGGCCTCCTAAAGTGCTGGGATTACAGGCATGAGCCACCGCGCCTGGCCCAATTCTTTTGAGTATATTCCCAGAGGCAGAATTCCTGGATGATTTCTAATGGCAATTCGATTTTATTCATATATTTCATTATTTATTTTTCAAGTATGTGAAATTTTAAAATATTGCTTTTTGTAGTGTCTATTTCTCTTTACTTAAAAGGAGAAAAATTTGATATGCAATTTCTTCTTAAACATTTTTTAAATTTTTTCTTTTTAAAAATTTGTATAAGGCTGGGCGTGGTGGCCCACGCCTGTAATCCTGTAATGCCAGCACTTTGAGAGGCGGAGGTGGATGGATCATTTGAGGTCAGGAGTTCAAGACCAGCCTGGCCAACATGGCAAAACCCCATCTCTACTAAAAATACAAAAATTAGCTGGGGGTGGTAGCACACGCCTGTAATCCTAGTTACTAGGGAGGCTGAGGCAGGAGAGTTGCTTGAACCCAGGGGACAGAGGTTGCAATGAGCTGAGAATCGCCCCACTGCCCTCTAGCCTGAGCGGCAAAGCGAGACCCTGTCTCAAAAAAAAAAATTGTATAAATTTATGGGGTACAAGTGCAATTTTGTTACATGCACACATTGTGTAGTGGTCAAGTCAGGACTTTTAGGGTACAATATACTTTATACTCATTAAGTAATTTCTCATCATCTGCCCCACTCCCACTCTCTCTCACCTTTCTGAGTCTCCAATATCTGTCATTCTACTCCTTCTGTCTGTGTGTACACATTTTTTAGTAACCACTTATCGGTGAGAACATGTAATATTTGACTTTCTGTGGTTTGTTTCACTTAACATAATGACCTCCAATCCCATCCATGTTGCTGCAAAAGATGTGATTTCATTCTTATGGCCAAATAGTCTTCCATTGTGTACATGTACCACATTTTCTTTATCTAATCATCTGTTGATGGGCATTTAGGTTGATACCATGTCTTTGCTATTGTGAATAATGCACAATAAATATACTAGTGCAGGTATATTTTTGACATACTGATTTCTTTTCCTTTGGGTAGATATCCAGTAGTGGAATTGCTGGATTGAATGGTAGTCCTTTTTTTTTTTTTATCCCCGAGACAGAGTCTCACTCTGTTGCCCAGACTGGAGTGCAGTGGCCTGATCTCGGCTCACTACAACCTCCACTTCCCAGGTTCAAGCAATTCTCCTGCCTCAGACTCCTGAGTAGCTGGGACTACAGGCGCATGTCACCACGTCTGGCTCATTTTTTTTTTTCTTTTGTATTTTGTTAGTAGAAACGGGGTTTCACCATGTTGGCCAGGCTGGTCTCAAACTCCTGACCTCGTGATATGCCCGCCTCAGCCTCCTAAAGTGCTGGGATTACATGTGTGAGCCACCGCGCCCGGCAGTCCTATTTTTTTTTATTTTTTTTTTGAGACGGAGTCTCGCTCGGTCGCCCAGGCTGGAGTGCAGTGGCGCGATCTCGGCTCACTGCAAATTCCGCCTCCTGGGTTCACGCCATTCTCCTGCCTCAGCCTCTCCGAGTAGCTGGGACTACAGGCGCCCACCACCACGCCCGGCTAATTTTTTGTATTTTTGGTAGAGACGGGGTTTCACTGTGGTCTGGATCTCCTGATCTCGTGATCCGCCCACCTCGGCCTCCCAAAGTGCTGGGATTACAAGTGTGAGCCACCGCGCCCGGCCTTTTTTTTTTTTTTTTTTAAAGTTTTTTGAAAAATCTCCATACTGTTTTCCATAGAGGTTGTACTCATTTACATTCCCACCCACAGTGTGTGAGAGTTCCCCTTTTTCCTCATCCTTGTCAACATCTGTTATTTTCTGTCTTTTAAATAATAACCATTGTGACTAGCGTAAGATGATATCTCATTGTGGTTTTAATTTGCATTTCTCTCATGACAAGTTATGTTGACCATTTTTTTCATATTCCTGTCAGATATTTGTATGTCTTCCTTTGAAAAATGTCTATTCATGTCCTTTGCCCACTTCTTGCTGATATTATTTGTTATTTTTCATTGTTGTTGAGTTGTTTGAGTTCCTTGTGTATTCTGGATACTAGTCCCTTGCTGGATGAATAAGTTTGCAAATATTTTCTTTTCTTTTTTTTTTTTGAGATGGAGTCTTGCTCTGTGGCCCAGGCTGGAGTGCAGTGGTGCAATCTCGGCTCACTGCAAGCTCCGCCTCCCGGGTTCACGCCATTCTCCTGCCTCAGCCTCTCCGAGTAGCTGGGACTACAGGCGCCCGCCACCACGCCCGGCTAATTTTTTTGTATTTTTAGTAGAGACGGGGTTTCACCGTGGTCTCGATCTCCTGACCTCGTGATCCGCCCGCCTTGGCCTCCCAAAGTGCTGGGATTACAAGCGTGAGCCACTGCGCCCGGCCGCAAATATTTTCTTCCATTCTGCAAGCTGTCTGTTCACTCTGTTGATGATTTCTTTTGCTGTGCAGAAGATTTTTAGTTTAATGAAGCCTCATTTATCTGTTTTTGTTGCCTGTGTTTTTGAAGTCTTAGTCAGAAATTCCTTGCCTAGGCCAATGTCCAGTACAGTTTTCCCAAGGTTTTTTTCTAGGATTTTTATAGTTTCAGGCTTTACATTTAAGTCTTTAATACATCTTGAGTTGATTTTTTTTTTGTATATGGTGAGAGTTAGGGGTCCAGTTTCATTCTTCTGCATATGGCAATCCAGTTTTCCCAGCACCATTTGTTGAAGAGGGTGTCCTTTCCCTAGTATATATTCTTGTCAGCTTTGTCAAATATCAATTGGCTCTATTTCTGGGTGTCTATTCTGTTCCATTGATCTATGTGTGCGTGTGTGTGTGTGTGTGTGTGTGTGTGTATGTATATGTATGTGTATATATATGTATATACACATGTATATACATATATATACACATACATATATATATATATATAGTCCCGGCTACTTTTTTTTTTGAGACAGAATCTCGCTCTGTCACCCAGGCTGGAGTGCAGTGGCGTAGATTGGCTCACTGCAAGCTCCGTCTCCTGGCTTCATGCCATTCTTCTGCCTCAGCCTCCCTAGTAGCCGGGACTACAGGTGCCCACCACCACACCCAGCTAATTTTTTGTATTTTTAGTAGAGACGGGGTTTCACTGTGTTAGCCAGGGATGGTCTCGATCTCCTGACCTTGTGATCCGCCCACCTCGGCCTCCCAAAGTGCTGGGATTACAGATGTGAGCCACCACGTCTGGCCAATCTATGTTTATATTTTTATACCAGTACCATACTGTTTGGTTACTATATTCTTGTAATATATTTTGAAGTCACATATTGTGATGCTTCCAGCTTTATTCTTTTTGTTCAGGATTGCTTTGGCTATTTGGTCTGTTTTTCAGTTCCATATGAATTTTAAGATTGCTTTTTCTAATTCTGTGAAAAATGACATTGGTACTTTGATAAGGATTACATTGAATCTGTAGATTGCTTTGGGTAGTATGGTCATTTTAACAATATGAATTCTGATCCATTAGCATGGCAATTCTATTTTTAATTTTTTTTTTTGAGACAGAGTCTCGCTCAGTCACCCAGGCTGGGTGCAGTGGTGCAATCTCGGCTCACTGCAAGCTCCGCCTCCCAGGTTCGTGCCATTCTCCTGCCTCAGCCTCCTGAGTAGCTGGGACTACAGGTGCCCGCCACCACGCCTGGCTAATTTTTTTGTATTTTTTTAGTAGAGACAGGGTTTCACCATGTTAGCCAGGATGGTCTTGATCTCCTGACCTCATGATCCGCCTGTCTTGGCCTCCCATAGTGCTGGGATTACAGGTGTAAGCCACTGTGCCCGGCCTTTATTTTTAAGTTTTTGAGGAACCTTCATACTGTTTTTCAAAGTAATAGTACCATTTGACATTCCCACCAACAGTGCAAAAGAGCTCCAATTTCTCAACATCCTTACCAACACTTGTTATTTTCTGTGTTTTTTTTTTTGATAGTTGCCATCCTAATAGGTGTGAGGTGGTATTCATGTAAAGATTTTTACACAGACATATGTTAAAGTGTCTCTGGAATAAATATCTAGGAGTGGGACTTTTGGGCGGTATGACAAGTGTATGAGAAACTCTATGAGAAGCTGCTAAACTGTTTTCCAAAGTGGCTATACCATTTGGATTCCTACCAGCAATGTGTGAGTTCTAGTTGCTCTGATTTTTTTTTTAATTTTAGCAATTTAAATAGATATATAGTGGTATCTCATTATTATTATTTTAATGTAACATGATCCTTTCTGCCTTTTTACTATACAGTTCTACCTCTTTCCATTCATTTTATATTAAATGTGTTGTTGATATACTTGGATTTATATTTACCATCTTATTTTGTACTTTCTACTTTTGCTACTTCTTCTATGTTGCTTCTTTCCTATGACTCTCACTGTCTCCCTTACTTTATGTGAATAGGTATTAAGTTTGGCGTTATTACTATGGCTTTACACCATCAGTACTTGTTTAGATAGGTCTTCTTCTTTTTTTTTTTTTTTTTTTTTTGGGTAGAGTTGAGGTCTCACCATGTTGCCCAGGCTGGTCTTGAACTCCTGGGTTCAAGCAATCCTCCCACCTCGGCCACCCAAAGTGCTGGGATTACAGGTGTGAGCCACCATGACTGGCTGTATTTGACTTCTTTTTTTTTTTTTTTTTTGGAGACAGAGTCTCACTCTGTCGCCTAGGCTGGAGTGCAGTGGTATGATCTCAGTTCACTGCAACCTCTGGCTCCTGGCTTCAAGTGATTCTTCTGCCTCAGCCTCCCAAGTAGCTGGGACTATAGGTGTGTGCCATCATGCCCAGCTAATTTTTGTATTTTTAGTAGAGACGGGGTTTCACTGTATTGGCCAGGCTGGTCTTGAACTCCTGACCTTGTGATCCTCTCGCCTTGGCCTCCTAAAGTGATGGGATTACAGGCGTGAGCCACCGCACCCGGCCTTGCCTTCATGTTTAACAGATTCTTTGCTCAGAGTTTCTCCTTTCATTTGAGTTTAATTTTTATTTTCTAAAAAAACACCCTTTAGTAGTTCCTTCATTCAGGGCCTGGTAGTTATAACTGAAGCAAATGCTCCTTCTTTCCTATGTGACACTTTAGAACTGGGTATACAGAATTCTAGGATGACAGTCACTTCTCATAGAACTTTGAGGAATTCTATTGTTGCTGTTGAGAACTATGTTTTCAGTCTAATTGTTATTTGTGTCTAGGTGTGGGTTTTATTATTGTTATCTTGCTTGGGACTTATTGTGATTCCTGAATCTGATGCTTCCTATCTTTCTTTTCTTTTTTTTTTTGTTTTTTCTTGGGGAATGGAGTCTCCCTTAGTCTCCAGGGTGGAGTGCAGTGGCACGATCTCGGCTCACTGCAACCTCTGCCTCCCGGGTTCAAGCGATTCTCCTGCCTCAGCCTCCCAAGTAGCTGGGACTACAGGTGTGCGCCCCCACACCTGGCTAATTTTTGTATTTTTAGTAGAGACGGGGTTTCACCATGTTGGCCAGGATGGTCTGGATCTCTTGACCTTGTGGTCTGCCCGCCTCGGCCTCCCACAGTGCTGGGATTACAGGTGTGAGCCAACGCGCTCTGCCTGTTTTTGTTTTTTCGAGACAGAGTCTTACTCTGTCGCCCAGACTGGAGTGCAGTGGAGCAATCTCGGCTCACTGTAACCTCCACCTCCCAGGTTCAAGCGATTCCCCTGCCTCACCCTCTGGAGTAGCTGGGATTACAGGCACGCATTACCATGCCCAGCTAATTTTTGTGTGTTTAGTGGAGACAGGGTTTCACCATGTTGACCAGGCTGGTGTCAAACTCCTGACCTCAAGTGATCCTCCCACCTCGGCCTTCCAAAGTGCTGGGATTACAGGCATGAGCCACCTTGCCCAGCCGACTGTAATGATTTTGAACATTTTTAATGCAGCTGCTGTTCAATAAATATTTGTTGAGTGAATGAGAGAATCAGCCCTTCTCCTTCTGAGCGCATGCAGAACCTGTGCCTTCTTCTGGTTTTTAACTAATACCTAGTTTTAAGAGAGAAAATTCCACCCGGCCCCATAAATGCCATGTTCTCTCTGTCGTTTGGACATGACCCAAAAGCTAAATTTTCTAAAAAGCCAAAGTGCTGGGATTACAGGCATGAACCACCACGCCTGACCCTGATGCTTCCTATCTTTCATCAGATTTAGAACATTTTCAGTCATTTTTTTCTCCTTTGGGAACTATGAGAAATATGTTGGATTACTTTATTTTTATTTTATTTTATTTTTTTATTTTTGAGATGGAGTCTCACTCTGTCGCCCAGGCTGGAGTGCAGTGGCGTGATCTCGGCTCACAGCAACCTCTGCCTGCCAGGTTCAAGCAATTGTCTTGCCTCAGCCTCCTGAGTAACTTGGGATTACAGGCGCCTGCCACCATGCCTGGCTAATTTTTTGTATTTTTAGTAGAGACGGGGTTTCACCATATCGGCCAGGCTGGTCTCGATCTCCTGACATCGTGATCTGCCCTCCTCGGCCTCCCAAAATGCTGAGATTACAGGCGTAAGCCACCGCGCCCGGCATGGATATTTTTATTTCATCCCTTTTTAAATCTTTACCTTACTTCCATTTTTTTTTTTTTTTTTTTAAGCTCTTTATCCCTCTCTGTTGCGTTTTAAGTCGTTTGCTTGGCTCAAGTGTTGTGCTCATGCTGGTTGGTGAGAATTGATTGTGTGTGTCTCTTCCCGGCTCCACATTCACTAATATCACATTGGTAGCTTGAAACTGGCCATGGTAGGAGTAGTTACACAATGGAAATCAGCAAACGCTACAAATCAGAGCTTTGCTTTTTTCCTGGAGAGGGAGATTATCAGCTCATCTCTACTTAGATAGATCTACTAATCCACTAATTCTCTCTCAACTGTGTCTAATCAGCAGGTGATGTCTGACCCCCATCAATAGAGGTTTCTCTTCATTTCATTAACTATATTTGTAATTTTAGAAGGTAAACCTGGCTCTTTTTCTACTGTATTATTTTTCTTATCATCTTGTTCTTTTATAAAATTTCCATTTCTTCTTTACAACAATAATTTTGAATATGTTTGTTTTACAACCTTTATGTAGAAATCATTGAAGTTTTTGAAGCTCTAATCTTGTTATTTCTGTGTCTTTCGACTCTTGCTTAGAGTGGACTGTTTCCTCATGTTTCATAATTTTCGATTGTGAACTCATCTTTGAAGGGTTTTGTGTTAATATTTCAATATGCAGTTATTAAATCTTATAAGAAGTATAAATTGGAATCTCAAATCCATATGAGGGCTTTCCCACAAGTACAGATTTTGAGGGAGACGTTTTTCCTCACTTATCCAGAGCTCAGACTAGGTTAACAAACTTTTGTTTCCTTGTTTTTTTTTTTTTTTTTTGAGATAGAGTCTTGCTCTGTCACCCAGGCTGGAGTGCAGTGGTGCGATCGGGGCTCACTGCAACCTCCTCCGCCTGGTTAAAGTGGTTCTTCTGCCTCAGCTTCCTGAGTAGCTGGGATTACAGGCATCCACCACCACACCTGGCTAATTTTTGTATTTTTAGAAGAAACAGGGTTTCACCATGTTGGACAGGCTGATCTTGAACTCTTGACCTCAAGTGATCCACCTGCCTCGGCCTCCCAAAGTGCTAGAATTAAAGATGTGAGCCACTGTGGCTGGCCCATTGTTTCTTAGAGTAGAATTTTTTTTCTTGTGAACTTTCTCAGGGAGGGTGTTGTCATCCTTTAAGGCTCCCAGCTTCACAATGGGGGGTCTCAGGATCTCCTTCCTACATCATGGAGATCGAAAGCTGTTAAACCCACACCCCTTCATTGGCAAGATTGCCACCCTTGCCCCGACTTCAACACTCACCAGGTCTGTTTTTCCTTTTTCTCTCCTTATCCTTTTCCTCCTCTTTCTCTTTTGTCTTTTGAAATTTCTTTTTTTTTTGAGATGGTGTCTCGCACTGTTGCCCATGCTGGAGTGCAGTGGCGCCATCTCAGCTCACTGCAAGCTCCGCCTCCCAGTTTCACACCGTTCTCCTGCCTCAGCCTCCCGAGTAGCTGGGACTACAGGCGCCTGCCACCACACCTGGCTAATTTTTGCTTATTTTTAGTAGAGATGGGTTTTCACCGTGTTAGCCAGGATGGTCTCGATCTCCTGACCTCGTGATCCGCCCGCCTCGGCCTCCCAAAGTGCTGGGATTACAAGCATGAGCCACTGCGCCAGGCCTGTCTTTTGAAATTTCTTATACTTTTTTGTGAGATTAGTCATGAATTCAATAGGGCATTTGTCCATTGTAGTGGCATGTGTTTCAGTGTTTTCTAATCTGTCATGTTGCTAGAAATGGAAGTCCCAGCCCTAAAATATCTTTCATATTCCCGGGCTTTAAGGTTTAAAAACTGAAAATGAAGTCTATGCTGTGTTGGTGTTTGTTGGTAAAAATTCAGGACTCTGGTGATATTTCAGAAACCATCCTCAAAGGATTGGGGGTTTAGTTGTCTTTAGTTGTTAAAGACTCAACAATATTTGTCCCCAAACAGTTAACTTTGCTTCCTGACTTCTAGGGATCTGTTCAGCTTGGCTTTTACTCCAGCTCTCAGAGAGTTTTCTCTAAGCAAGAATATTTGTAATTCCATCTCTTGGACAGCCTATGTCTCATTTCAGATCTAGCCCATAAAGTTTCACTTCATAGACGGTCAGGGCTAAAAACGACCCTAGAAGTCATCTAGTCTAACTCCTTATTTGCACATAAGGAATTGGGATCAGCCCAGATCACACAGGATCATAGAGGGGCTTTGCCCAGGCAACAACATGAAGCCTCCTCTATGTCCCTTCCTTAATGTGGTTTATTAGAACGTGTGTCAAATCCTGTGTGACATGGAGTGACTGAGTACCCAGAGAGTACCTATCACAATGCCTGGCACAGAGTCAACATGCCACAAATTCAAGTTCTCTTGCCTTTAGCTTCTCCCACATGTCGGTTTCCTGTGGCTACCAACACATTACCACAAACTCGGTAACTTGAAACAACTGAAATTTATTCTCTCATGGTTCTGGAGGTCAGAAGTTTGCAATCAAGGTGTTGGGAGGGCTAAAGCTCCCTCCAGAAGCTCTCGGGAAGCATCTGTTCCTAGCCTCTTCTACCATCTGCAGTCATACCTGACTCATGGCTACATCATTCCAGTCTCTGCCTCTGTTTTCACATTGCTTTCTCCTCTGTGTGTGTCTTTGCCTGTCTCCCTCTACCCATGTCTTTTTTGTTTTGGGATGGAGTCTTGCTCTGTCACCAGGCTGGAGTGCAGTGGTGCATTCTCGGCTCACTGTAGTCTTCGCCTTCCAGGTCCAAGCAATTCTCCTGCCTCAGCCTCCCGAGTAACTGGGATTACAAGCATGCGCTGCCATGCCTGGCTAATTTTTTTGTATTTTTAGTAGAGACGGGGTTTCACCATGTTGGCCAGGATGGTCTTGATCTCCTGACTTCGTGATCCACCCTCCTTGGCCTCCCAAAGTGCTGGATTACAGGTGTCAGCCACCGTGCCTGGCCTCTACCCATCTCTTATAAGGATACAGATGATTGCATTTAGGCTCACCCAACTAATCCAACAGAAACTCTTCCTCTCAAGATCCCTAACTTAAGCACATCTTTTGCCATATGAGATAATGTTTACATGCTCCATGGATTAGGAAGGGAATATATCTTTGGTGGGGAGGGGATCTTTTTCTGCCTAGCAAACCCCCACATACCAACTGACTATATTCTAAGGTCTCATTTATATTTTCCTTCCCCGGCGACAGTTTATTTACTATTTGCCAATGCATTACTTGACCTTGAGACATACTTCACTCTTCCAGGCCTGGCTATGCAGAAAACTGCTCATCCCAATACTGCAAAGGTAGTAGTCTCATACTGCCTTTGGAATACAGATTATGCAATTACTTTGCACCAGGCCATGTAGGTCCATGAGGCCCTCACAGTCTATTGTGAGTAGCTGACAGTAGCATGAGCACTGTAAGTACTAAAGCACAGATGCTGTGAGAGCCTGGAGTATGCAGTGACTTGGGGACTGGGCTTAGGTTCCATGTCATATTCTTACCTTCATTCTGCTAAAATATTTTGAGCATTCATAATCCACTATATAAGAATTTAGAGATAAGAGACACAGCTCATACCTTTAAGTAAGGAGCTCACAGTTGAATGGGAGATGAATATGAGCAAAAAGAATACAAACCAAAGGTGATGAGTGTTTTGGTAGAGGGATGCCCAGGGTGCCGTGGGGCACAGAGAAGAGACACCCATACAGGCTGGGGTGAGAAATGAGAGTAGAGCTGTTCAGAAAGGCTCTCTGGAGGCAGTGGTTCTTGAGCTGCATCTTGAAGAAGGAATGGAGATGGTTAAGGCAGTAAGGGGGAGGAGAACATTCCACATGGAGGGAGAAAGGCGTGGAGAAGTGACAGGGAAAGGGCATCTCCTCATCATCTTTCACCTCATCTCTCTCCTTGTAATTGTAACCATCCATCCATCCATCCATCCATCCATCCATCCATCCATCCATCCATCCATCCATTCATCCTTCTTCAGTCTCCAAGCGTCTGCTGAGCTCTGACGCCCATGCCCTGTGGTGCTAGGCTGAGCACTGTATGCATGCTTGTTGTTTAACTTAATATAAATTTGATTCAGGTAAAAACAGACCTAGAGCCTGGTGTAGTGACCCACACCTGCATTCCCAGATACTGGGGAGGCTGATGCGGGAGGATCACTTGAGCCCAGGGGTTCTGGGCTGCAGAATACTATGCTGATCAGGTGCCCACACTAAGCTTGGCATCAATATGGGGACCTCCTGGGGAGCGGGGGACAACTGGGTTGCCTGAGGAGGGGTGAACCAGCCAGGCTGGAGATGGATCAGGTCAAAACTCCTGTGCTGCTCAGTAGTGGGACTGCACTTGTGAATAGCCACTGCCCTCCAGCCTGGGAAACATAGCCAGACCCTGTCTCTTTATAAAACATTGAAACAAAATACACAAAGCCACCAACAGACCTAGAGTTTTCACCCAGAAACTCTGGGACAGGCATAACTGAAGCGTTATTTTCCTGAAACTTTCCTCCACAGGGACCTTGACCTCGGACCCCTATGACTTTGCCAACTCATGGGCTCTGAGCAGCGGAGAACAGTGGTGTGAACGGGCTTCTCCTCCCAGCAGCTCATGCAACGTCTCCTCTGGGGAAATGCAGAAGGTGGGTGTGGCCTGGCCTGGGTGCACCTGGATGGTGTGTGATTTCTGGATCTAAAAGACCGAAGGACTCAGTCTCATATCCTTCCATCTTGGGGAAGAATGGACTTACACAGGGCCCTTTCCTCCAAAACTAACTGTGGCTAGAGTTTGGTCAACTCTAATTCTCAAACATCTGAAGAGCCTGAAGCTCTAAAAATGGGTCTGGGCTAATGACTTGGTGTAGTGTGTCAGTCCATTTGTGCTGCTATAACAAATGCCTGAGACTGGATAATTTTAAGGAACATAAATTATCTTTTATAGTTCTGGAGGCTAGGCAGCCCAAAATCAAGGTGCCAGCATTCAGTGTCTTGCAAGGACCTTCTTGCTGTGACCTGAAGCCGGGTGCTGTGGCTCATTCCTGTAATCCCAGCACTTTGGGAGGCCAAGGTGGGTGGATCATGAGGTCAGGAGGTCGAGATCATCTGGGCGCCTGTAGTCCCAGCTACTTGGGAGGCTGAGGCAGGAGAGTGGCGTGAACCCGGGAGGCGGAACTTAGCACTCCAGCCTGGGCGACAGAATAAGACTCTGTCTCAAAAAAAAAAAAAAAATTAGCCGAGTGTGGTGGCATGCGCCTATAATCCCAGCTACTCAGGAGGCTGAAGCAGGAGAATCACTTGAACCTGGGTGGCAAAGGTTACAGTGAACTGAGATCGTGCCACTGCACTCCAGCCTGGGTGACAGAACGAGACTCTGTCTCAATTAAAAAAAAAAAAAGTACACTGAAGTGCTCTCATCCACCTCTTTTATCAGAGCACTAATCCATTCATGAAGGCAGAGCCCTCAGGACTTAGTCACTTCCCAAAAGGCTCCACCTTTTAATAGCATCACTTTGGGGTTTAGGTTCCAACACATGGATATACAGTTGAACCATAACAATAAGTAACTATGCTTTTCTGTTTTAGACTGCAGTGCCCTCTCTTGTCCCCAAATATCTCCATCATCACCTGCTAGGTGTCTGAAATTTTGCCAGTATAAAAAAGCCACTTCTTTCTTAAGTGGCCATTGTAAAATAGAAATAGGAGGGAAAGCCTCCTCTCATATCAGATCAGCTGGATGGAAAACTACTTTATAGTTGCAGACACTGAAGAGAGTCTGAGCGAGAGACTGTGCCTGAAGTGACACAGCTTGGATGTCAGGATGGCTTCCTGAGGCTGCTGTAACAAATTATCTCATACTCTATGGCTTAAAACAGTAGGCATTTATTTTCTCCCAGTTCTGGAGGCTAGAGGTCCACATTTAGTTTCCCTGGGCTGAGATCAAGGTGTTGGCTGGCTTTGCTCCTTCCAGAGGCTCTAGGTCCTTGCTTCTCTCAGTTTTGGGTGGCAGCAGCATTCCCCGTCTTTGGGCTCATGACTTCAATCTCTGCCTCTGTGGTCACATGGCCTTCTCCTCTCCTGGGCGTGCTAATGCCTGCCAACCCTGGCAAGGCTGGGAGGACTACCCCACCCCTTGCACAGAGTCCTATTGCCACTTACAAGGTAGCCCTGTAGCAGCTCTTTCTGCATCAGAGTTGCCATTCACGATCTCACTCACCAAGACCTCACACTGGAGAGAAGGGGTAGGTGGGGAGGGGTGGCCAGACCACACTCTGCCTTCACCTGCCACAGGTAGAGATGGTCTTTGTGCCTGTCTGTGTGTGGGTGTTTGGGGCAAGAATGCTTTATGTGGGGCAAGACCTCACTGGATAATTCCCTCCCCACTGTGGAACAGGCTAACTTGGGCTGAGGAGGTGGGTGCAGCTGTGAACCTGGACCCCTGTGGGGAACAGGGGTTGCCCTTTTGGGATTGTGCTCAGAGACTCATCATCTGAGGAGCAAGGTTCCTTGGTGGTGCTGTGAGTCAGCCTCCCTGGGAGGGACGTTTGTATGCACAAGGTTTACTGGGGAGCTCTCAAGAGCAGCCTTGGTAAGGAAGTGAGAGAAGCAGAGTTGGGCAGTGGGAGAAGTTGAACTGCTTGTGATAGCATTGACAGAGCTTCAGCGGGGCCTCAGCTGATCCTTCAAGGAGCTCTGGAAGCTGGAGTGGCCCCTACTGGTCACTGGATGTGGGCTGTCCTGGGTAAGGAGGTGGAACTCCCTTGGGCTGAGGGCCATTCCTGAGGAATGACTCAGTGGTGAGCCCTTGGCAGCCAACACTGGACAGCTGGTGGATGAGTCCTCAGGCTCTGAATGGGCACCTACACTGTGCCCCGACACCTACACTGTACCCTGACACCCTCTACAAAGCTGTTCTACTTGACAGCACCACCTTCCTGCCCTCATCCAGAGAGCAACCACACTGTCAAAAATGTCAACTGAAGAATCACAAGGTTCATAAATGTGGAGAGGCAGGCTTTTCTTATTAAGAGTTGTGGCCTGCAGGCTGGCCATCCTGCAGGCTGGGAAGTGTAGCCTCTGGTAGAAACTGAAAGCAGCTCACGCCTATAATCCCAGCACTTTGGGAGGCCGAGATGGGCAGATCACGAGGTCAGGAGATCAAGACCATCCCGGCTAACATGGTGAAACCCCACCTCTACTAAAAATACAAAAAAAAATTAGCCGGGCGTGGTGGCGGGCACCTGTAGTCCCAGCTACTCGGAGAGGCTGAGGCAGGAGAATGGCGTGAACCTGGGAGGCGGAGCTTGCAGTGAGCCGAGATTGCGCCACTGCACTCCAGCCTGGGTGACAGAGTGAGACTCCGTCTCAAAAAAAAAAAAGAAACTGAAAGCAGGCATTTCAAGGGAAAAAAGGGTGGAATAGAAACTTATTCCAAAAGGGTTGGCTCAGTATACATATTTAACAGGTTATAGGAGAAGCTATGAATATTCATAACGGGAGGAGGCATTTGCATATACAGTAAGCAAACATACATGTTACATATGTCCCATATTCACTTTGGGATGGAGACTTAACATTTAAATGCATTAAAATTAGCCTGTATAGGTCAAAAGGCGAAATGGAGGACACAGAGACATCTTGTGCACAGCCTCTGTAAATCAGCCAGAACCATTCTGTGGTTGGAGGTCTCTTACCAGGAAGGAATGCTGGTCAGTACACACACACACGCACACATGCACACACACGCACACACACACGCACACACACACACGCACAAATTAGCTGGGTGTGGTGGTGCACTAGTAATCCCAGCTAATGGGAGGGCTGAGGTGGGAAGATGGCTTGAACCTGGGAGGCGGAAGCTGCAGTGAGTTGAGATTGCACCACTACACTCCAGCCTGAGTGAAAACGTGAGACCCTGTCTCAAAAGAAAAAAAAAAACCCGCAAAAAAGGAAGGGAGTCCCTGCTGGGCCATTTCTATTTAACTCTTAGGAAAGAAAGTCTAATGGTGGTTAGCGAGGGAGAGGGTATAAGGAAGGGTGTTCAACCTCCCTCCTATCATGGCCAGGAATTCAGTTTTAACATTTCTCTGGGATCCCTTTGGCCAAGGGGGAGCCCGTTTAGTCGGTAGGGGGGCTTAGGATTTTATTTTTATTTATCAAAACCTACAAACATGCACAAAGGGTGGCCCCTGCCTATACCCAGGACCACGGTCATGATGGACTCGACAGGCCACAGTTGCCTTTGTCTGGGCACGGGCCGCTCTGCAGAGCGTGAGTGCATGCTGCAGTCACCCGAGTGCATAGCCCATCAGCAGAGCAGTAGGGCAGGTGCTCTGTGATTTTGTTCATCCCATGAGAAAACAAAGCCATAGGAGGTTAAGTAGCTGCCCAAAGTCTCCAGCTAGCAAGGTGCAGAGCCAGGACTCATGCCCTGCCTGGCTCCCTCCCTTTCCTGTTCGGGTCACATTGGTTCAGGCTACTCAAGTTATTTCTACCAGTGGGCCCTTGTGTTTCTCTTGGGGAGTTGGGCTTTGCAGGTTCCTAAGATTTCTTTAAGTTCTAAAACCCTTTATTAGCGTGGTGCGGTGGCTCATACCTGCAGACCCAGCTACTCAGGAGGCTGAGGCAGGAGGATCACTTGAGCCCAGGAGGTGGAGGCTGCAGTGAGCTATGATTGCACCACTGCACTCCAGCCTGGGCAACAGAGTGAGACCCTGTCTGTAAAACGAAACCAAAACCAAAAAACAAAGCTCTTGCGTTGTTTGTTTCTGTGGATTGGGCTATAGAGACAGTATCTAATAGGTCTTAATTAATATTGGATGGGTGGATGAATGGAAGTTGGTGGTGTTATTTATCTAGGGATTGTGACCTCCACAATAATCCAGACTCCTTTACTTGTAGAAATCTGATTTATCTAAGTAAGTACATAAGTAGAGAAACCCAGCCCTCTCCTATTCCAGAAACAAAATAAAACACACCCACATCACCCTCCTCCCACCCACCCGCCATCACAGTAACACGAGAAAGCTTCATTTTAGCTGGCTGTTAATTCAGTGAGTCTTCATCTTCATGGAACAATTTGACCTCTGACCAAGGAGAATGTCAGACCCAGAAAAATATTCTGAGTTGATGCTAAATCCAGCTGCCTAAATTGTGAACAGACAATCTCCACCTCATAAACAAGTACATTCCAAAAGACTTTTTCCCTTGGACTTTGGTGGTGATAGGTCCTCTGGTTAGGCCATCAAAGTCTGCATCATCTGGATCCTAGCCCAGTAGCAGCACTAACAAAGGCGGACTGAGTTCTAGCACGTGAGGGGAGGGTGCTGTCTTGTGGAAGGGAGGAGTTTCCTCTTCTTTCCAGTCAAAGTTCTAAATGCCTGAACCATACCCTTAATAGCCCCTTGAGTGTCTCTCACCCTGGGCCTCGGCGTGGGCGTGGTGCTAAGGGTGTGGGTTTGAGTCAGCCCACTTACTGGCTTTGTGAATCTGGGCAAGACACGTGCCTTTGCAGAGCCTCAGTTTCCACATTTGTAAAACAGAAATAGTACCTGCTGGGTCACTGACAAGGTAAGAGAGGGATAATACGTACAGAGTTCAGCCCAGTGGGGCTAAACTGTTATGAGCCATGATGATGATGAGGAAGAGGAGGAGGAGGAGGAGGAGGAGGAGGAGGAGAAGGAGGAGGAGGAGGAGGAGGAGGAGGAGGAGGAGGAGGAGGAGGAGGAGTTAGCTGGCTCCCCATTTTCTCCCGCTGTCCTGTGTTTTCCACTGGAGTGCCCCTGCCTTGAGAGTGGGAGCCGGCAGAAGCAGGCCAAAGCACAAGCCGGGCTTTAAGCACAAGTTTCAACATTCATTCTTTTTATCCTTCCCCCTCCCAACTATAACCCATTCCTTTTGGGTAGCCGAGCACAGCTTGAGGTTAGAAGGAAAGCAAGCTGCCCAGACATCTCCACACCTCCAAGTGGGTAAGTGACAGGAACCAGCCTTCCTTCTAGAGCTGCTTGTGAACCCAGATGGATTTCAAATTGAGTGTACTCGAGGTATTGTGTAAGAGAGGACAGATTTTCGGCCGGGCGCGGTGGCTCACGCCTGTAATCCCAGCACTTTGGGAGGCCGAGGCGGGTGGATCACGAGGTCAGGAGATCGAGACCATCCTGGCCAACATGGTGAAACCCTGTCTCTACTAAAAATACAAATTAGCCAGGTGTGGTGGCGGGCGCCTGTAGTCCCAGCTATTCGGGAGGCTGAGGCAGGAGAATGACGTGAGAGGCAGAGCTTGCAGTGAGCCGAGATCATGCCACTACACTCCAGCCTGGGCGACACAGCGAGACTCCATCTCAAAAAAAAAAAAAAAAGAGAGGACATATTTTCATAATTTCTTTTTTTCCCAAACATACAGTTGTGCTGTTGGCGGGTGGGTCACTCTTGGCTGCCCTTCAGTGTTCTCCAGGCAGGGGTGAGATGAAGAGGAGGCAGTGGGTGCCTCAGTGGGTGAGGTGGGGCCAGGGTGGCCATGGAGGTACCTCTAATACTGAAACATGCCTTCAAGGATTTATTATTTTTTGTCTCATTTTATTTTGCAAACAGCCCAGTGCAGAGTAGGTACTTGACAAATGTTCCCCTACCCTCGGAATACAAAGGAATGATCTCATTTATCTATTCTGAGTGGGAGGTAAAGACAGGATTCTCAAGTGCAGAACCTGATCCTGAGGTGGGGTTGAGGAGGGAGACTGGGAGGTTTGTCTCCTGGAGACAAAGGGGAGGGAGAATGCAAGAGAAGCCTTGTTTGCCTCCCAGGGCATCTTTCTGAGGCTCCAGCTGTACCCTAGCTACTCGCTTTGTCTCCTGGGTGCATTAAAGTTCTTACTAATCAGTGTCCTGGGAACAGCTGAAAAAACTGGGTACCAGGTTCTTCGTGTTGGGCTGAGGCGGCAAACACGTGAGACCTCCCAGAGGCACAAGCTCCTCCCAGCTCAGAACTCCCGGTTTCAGGTTGTTTACCTGAGAAGAGAGGACTGCTTTGTCCTCAGCCAATCAGATAGCATTTGCCCACAACCGAGGCTTTTTCACTGGCTGGGAAGCACAATGACTCGTCTCCCAAGAGGTGATTAATAAGGTCTTTTGAATTGTTCACAGCCTGTGTAGTCCCGCAGGGCCCCCAGGTTCAGAAGTCCAGTCTGGTAAATGCTACATCATTTATGAGTGTCTGCTGTTGTGGCTCCAAGGGCCATTCGGGGTGGCAGAGTGTTCTGTGTGGGAGTTCACACTGACCTTGAAACTTTCCTTGACAGCCTCCAGAATCTACTTCCCCAACCCTCTGGTGCTTTCTGTCTTTCTAGGGCACAGCAAGGAGTCAGCTCATTCTGAGAGGCAGGTCATGTTACTTATTAGTTATACCTAGGGAATGAATGTTTCCTTGTTATGCCAGCAAAACCCAATGCCTGTCTCCACTGGGACTGATAATGGCCTTGTTTGATTGCATGCAAATTTGCAGTTTTTTCAGCTTTTCAAACTGAAGGTAGGATGGTTGGAGTTTGGAGCTCCAAGCTATGAACATTCAGATAATTGATGTTCACTTGCAGGTAACTATCACAAAGTGTACATTTGAGAAAGAAAGATCCTTAGATCACTTTTAAAAAATTCGTTCAGTCTGGGGAATGCCAGCAAGGGCTGAACCTTACAAAGGGATCTTGGCTTTGTCCTCTAGTCCTGTCTGCAACAGGAAGCCCAAGGCTCCGGGGGGCTGGGCTTGGGTTGCATCCAGCTCATACCGTGGTTTTGCTAATTAGAAAAAGGTACCCCTTTCTCGAGAAACTTCACCACCACCTGCTGGGAAACGGCGAAGATAAACGTAATAACTGAACATATAATGTACATGTATATATGTGTACAATGTCTACCATATGAACAGTAGTCACTTGGTGTGTTGCCACTGTGTGGACTGTGTGGCTTGCATCATGACACGTGATGGTGTTGGCCTGGCTTCCTCAGGGAGGCACAGTCACTGTGGCCATCATCTCATCCTCAAGATGATCAGTCTCTGTTGAGAAACTGAGTGCACCAGTTATCACTCTATCTACCAGTGGTGAATCATTCATCGGCAGCATCAACCTCCGACAGCTGTCTGAAGTGGAAGAAATTTCTTTTCATCAACCTTAGGAATCTTAGGCTCGTAAAAACTCATAGTTGGCTGAGAATCTAGCAGATACCTAGTTCAACCCCCTACCTGCTGCATGAATGCTCTCCACAAACTATGCCTGGGTAGGCAGGTTATGCTGTGACCTTGACTTTAAGAGTTAAATCTTGGCCCGGCACGGTGGCTCATGCCTGTAATCCCAGCACTTTGGGAGGCTGAGGCGGGCGGATCATGAGGTCAGGAGATCGAGACCATCCTGGCTAACATAGTGAAACCCCTTCTCTACTAAAAATACAACAACAACAACAACAACAAAAATTAGCCGGGCATGGTGGCGGATGCCTGTAGTCCCAGCTACTTGGGAGGCTGAAGCAGGAGAATGGCGTGAACCTAGGAGGCGAAGCTTGCAGTGAGCGGAGATCGCACCACTGCACTCCAGCCTGGGTGACAGAGCGAGACTCTGTCTCAAAAAAAAAAAGAGTGAGGTCTTTGAGACACCCTTGCTGGGCGCTTCCCAGCCATCTTGCAGACCTCAGCCCTAGGCAACCCTCGACTCCCTGGTAAATTCTTTCTTTCATCATATGCCCATTTGAAGCTAAAGCCCTGTCCTTCCGTGTCCCTGAATACTGGAGAAGCAGGTGCTTTTGGTCTGGTTTCTCCTGGTCTGGCTCAGGAACTCACATCAATTGCAGTCCTGTCAGTCACTGAATAGCCTCAGATTTCCTGTTTTCCACTGGTCTCTGAATTTGGTGTTTATTAGGTGAACACAAGCCTTATTTTCTTTGGCCATTCGTGTCTTCACATTCTCTCGCTTCCTCCATTATCTTGTAGAACTCTTTCCGCCTCCTCTGAAACAGCATGCAGTTCACCTGTGATTCCTCTTCCTCCCAGAAAGTCACCTGTCCTGCTTGAGCTGACATTTTAAACAGTCATGTTGATTTTGAATAATCACAGCATGCCTTGCTCTCAGTAGCCCAGAGAGGCACTGAAAATCCCCATTCTGTTAGAGACAAAGCAGTTCACTCTTCATGCTCTCATTAAATGCTGCCCAAGCCTTTTATTTGCAAAGAACCTACCAGCCCTTTCTGCTATTTCTGCTCATGGGGACTCTGAAAGGGAAATTCACAGGCATGGCGGGAGGCAATTTAAGCCCAGCAGACTTGGGTCTCACTGTCTAGGCCCACTTCTGCCTTCCCTCCTCCTTCTCCTTGCCTCTTCCGTTCACTTAATTGGAGTTTTGGTCTGGAATGGACTTTTCTTGGAGACTGGGAAGAATTTTGTTACATGTGTTTGCTTGGTAGCATAGTTGTGATTCATAGAGTCCAGTTGTCAGGGGAGAGCCTGGCCCAGAGAAGGTCGGTAGATCTCAAGGAAGGACCCTTGGAACATAGGATCCCAGAGAAGTTAGTTGTCAGATGATGTCCCTGGTTTTACAGTTGGGGTGCCCACCCACTATGCCCCAGTGACACTGAGCTCAGAGCTGGGGTTTGCAATAAGTACACACGTATCTTTTTCCGTTTTGATGAGAACCGCTCTCTCAAGTCTCTTTCTTGAGTCTTTGATAGGCTAAGGAATAAGGACTTATTTCAAGTGCTTTACTGAGGTCCAAGAATCCGGGGAGCAGTCCCTGGTTTGGCCCAATTCTCTGCTTGTCCTCGTGTAAGTTACTTTCCTGCTCTGCCTCTCATCTTCCCTAAGGTAAACAGAGCTCCATGGAAGCCCCTATGGATAAGTAGCCTTTCTTTACAGCGGATTCGCTCACCTGAGTGCAGGATGGGAGAAGGGCAGGGAGCCAATGGTTGTGGTGAAACAGTGGTGACCTTGGCCACTGTTCCCTTGGGGGTCTAGCCTCATGGCAGAGGTCAGTGGCTACCGTGGGGTTTTGCAGATTTCCCTTGAGTTACACAGAACTTGGCCTTTATAATTTTTTTTTTTTAATTTTACTTTAAGTTCTGGGATACATGTGCTGAACATGCAGGTTTGTTACATAGGCATACATGTGCCATGGTAGTTTGCTGCACCGATGAACCCATCATTTAGGTTTTAAGCCCCACATGCATTAGGTGTTTGTCCTAATGCTGTCTCTCTCCTTGCCCCCGACCCCCGCTCCTCCCCCTCACCACAGGCCCTGGTGTATGATGTTCCCCTGCCTGTGTCCATGTGTTCTCATTAGAACTTGACCTTTTATGTTGCTAATTTGATAAGCCCTTGAGGAGAGTTGGATAAGGTCCTAGTACCCAAGCATTCAATTCAAAGGCCTCCCTAACATAATGTTCTCAAAATCCTTTAACAAACTATTTCTTAGGTGGGTTCCTTTCTCTTTTCCTTTTCCATGGTGAGGAACAGAATGGACAAGAATCTGATGGTGCCCATAAGTGCATATTCACTGAGATGTTTCATACGGCTTGGGTGATACGAGGTAGACTAAGGGACAAGACACATAAGAGAAATTAAACCATGAAAGACTGTCTGGGGTTAGTAAATGACAAATCGCCAAGCGAATGGTAAGTGATAGCGCAGCTTAGGGGAATTAGCTCCTGTCACAGAGCTGATGCTCTTTTCTTGCTGGGAGCAGGATGGGTGAGTGACTCAGAAAGGGCTGCTTTCCATCCCAAGAGCTCGGTAGGCCCCAGACTGGGAACCATGGAATGGTGCCCGGTCTTTGTCCTTCCAGCCAGCACGCCCTAATCCCTAGAAGCTGCTCAGATGCCTCCAGGAGCCCCAAGGAGAAGGTGAGGAGGATCCCTTAGAGAGCTCCATGGCCAAGTGTGCTACTTCTCATGAGCACTGGACCCCAGCTATCTTAGAGAGAGGAATGTCAAGCTCTGCAGAAACCATCCATTTGGTGGAAATCTATCAATAGGTTTCACCAGGTCCTTGTGAGTCAGAATCTTGGAATGCGGGTGGGAATCTTAGGCCAGCCAGAAGTTATAAATAGAATCAGCTACCCTCCCCCACCCATCATTACAGGCTGACCAATGAGAAGGTATTCCCTGCTGCAGGGTGAATTCTTGAACCCACTACTTTGGAGCAGCTAAGGCTCCAGGCGCCTCCCTACCTACCAGGGGCTGCTGCAGGGCACCCATCCCAGAGCTAGAAAGATCCGGGCTTGTGGAACAATATTGCACTCTCTGTATTAGACTTTCCTTTCTTTGTTCACTCAGTCCTAGGAATGTCCCCCTCCCTTCTCCTTTGTCAGCTGCTTGGGAGCAAACACAATAGCTAAGCTTCAGATCTCTGGCTCTGCTTTCTCTCCTCCTGCTGCCTGCCACTGAGGAGATGTGCTTGCTTTCCCTCCTCCTCCCCTGCACCCGCCTGATGTCTCCAGGGAAGATGCCTGGTCTTCTTTAATAAACTGGAAATGTGATTAAGATGGACCACAATTGGGTCTGCACACCAACCCAGGCATGGTGAGGTCATGGCTGGATGGGCTGGGGCAGCTGCTCTCCCGCAGCTTCTGGCACCGCTGACAGGAGTTGAAAGAAGACAGGAGTAGCTGATGCAGGGCCTTGGAGCCAGGGAGCTGCTGGAAGTGTGCAAATTGGCTGGCCCTTGTTTTGCATCCCTGCCAGAATGGTTTAGCAGAGAACTGAGGAGCCAGTATGGATAGCAGGCAAATGAGAATAATTATAAGCATTTGATTTCCTGGTGTCATCTCATTCGATTTCATTTTGCAGAAACCATCTAGGGTAGGTCCAAGTATTGCTCTCTGTGTCAGTTGGGAGTAGGTTCAGCTGTGAGCGACAGGACTTATACAATCTAAATTTATTTATCTCTCATGTAAAGAAGCTTGGAGTAGGACGTCCAGGGCCATGCAAGATCTCATGGTGTTGGGATCCAGGGTCCCTCTGTCTTATTTCTCTGTTGTCCCCAGTGGGGGCTTCTACCTCGTGCACCAAGACGCCAGCTCAAGCTTCAGGCGTCACAACTACATTCCTGCAGTAGAAAGAGAAGGGACTAAGAAAGAAGCAATCCCTTATTTTGAGGACACTTCATGGAGGTTGCACAGGACCCCTCTGCTTATAGCCTACTGGGCATTGCTTAGTCATATGGCTGCCCCCAGCTGCAAGGGAGGCTGAGAAATGGAATCTTATTCCTAGCAGCTCTGTGCCCCGGTGGGGGCGGGGGGACTTGAAAACTGAGGATTCTGTGACTAAGAAAGAAGGGGAGAATAGCTCCCGGACAACTTTCAACCTCTTCCACTTTTCCCCTCTTTCACAGGTAGGGAAATGGGGGTGCAGAGAGGCGAGATAATTTTCCTTTTCTTTTTTGTTTTTTGCGACAGAGTCTCGCTCTCTTGCCCAGGCTGGAGTGCAGTGGTGCAGTCTTGGCTCACTGCAACCTCTGCCTCCCAGGCTCAAGTGATCCTCCCACCTCAGCCTCTCTAGTAGCTGGGACTACAGGCACGTGCCACCACGCCTGGCTAATTTTGGATATTTTTGTAGAGATAAGGTTTCGCCATATTGCTGGTCTCGAACTCCTGGACTCAAGTGATCTGCCCACTTTGGCCTCCAAAAGTGCTGGGATTAGGCTGGTTGCGGTGGCTCACGCCTGTAATCCCAGCACTTTGGGAGGTCGAGGTGGGTGGATCATGAGGTCAGAAGTTGGAGACTACCCTTCCAACATGGCGAAACCCCATCTCTACTAAAAATACAAAAGTGCCGGGATTACAGGTGTGAGCCACTGCACTTGGCCAAGATCATTTTCTTAAAGTCACACACTTTGAAAGTGATGGGTTGCGAGAGGCAGAGGTTGCATTGAGCTGAGATCATGCCATTGCACTTTAGCCTGGGCAACAGAAGTGAGACTTCGTCTAAAAAAAAAAAAAAAAAAAGAAAATGATAGGTTGAGATTCTAGCCCAACCATGCTTCTAAAACCTGAGCTACAGCCACTGTATGACCCTGTCTTCTAATCTGATTGTTAGGAAACAGGAGTGGGAGGGCAGGATGGAAATCTGTGTAATTTGTGGTTTGGAATGGACTCAGGGTTTGCACCCCATTACTAGTGTTAAAAGAAAAACCTCAGACAAATTAAATTTAACAGGGTTTACTTGAGCAAAGAATGATGCATGAATCAGGTAGCCCCCGAATCAGAACAGGCTCAGAGAGACTCTGGCCTGCCTCATGGTCAAAGAAGATTTATGGACAGAAAAAGAAAAGTGACTTACAGAAACTGGAAGTGAGGTAGAGAAACAGCTGGGTTAGCTGCAGCGCAACATTTGCCTTATCAGAACATGGTTTGAACAGTGGGCTGCCCCAAGAGGAGGTTACAGTGTGTTTGCATCTCCAGTTAGGTTACAGTTCATTATGTAGGGAGAAACGAGAAACCTTTAGGCCTAACTTAAAATATGTAAGGAGGCAGCTTTTGGCTAAACTTAAAATTTAGCAATTGTATAGCAGTTGTCCAACTGTTTAATTGCAGGACCCTTGTATACTCTTAAAAAATAATGACGGACTTTAAAGAGATTTTGTTTATGTGGGTCATATCTCTTGATACTTACCATATTAGAAATTAAAACAGAAATTTAAAACATTTTTTGATTCATTTTAAAATAACAAGCTCATCATGTTTAATGTAAAGAACATATTTTTAGGCCAGGCACGGTGGCACACGCCTGTAATCCCAGCACTTTGGGAGGCTGAGGTGGGTAGATCACGAGGTCAGGAGTTCGAGACCAGCCTGACCAACATGGTGAAACCCAGTCTGTACTAAAAATACAAAAATTAGCCAGGTGATGTGGTGTGCACCTGTAATCCCAGCTACTCAGGAGGCTGAGGCAGGAGAATCACTTGAACCATGGAGGCGGAGATTGCAGTGAGCTGAGATTGTGCCACTGCACTCCAGCTTGGGCGACAAAGCGAGACTGCGTTTCAAAAAAAAAACAAAACATATTTTTAAATAAAAAGAACGATAAATTCCAAGCCAAAAAATAGGGGAAAAATGACACTGTTTTACAGATTTGCAAATCTCCTTGCTGTCTGGCTTCAGATACGTCATCTGGATTCTCATATCTGTGTCTGCATTTAAATCTGTTGTGATATATCATGTCCCATAGCCTCGGAAAGTGCATTGCACTTTGGTGAAAGAGTGAGAGAAAAAAGTGCAAATAGCATCTTAGTATTATTATAAAAACAGTTTTGACCTTGTGCACCCCGAAAGGATCTTGGGAGTCCCTAGGCGATCCCTGGACCTCACCTTAAGAACCACTGACTTAGGCCGGGCGCGGTGGCTCACTCCTGTAATCCCAGAGCTTTGGGAGGCCGAAGCGGGTGGATCACGAGGTCAGGAGATCGTGGCCATCCTGGCCAACATGGTGAAACTCCGTCTCTACTAAAATTACAAAAATTAGCTGGGGTAGTGGCACGTACCTGTAATCCCATCTACTTGGGAGGCTGAGGCAGGAGAATCCCTTGAACCAGGAAGTTGGAGGTTGCAGTGAGCTGAGATCGTGCCACTATACTCCAGCCTGGTGACAGCGCAAGACTCCGTCTCAAAAAAAAAAACAAAAAACAAAAAAAAACCTGCAGACCTAGTAAATTCTTTATCCACTCCATGCCTCAGTTTCTAAATCTGAAAGGCTGTCTGTATCAGCCTTTGTCTGAGGAGAGCTGTGTTCTTTGGAGGTGTCTTCAGGCCTCTGAAGGGCCCATTTGTGGCATGGGTGATGAGATGGTCTCTGAAAGTACTTTAGGTGGGCTAGGAGAGAGGTCAGCTGTGGAGAAGGAGGTGAGGTTTGCCTCAGCCTTTCCTGAACGCAGGAGGATGGGCGGAGAATCTGTGGAGGGCCTTCTGGGCAGGGAGCTCTAAGAGCCAACAGCCTCCCATGACTGAGTGGATGGTGAGAGCCGGAGATGTCTGGCCTAGGCATCCCGCCTGGCTCCTGCTGCCCATCCCACCCACTGGTGTGCATGACTGTGCCAATTCCCACAGGAAAAGAGGGCACACGGAGCCGTTTCTAAGCCATGGAGGGCATAACCTAAGGGGAGTGAGAGAAAGGGGCCTATGAGAACTTCGCGCAGGCAGGAACACACACGGAAGGGTCTGAGGGCATGGGAACAGGCGGAAAGTAGACACCTACTCAAGGAGAGCTTGGCTGGGTTTGGGTTATGATGGGGGCCGTAACTACCTGCTAGGAGAAGCTGAGGCCACAGACTTGGAACAGCCTCTCAGAGGGCAGCTGTGCCTTTCCTGGGGAATCTGTTGGCAAGACTGGGCTGGAGTCTCAGTGCTCGGCTCAGCCGTGGTGACCCTGTTCCTTCTCCTGCCTGAGCTTATGCCATTGGCTTCCCCTGGCATGGCCTCCCTCCTGCCCTGCAGCCTGAGTCCTATATTGCATCCAGGGCCCAGCGCAGACTGCCTCCCATTAGGCAGCCTTCCCTGGCGTCTCAGCTGCAGGTTTCTTGCTGCTGCCATTGGCTGCACCATTGGGAAGACACCTCTAGGTGAGGACCAAGTCTTCAGGCTGTTATGCAAACATCCCCATGGAAACGCCCGGTTCAGGTAGACTGAATGCCAGTTAAGAGCTGGAGGGCATGACTTACTCCTGTCTGCGTTCATCACTGTTAGGTTTGATTCAGCATGTCCTTATTGCCTACCATGAGTGCCCTGGGAATACAACTCCTGTCTTTGAAAAGCTTGCAGAGAAATGAAGGAGATGGCCACAGAAATGGACCATTTCAGTACAAGAATAGAGGCCCCCAGAGGGCTGTGAGGACACCTAACTAGGCAGAGTGGGGAGAAGGACCTGTCAGAGGAGCCTTCCTGGAAAAGGAGGCTCTTGATCTGAAGTGTGGAGTGGGAGTTAGTGGGGGCCAAAGAAGGGGGAAATGCGGGAGGGCAGACGGGATGGGCAGAGGGCAGATTCCCCCGCTGGGCTTTATGAGGGGGATCTGTTTGCTTTCTATTGCATTCCTTGAGCCTGGCACAGTGTGTGAGGCGGGGAGCAGGGAGGGTGAGGCTGGAGAGCCAGGCTGGGGTCAGATCATGAAGGGTGAGCTTCCTGGCTTTGCTGTCTCCTAATGAGCTAGAGCTTTGCCCTGTCAGCCAGGGTGGGACATACATAGTTAGACTTGCATTTCATATGGCCTTGGACACCCTGCTGGAGGCCCAGAGGCCACACTGCTAATGCTTGTTGAGTGAATGTTTTGGTCACTACCTGCCTCCCAGTGACTCTGCCATCAGCCTGAGAGTACAAGATGCCAACTCCTCCTTGGGCCTATTTCTTTTTCTTTTTTTTTTTGAGACAGAGTCTCGCTCTGTTGCCCAGGCTAGAGTGCAGTGGCGCGATCTCAGCTCACTGCAAGCGTTGCCTCCCAGCTTCGTGCCATTCTCCTGCTTCAGCCTCCCAAGTAGCTGGGACTACAGGTGCCTGCCACCACGCCCGGCTAATTTTTTTATTATTTTTTTATTTTTAGTAGAGACGGGGTTTCACCGTGTTAGCCAGGATGGT
Organism: Hylobates moloch; assembly: GCF_009828535.3. Taxonomy (NCBI): domain Eukaryota; kingdom Metazoa; phylum Chordata; class Mammalia; order Primates; family Hylobatidae; genus Hylobates; species Hylobates moloch. The sequence continues at coordinate 6,001,133 of NW_026652283.1, read as the reverse complement.
CTTGTTCTCCTGACCTCTTGATCCGCCTGCCTTGGCCTCCCAAAGTGCTGGGATTACAGGTGTGAGCCACCGTGCCCGGCCCTTGGACCTATTTCTGTGTCCTGTCTCAGGACCTGGTCTGGTCTGGCAGGGCTACCTGTGGCAGAACAGGGAAGCTGGGAGCAGCAGAGATAGCCACCTAAACATGCCGTGTGGTATGGCTGCAGGTGAGTGCGGATCCAGCTGCGGGTGCTGGGCAGACCTCTGCAAGTCCTGCTCGGCTCTCAGACTGTGCCCGCTCAAGTGGACCAAGTTTAGGCCAAGCCTGACCAGAGGAAGACTGAAGGACAAAATGGGAGGACAGACTTTATCTTTTGTTTCTGCTAAGAAAGAAACCCTAGGCAGATTTCAGAAGTTTGCACAGTGGAGGCCAAAGGAATTGTTCTAAGAAGGGAGGTGGCTGTTTCTGCAGAAATCCACTCCCATCCTGCAGGCAAATCATCAGAAACACCCTTCTTGCTAAGGCTTTCTATAAGCCATTTAATGCCTCCAGGGACCTCCCAGGAAATGTGCTGGAGTGCTGTTCCCATTATCCCTCGGAGTGGGAAAAGAGTGATCTGGAAATGCTGGAGATGGGCCATGCTGGGCTGTGTCTCATCACGGCTCTGAGAGGGGAGGGTGCCTGGATTCCTGGGTCTCTTCTTTCCCTTGGCTGGTACTGCGTCCTGCTGGTGAGAATCCCCGGTTCCTGGTCCCTGTGCCTGCAGGAATCAGTCCTGTGGTGCAGGGACTGCTCCGAGCCACTGTGCTACTGCCCAAGTGATGGCAGCAGTCATAGCAATGACCAGGAAAACCCCAGGGAGTGCCTTTTTGAGGTTTTCTCTAGTTTCAAATTGTGGGTAGGGAAAAGGCTGGACAATAGCCTGAGCACATGACCCTCTCTGGGACACCCTCATCTGCACTGCATTAGTTCAGTGACCTAATTCCCTGAATGACATTTTTGATGGGGTAGGCAGCATGGCAGAATGGAGGGAAAGACACAGGCCTCGGTCTCCTTCCCTGAGCCCCAACTTGGCAGTGAGGATGGGAAATTCTGCCTATTGCAAAGAAGAGAGGTTCCCTCCCTGCTACTAGAAACTCACTTTGTTTTGGAGGGGTGTGAACTTCCCAAATAAAAGATGAATACAAGCAGCCCCTCTGTTCCCTACGGAGCACCCAAGATACTAGGAAGTGATAATGTTGCTGGGTCTCAGTATAGCCCAGGCAGATGGAGATAAGGGGAAAAGGACAAAGGTGTCCTTCTCCCCTGCCGGGGACCTGCTCACTATTCTAGAGGGTAAGCCTAGTGGCTGGAGGGATCTCTCTGGAGGCCAGGAGATGATGAAGATGATGATGATGATGATAGAGGTCGTCATTTATTAAGGTAAGTCTTCCGTCTTGTCACATAGGAACTGTTACTATTCTCCCCTGTTCTGCAGAGGAGGAGGGGTTGAGTAAACAGCCTAGCCCACACGCTAGCATGGGGAAGACGTTGGGCTGAATCTGGGGCTGTGGAAGTCATGATGAGGCCAAGGCAGGCCTGCCCACCTCTGTCCGTCTCCCTGGTCATTGCTTTCAGAAGCCTCAGATTCCTCTTGTGTAAAATGCTCAGGGTGACCAATGGAAGGCTGCATGTAAGCACCTGAGACCTGAGTGGTCCCGGGACCCACAACAGTGGCCTGCATTCATGGCTGGCCTACATGGTGCTGGCATTGTGGCATCTTCACACGGCCCCAACAGGCCGTCTGAGACTGATCATTTCCACAGGTCATTCTCACTCTGGGACACTCTTCTCCGACCAGGTGAGCTGATTTGCCTAAGTCCCCACCGCCAGTAAGGGGCAGAGCTGGGCCTTAGGCCTAGGCTTTTCACAGCCACACAGTGGGTGCCCGCCCGGCAGAAGGGGATTGGGCAAGGCAGGGCCGTGGAGGGGCTGCTGTTGGCTCTGAGACACAGAGCAGCTGATGGCTGTCCCCATGAGCCTTCCCACTGCAGTTCTGCAGTTCAGCAACCCGTGCCGGTGGGTGCTTTCCTAAGGTGCAAAGAGAACCTGGCTTTTTTTTTTTTTTTTTTTGAGACAGGCTCTTGCTCTGTCACCCAGGCTGAAGTGCAGTGGCACAATCTCAGCTCACTTTAACCTCCACCCTCGCCCCCCGTTCAAGCAATTCTCTTGCCTCAGCCTCCTGAGTAGCTGGGATTAGAAGCATGCGCCACCATGCCCCACTAAGTTTTGCATTTTCAGTAGAGATGGGGTCTCACCATATTGGCCAGGCTGGTCTCAAATTCCTGGCCTCAAGTGATCCGCCCGACTTGGCTTCCCAAAGTGTTGGGATTACAAGTGTCAGCATCTTTTCCAGGCCTGCCTGCTTGGCTTTGATGGTGGAGTGGGTGGAGGCCTAGCAAGGGGCAGGGCTCTAGCACCAGGCACTGGGGCTGGGACACTGATTTCCTTAGGACCAACATCCCTGTGCTGCCAGACTGGGTTTCGAGGACGGTGAGCAGATGGGGTCAGGTTTCTATTCCTGTGGGCTTTCTGTGGCACCGCAAAACAGGAGGCCCATGGGCCTGGCCCCTGGCCCCGACTGTAGATTTACGCAGGCTTGCTCTGGAGACCCTTGGTACAATTCGAGCTGATTAAATTCCCTCTCCTCAAAACGGGTAGTTTCTTTCCTCTTTTTTGCTGTCCCCTTTCCAAACACCGATTGGCTCCAGTTTACCCTTCAGGACTCAGTCCTTCCATTGAGATATTCTTGCACTTTTTTCTTTTTAGCTGAAGATCATAAGTTCTTTCGTGAACTCCCAGCTTTGTCAGTCAGAGAGTATTGCATGATGCATCCAAGAAGTTATGCAAGAAAGAAATCATGGGGATCATATATATGCGTGACTCTGTGTTGTGCCAAAGCTAAGAAAGACATCATGGATTCTAAGACACACCAATTGTTCTGTGTATCGCTCAGAAACAAAAGGCTACCAATTCAAATATGATAGCCATCCTAAGATGCAATCCGACTTCAGAGATGTTACACTGTGGGAAAAAGGTGTATTTAGAGTTATTAACATATAGAATGGAGAGATGTTTCTAGGTAAAATGTAGGGTCGTTTATACTCGTGAGTGAGCAGAAGTAGGAAATGACGACAATTCCAAAGCTGCCTGTGTTATCAGGATGAGGGCATCAACAAAGTGGTAGAACCAAGAATACTCGTGCCTGCTGCAGTGTGTCTGGGACATTCCACAGAATCAGCGCATGCTGTTGCTGACGGGAACTGGTCCCGTCTGGCCCCAGCAATCACCTGGGGAGTGTTTCAAAAAAAAAAAAAAATAACCATCTTGCTGAACCCCATCCCCAAACTACTGAATTCAGATCTCTTAGGGTGAGACCCAGGAATCTCTACTTTATATAAAGCCCCTTGTCCCATCCCCCTTATTCATAGTGAAGAAGATCAAGGTCAGGGAGGGGAGCTGACCAGGTCAGTGCAGAACCGATGCTGACAGCATTCCTGGACTCTGCAGCCACCCAGGCCAACTCCAGGGCCACTGCTCTTTGTGCTTCTCTCCATCCTCTGTCCGTTCCTAGGACACTGCCCACCACGGCAATCCAGGGCCTTGGACTCTGCATTTCCAGGACTCAGTCTAGGATGTAACCTTAGCCTTGGTCTACTTCACATTGCACGGGTCCAGCATCTTTTCCTTGGTCAATGGGCTGGTGCATTGAACACATGCATCTGCTTGGTGCCAGCCTGTCCCAGGTGCTGAGGGAGCTGCCTTGGTTTCCCTAGCAGGGCTAAGTGTCAGTGCCACACTCAGGGAGACACTAAGGGAGCTACCGCTGAGGCAGCCCCTCTTCCTGCAGGGCCTGTGGGAGCAGTGCCAGCTTCTGAAGAGCACCTCAGTGTTTGCCCGCTGCCACCCTCTGGTGGACCCCGAGCCTTTCGTGGCCCTGTGTGAGAAGACTTTGTGTGAGTGTGCTGGGGGGCTGGAGTGCACCTGCCCTGCCTTCCTGGAGTACGCCCGGACCTGTGCCCAGGAGGGAATGGTGCTGTATGGCTGGACCGACCACAGCGCGTGCAGTAAGTCGGCCCCCTGCCCCGTCCTGCCCTGCAGGGGATGAAGGGTCTGTCCTGGGTGGTGTCCCTCAGGGCACTTCGGGGCTGTGTCACGTATGTGCGGCTTTACCACACCCAGCCAGCCAGTGACCGCAAAGCCACGTGTCCCGGACCCATTTCCTGAATGGCTCCTGCCCTCTGTCAAACGGGCTTCCCAAAGCCCCATGTCCTGCCCCTGCCTCCGTCCCACCCCCATGCCTCCCCTGGCGACCCCTGATTTCCCTCAGGAAATCCGACCCCCGCACTCACACAGTGTTCTCTGCTTCCCACCAAGATCTTGGCAGTTGCGGTTTCGGTTTTTGTCTTCACCGCCTGCCCGCCCGAATTGATGAGGAGCAGGGCGCTGACCTGCCTGTCTGTGTGTGGTGATCTTTGAGAGAGCAGAAAGCATTGATTGAGTTCTTCTCTTTTATTAACTCAGCCTCCTCTCTCCAGGCTAATGGCCACTATCCCTCCTACCTTACTCGTGGTGCTGTGTGTTTCATCTTCCAGTCTCAATGGGTGCCTAGTTATGGTCACTGTCCCCAAATTATCAGGATTAAGTGGGGACTTCTGAGGTCACCTTGCAACAAGTCTCCTCTTTCCCCAGCCCTTCCAGTGATGAAAAGCCATGCAGACAGATAAGCAGCCTGCGATGGTTCCACAGATGAGACAGAGGAGCCGGCCACATCTTTACACTGCACACGTGTGTCTCAGTGTGTGGCAAATAGCTGCTGAATTCGAACTTTCCACCTGCAGTGGGGGTGTGAGGAAGGAGGATGCTGGCAGCTGGTTTCTTCTCTGTAAAGCCGAGTGGCTTTTTTTTTCTTTTTTTTTTTTTTTAGGTCTGTGAACATAGGGTAGGGGAGATAGCTGATGTATCTTGCAGAAAGGTTAAGGGGCAGTAGTTTGGTGTCAGAAAGCCCAGAAAAGAGTGCTTATGTGTTGCGGTCTTTCAGTTAGCCTGAACGTCGCTCAGCTACAGGGTAGAGAGCGGAAGTAGGAGAGCCTGTCCTTGCAGCGAGGAGCTGGTTCCAGTGGGAAGAACAGAGAGTGCTTAGGTGATACCTGTGAAGGCAGCCTTGCGGCAGAGTGGAAATAAATATGGAATGACCGTCACCATGCAGGCAAATGTGCCCAGTGCTGGGTGGGGCATTTGATTGGGGCCAATTTCATGGGGAAAAGGAGGAGGGGTGGGATAGAGGGCACCATGACTCCTTGCTTTGTCCTAGGAGGCCACTTGTTTTGAGCCTAGAGGAGTTTGGTGTCACTCTGAAAGGGTTTTAGGTGAAGGTGAGGAAAAGAATGCCAAGTTGTTCATGGAGAGCAGGTGACCAAGGGGAAGGGTGGGGGTCCTGGGTGCCCCCGATGGGTCTTGGTAAGGGCCTCACAAAAATGGAAGATTTTCATCTAAGGAAGGGGTGGCCTCAGGAGGGGGGGCACGTGGCTCACTGGGGCCGAGATGGCCCTGGAAGCCTGAAGACAGAGGGGAGCACTCAGAGTGGGCTGCGGCGTGGCTGGTGAGATAATGCACCAGTGGGACCTGCTCTGGGCAGACCCCTTTGATGTTCCTTTTCAGGCCCAGTGTGCCCTGCTGGTATGGAGTATAAGCAGTGTGTGTCCCCTTGCGCCAGGACCTGCCAGAGCCTACACATCAATGAAGTGTGTCAGGAGCGATGCGTGGATGGCTGCAGCTGCCCTGGTAATGAACTTCCCACTTTATTTACAGATCGGAGACCTTGCCAGCACCCTTGGCTTTAGGAAGCGAGATGAAGGCCACTTGTGTTTGCTCCCCATTGCTGAAATCAGAAGCCTTTTATTAAGTTTTTAAATGTCTTTGTCCAGCATGATCAGGATTGAACTGGTCTTTATTTTTAATGTACGTTGTCCTGTTGTACTGTATCCATGAACGCACTTGTGTTGAGGGAAATTGGAGGGTGGCCTGGGCCCTGACAGTAACTTTCTTTGGGGAAGTCGTGGCCCATCTGAGCTGAGTTGTTTTCTCAGTTAGGTGTGTCAGGGAACCGATCTGGGAAAAAGATGTCCTGGGCTTGCCATGTGAGCTCAGCTGAAAAAGGGCTCTGCACTAGAAAGTCTTTTCAGGGGAGGCTTGGTGGGCTTTGGGGAAAACCCCTGTTTAATTACTGAGAGCAAGGCTGGGTGCGGTGGCTCATGCCTGTAATCCCAGCACTTTTGGAAGCCGAGATGGGCGGATCACTTGAGTTCAGGAGTTTGAGACCAGCCTGGCCAACATGGTGAAATCCCGTCTCCACTAAAAATACAAAAATTAGCTGGGAGTGGTGGTGCGCACCTATAATCCCAGCTGCTTGGGAAACTGAGGCAGGAGAATCACTTGGACCCAGGTGGCAGAAGTTGCAGTGAACCGAGATCGCATCACTGCACTCCGTCCTGGGTGACAGAACGCGACTCGGTCTCAAAAAAAAAGTTATTGAGAGTGGGTCCTGTGTGTTTCAACTCATTACTTCTCTCCTGGAAGAACTTGAACAAAACTCTTGACTCCCTTCCTTCATCTGTGGAATGGTGGTGAGTAGTCTTCCCCGTCTCACGTTACATTAATGTGTAAGGGAAGCAGCACACACATTCTTGAGCTTCTGGAAGAAGCCCTAAGCCCAGACTTGTGCCTCCCCTACTGGATGACCTGGAACAAAATTCTTTCACTCATGTCTTCATCTGTAATAATGGAGATGAGGAATTTCCCTTCCTTATATTGCATTATGTGAAAGATAAACACCGCAGAACAAGTTCTTTGAGCTTCCTGGAAGAAGCCCAACCATTGCCCCTGGGGATTCTATAGTTGTGGGATGAGTGATGCAATGACAATGTTGAGGCCTTTGTCTTGATGCCCTTGACCCCAGAGGGACAGCTCGTCGATGAAGGCCTCTGCGTGGAGAGCACCGAGTGTCCCTGCATGCATTCCGGAAAGCGCTACCCTCCCGGCGCCTCCCTCTCTCGAGACTGCAACACCTGGTAATGGGGGCTGCGCAGCGTGCTCTGGGAGACCTGCCCAGGGGACTGGGGAGGGAAGCTGGGTCAGCAGGGGTGGTGGCAGGTGGAAAAGAACCTGGACCATGCCCAGAAAGAAGAGACTGAGTTGGAGGCTGCTGGTGGGGACTAGGGACAGGTGTGGCAGGCAATCATGGGGAGCAAAGAGTATATTACAGATAAATAAGCCTTGAAGACGGGGAGGTCAGGAAGGGCAGGATCCTTCACGTGCAGACATCATCTCTAGCTGTCCCTCCAAACTATGCTTTCATAAATGATCCTCTGCCCCTGGAGGAGGGCTGTATCACTAAGCAGCACTTAGGTCCTTCTCTCCTTGAAATCTCTCATCTGCTAGGTGGTAGGGAGTTGCAGTGGCCAGTGGAAACTCACACCAGTCTACCCTCCCTTGGTCCCTGCAGTAGGCCAGGCCCAGCCTGGCTTCTGTCATCTCAAGAAGCACCCCTGGATGTCACCTCTGGCTGGCTTTGCCAGTCTCCTGCACAGCAGGGACAACTCGTTTGGTCCCCAGGCCTCCTCCCTTTGCTGTCTTAGCAGCCTTCCGTGTGCACTGAGCCCCCAGGTTCTCAGTCGGCCACTGCCCACCACACTTCTGGGCTGGGAACTACCCATTTCCATGTCGCTGTCTTGCTCTCTGCCACTCACTGTGTGTGGGGTAGGAATTTGACTTCTTGGTATCCGAGTAGATTTTCAGGGGGATCAGGTAGTTTTTTTTTTCCTTCTTCTTTTTCTCTGTTGGAGTTTCTTCCCCTGGGTAATATCTCTAAGATTCCTTTGTGGCCAAAGCTCTGTCCTGTACGGTTTTAACCCTATGAAGATTCTGCTAGCACCAGCTCCTTTCTTCTCCCACATCCCTTCGTTTGGGGGCTGTGATAACTACCATGAGCTCAAAATCCATTTGCATACCCTTGTGTTTGCAGAACCACCAATGACCCGTGCTTTTTCCCCCAACAGCATCTGCCGAAACAGCCAGTGGATCTGCAGCAATGAAGAATGTCCAGGTAGGCGACCTGCCGCTCATTCTCTTCCTCCTTCTCTGAATGGGGAGGCGTCTTCTTCTCTCTTACCAGACAGGGAGGGCCACACCTCAAGGCAGCGAGAAGTTGCCCTCTCTGCACAGGTTGGCTGCAACCACATGACCCCAGCTCTGGTTTCAGGTACCGGCTATGCTAACCCATTCACAGGCCAGAGGTGGGAGCCCTGCAACGGCTGAAAGGGGAGAATGCACCTGCGTTCAGGTGTTATTGTCTGTCCTTATTACCTGTTTGCTGAAAGGATTAAGGTTGATGAGCTGTAAGGCCTGTATGGTCATGATTGACTAAACAAAGAGGATACAAATTCTTTGGAAAATTAAGAGGTAGAAGGGCCTGGTAATTCTTTAGGCTTGAAGGGACAGTTCTAATGGAATTTTCCAGAATGCCTAATATGAAGACCATGGCGTGGTCCAAGAGCTAGGAAAACCAGGTCACCAAATGATTCCTCCCATCCTGTCCCTGCCCTGGAAAATCTGCTTAGGAAAAATTATTGAGCAATCTCTGCCATTTGCTTTCTCCTCTGTTTGGCCCCAACTCTCTTCTATTTACTGCAAACCTTGCCCATTCAAAGCTCCCTTCTGTCCCACCTTCCAATGACCTCAGACCTTGCCCTCTGTGGTCACTCACGTGGTGTTTTCTATGTGCTGGCCACTGTGCTAAACACTTTCTGGTTACAACCTGTGAGGCAGGTGCAATTTATTCTCATTTTAGGAAAGCAGAAACAGACCTAGAGAGGTTAAATGGCTGGCCCAATGTCACACAGCTGCTACAAGGCAGAGCCAGGGCTGGAACTCACAACTGCCTGACTTCTTACTTTTTCCCTTCCCTTTCTTCTCCTTCCTAGTCCTAACCTTTGGTGGCCTGAAGTGGGTTGAGCTTGGATACCTGGGATTGTATTTAGGGTCTGTGAATTAAAGGCTTTAGGATGACTCAGGACCTTATCCAGTACCCTCTACACTGGGAAAATTCTGGAACTAGATGTGGGCTAGATCAGTTGGTCTTGCAAAGAGATGGCCACCCAGCCAGGTTATCTTTTGTGTAACCCTTGAAGAAGGCATGAAGGAGAAAAGATTGCTCTTGAAAGGGATATCTGTGCTCCACAGAACATAATTACACCATGTCCAAGACTAAAGGAGCTCTTTGGAAGACATATGAGTTGCTGCAATTAACCTGCGGAAACACTTTTAACATCTAAATAATAAGCACTCATTGTATGAGATCTGTGAGCCACAGTGGATGGAATTAGGAATTCAGTTTATTGTGTGTGTTTTTTTTAGACGTTTGTAACCACCAGATTAGGAAGTCTTAACAAGTACTTACTGGAGGGTGGGTCTTCTATCCATCATCCTTCCAACTGTCCATTCATCCAAGTACTATTTGAACACCCACTATGTACATGATGGACTGTTTTCTGGGGCAGACAATACAATCCTCTGGTCTTCAATTCAAAATCTAGAAGATGACTTTGCTGAGGATGTAAGACATTCTCTTGATGTCTTGATGAAAAGATAAACAGTGTCAATTCTGTCTACCAAGTGGTTTGATATTTTGCCAACAAAACCACTACGCTCTTCTCTGCATTCTCACAGCCCTGGCTCTGACTGTCTTTTTCTAGTATGGGAGTTTTGTTGATCATTGCCTCCCGGTCCATTTGCAGCCACGCACACGAGTATATTTCCACACCCTGCCATGACTCAGCAGGCAGTGGGGCTGTCTGATGCTCCCAGTGTGATGACTGCAGGTAGAGCTTCTGATGGGAAGAATAGTCAGTATGGTTCTGGAGGGGATATGCTTGGCTCTGCTTGTAAAGTGAGGAGCAGGCCAGAGCTTCTCTGCAGCCCCTGGAGGAGGATTAGAATGACATCAGGCATATGAGAAATGGCAGGAGCCAACCCGGGACGCAGTTTTAGGTGGCATCAAGGGCTCTGGGCTCTGCAGCTGGACAGACCTGCCCGTATTCAGATCCCTGTTCAGTTTCTTTGGGAACTTGGATGAGTTGAACTTCTCTATGCTTCAGTTTCCTCATCCGTAAACTGGGGATAATAACGAGCACTTCGTAGGAGCAATCAAGGAGATGGTTTCCATGGAGCACTTGGAAATGCATCTTATGCCAGGTATGGTGGCTCATGCCTGTACTCCCAGCTCTTTGGGAGGCTCAGTGGGCAGATCGCTTGAGCCCAGGAGTTGGAGACCAGCCTGGGCAACATGGTGAAACCCCATGGCTACAAAAAATACAAACATTACCCAGGCATAGCGGTGTGTGCCTGTAGCCCCAGGTACTTGGGAGGCTGATATGGGAGGATCGCTTGAGCCTGGGAGATGAAGGCTGCAGTGAGCCATGATAGCATCACTGCACTCCAGCCTGCTGGGTGACAGAGATCCTGTCTCACACACACACACACAGACACACACACACACGCACGCAAAAAAAAAAAAAAAAAAAAAAAAAAAATGCATCTTGGGCCAGGCGTGGCAGCTCATGCCTGTAATCCCAGCACTTTGGGAGGCCAAGGCAGGTGGATCATTTGAGGTCAGGAGTTTGAGACCAACCTGGCCAATGATGAAACCCTGTCTATACTAAAAACAAAACCAAAAAACCCATAGAAATAGCTGGGCATGATGGCACATGCCTGTAATCTCAGCTACTCGGGAAGCTGAGGCAGGAGAATCATGAGAGCCCCAGAGATAGAGGCTTCAGTGAGCCGAGATGGCGCCACTGCCCTCCACGCCGGGTGACAGAGTGAGACTCTGTCTCAGGAAAAAAAAAAAGAAATGCATCTTGCATGTTTGGTAGAGATTATGTTGCAGGCTTTGGTGACAATTTGCATCTGGTGGAAGTCCGAGTTGCTTTGCTAAAGGCCTGTGGGTTGACATTTCTGCAGGGAAGGCTTTGGGAGGTAGAGGGTTGTGGGGCCGGGGAAACAAATGGTCTGAGCAGGGCAGCCGCGTCCAGGGCTCACTACTGCGAACCAAAGGGTTTGTTTAGAATAGGTAATGTGCTTCCATCAGATGAGAGCTTCCGTTTTGTTTTTCATGAGGGAGGATCTTTATTCACATAGAAGTGGATCTGCTTTAACTTCTGGATTTTTTTTTCCTTTTTCTTTTTTTTGAGACAGAGTTTCATTCAGTCGCCCAGGCTGGAGTGCAGTGGCGTGATCTCAGCTCACTGCAACCTCTGCCTGCTGGGTTCAAGCAATTCTCCTGCCTCAGCCTCCCGAGTAGCTGGGATTACAGGCACCTGCCACCACACCCGGCTAATTTTTTGTATTTGTAGTAGAGATGGGGTTTCACCATGTTGGCCAGGCTGGTCTTGAACTCCTGACCTTTGGTGATCCGCCCCGCCTCGGACTCCCAAAGTGCTGGGATTATAGGCGTGAGCCACGACGACCCAGCCTGGATGTTCTTTTTTTTAAATGCTGTTTTAGGAATCACCTGCCTTTCATTCGTTCGCCAAACTTCTAGTTCCCATCTCCATCTAGTGGTGGGCCCGCTGTTCGTCGGGGGCTGCCTGTTGCTGACTGTTGGGAATATCCTAGTGTCCCATCCTGGGTGGAGGATGGGTGAGTGTGTTCGCGTGGCCCATAGTTCTGGCTGACATTCTAGCTCCCGTGGCTAACTGCTACCTGGCAGCTCACCCACCCATTTTCCTGTGTTTGTGGCTCTGTTCCTCAGTTGTACCGAGGAGATAAGCTAAATATAATATTTAGACTTCTGATTTGCGAGAAACTTAGGAACACAAGTCAGTGAAGGTCAGAGAAGGAAATCAGATGAGAGGATTAGATGCTGGCCCTGAAAGTTTTCCTTTAGAATATTTGCACATTTCTCATTGACCCTTCTTTTCCTGGGTATTGTTAAGACAGAAGTCCATTTTCTTACTTAGATAAGAGTGCTCTTGAGAAAACAGAGAAAGGCAGGGGGGAAGAATTCCCACCCGTTTTTACTGCCCTGGGGTCAAGACATTTGACACAAATGACCACATTACTGTGTTTGTAGAATGATGATAATTTCTGAAAAATGGTCAGTTCAAAAAGGCTTTCCTGAGACTTCACTGGACTTGAAATTCCAGCACATCCAGAATGGGCTGGGACCATCCTGGCCCTGCTATATTGCGGCCTGCTCTGTCCTCCACGAACAGTCACCCCTCACTCCCGCTCTTCTAGAGGGGGCAGTGGAGAAGGTGGGCCATGCTGATGGGAGTGATCTGGGGTCTTTCCACTTTCTCCTAATTTCCTCTGGGCTAGATGTGCCCTTCTGACCCATGCTGTCCTGGAAGGGATCCGCTGTCCTGGGGACCAGGCAGAGGGACGTGTACATCCCTGAGGCACCTCATCCTTAATCCTGCCTTCACACACATCCCAAAGGCAGGCCCACACCTGGGTCCAAGCCTGCACAGTCTAGCCTGGCCCCTGGCTGGGCCTGTCAGGGCACATGCGAGCATGAAGTGCCAGACAGTGAGGGCCTGTGGAGCTTGTCCTTGACAAGCTAGAATCTCTCTGTGCCTTTTGGGGACCCCTTGGCTGTGTGACAGGGCCCAGCATCAGCCCCTGGAGCTGGGCCCACAGGGGATGGTCTGTAGGACCCTCTTACATTTGTCTCTCCAGCGTTGGTCTAGCATGTGTTCCCTAAAGGGGGTACTTCAGGTGGAGGCTGAGGTAGTGCTGTAGACAGCCAAGCTTCTGCTGTTTGGAGGGTCTCAGGGGAAGCCCTGTGCACTCTATGTGTCCTCATCTTTGCTTCGATCCTTAGAGAAAGGAACCCACACACGCACCGTAGAGTGGCTGGGTGGGAAAAGTCTTCCTCCTTCACTAAGTGGCAACGCTCTCTCTCTATATATATATTTCTTTTTCTGTGGAGTAGGTAGCAAAGATGAGAACAGGTGGAGGAAATATATAGCAGAGGTTGGGAAGGGATCCAGATGCCCTTTTCAGCTTTAATGGTCCACGTTTGGCCCTGAAGATGGGATTGCCTCAAGCCAGGCAGGTTGATGGAGAATCACTGGAGACGTTGGCAGAGGCCTCCCCGTGCCAGGACACCTTCCAGGATGTGTGATCTCAGTTTGGAGGTGCATTGGGCCACAAGTATGGGGCCTAGGCTGGGGCATGGGGGAGGTGGCATGGGAATTAGGGTGGGGACAAGTTGAGGTCTTTGGGTTGCGGGGTGATGAAGGGGAGTCCTAGTCCCCACCCACAGATGTGTCAGCCTGGGCTGGGAAGCTGGCGCTGCCGAGGTCAGCACTGCCTGGGTGGTGGTGAGATCATGGGCAGATGGCCTCCTGGTTCCCCATTGGCCCTGGCTGGAGTCACAGCGTGGGCTTGCCCCTCTGAGGACACAGAAAGCAATGGCCTTAGAGTTGCCCCTCCGCTGGCGAGGAGGATGGAGCCCCATTTTCACTGCTGAGCTCCAAGACTGTCCAGCCACACCCTCCCACCTCATCCTGCCTCTGGGCTGCCTACTCTACCCCTGGCCTCCAGGGACTCTCCGGGGGTGACACTGTGTCCCAGAGCCCCTCCACACTCAGGTTCAGAGAACCCCGTGCTATTGGGCAGCCTCCCCTGGCCAGGCACTCCACTGGCACCAGTCTGAGGCTGGTGTGGCACTGATGCCAGTGGGAAGCATGGGGCATGGCAGTGAGCTGTGAGGGAGGAGGGGAGGCTGCAGGGAGCCTGGAAGCAGGAGCATGGGTTCCTGCGTGATTCCACTACTGAGTGTGGCTCTGTCACCTTCCTTAGTTGCCCCACCTGGAAAATGAGGCCTCGATCTGAATGACCCAGCTCTGACATCTTGCAGTTTTAGGAGCAGGACCCGAATTCTCTCGTAGAACTCATTTTTAGACTGGCGTGGGCAAAGGACGTCCATGCAGTTTTGGGGAGAGGGCGCCCTGCTTGCATTTGCATTCCACCTTGGCCACCCCAGGGGAAGTCCCCTCACCTCCCATTCTTCTCCCTTCCTCTGTGTCTTTCCAGGGGAGTGCCTCGTCACAGGTCAATCCCACTTCAAGAGCTTTGACAACAGATACTTCACCTTCAGCGGGATCTGCCAGTACCTGCTGGCCCGCGATTGCCAGGAGCACTCCTTCTCCATTGTCATTGAGACCGTCCAGGTGAGCTTTGCCAGCCCGGCGGCTGCTCGGGTGGTAGCCCAAGGTGCTGCATAGCTGCTAGGCTGAGTGGGCAGCCCCTGGAAGGCGTGGGGCGTTGCTTTCTGTGCATGAGGGAGGTCTCTTCCAGACTTCAGTTAGCCCCTCATTCATCCAGAAACCCAGCCCATCCCCTGTCTCCCTAGATGCTGGGGGAAGGCATCCTGCCCTGACAATAATGCCTCCTCAGGGCTGGCTCAGCTCCCCACCCAGGGGAAGCATCCTCCTTGGGTCTAGCCTGTTGCCCCCATAACTAACCCTCTGATGTTTGGAGCTGGGGATGGCTGGGGTGGGAGCAAAGAGGGCCCGTCTGCTGTTCTGAACTCTATGGTACGTGTGTGGCTTCCTTTCTGTAGGGATGGAAGCAAAGATGAGGACGAAGAGAGTGCACAGGGCTTTCCTTGAGGATCAAAGTCTCTGATTCTCTTTGGAACAGTAGGTCCAAGGAACACGATGAAGCAGAGGCCCATGGTTCTTTATAAGAGACCGGGCCAGGCTGGGAAAAGGCACGTGCAAGGATGCACTTAGCAAGCCTTCTTGCTGCACAACTCTAGGGGGCCCCATTCACATGGAGTATTCTGGGAGAATGGAGTTGTAGGTTGTGAGAAGGCCAGAGGCTCTCTGGGGTTGGGGCCTTTCTCTGACTAAGAGGGTCCTGGGCTGGGGTGCTGGAGAGGCAGGGGGTGCAGAAAAGTCACCCCGTGTTCCCTCTTGGCAGTGTGCTGATGACCCTGATGCTGTGTGCACCCGCTCCGTCACCGTCCGGCTGCCTGGCCTGCACAACAGCCTTGTGAAACTGAAGCATGGGGGAGGAGTTGCCATGGATGGCCAGGACGTCCAGCTCCCCCTCCTGAAAGGTATGCTTCGTCCTGCTCCATCAGGCCTGGGCTGGCACAGCCCATCCCTTAGCACCCTCCTTCTCAACCCTGGCCACTGTCCTTAAGGACCTGGATGCCTCTTCCATGGGAATGTGATGGAGAGTTATCTTTGGAGGGCAGGGTGGGGTGCTTGGCATGCATCCCTGCAAGAAAGGAAGGCTTCCTGGAGGAGGAAGACTAGAGAAGGAAGCCTATAGATGAAGAGGTTGCTCTAGGTCTGGGACAGAGTGTAGATGGGAAAAGGGAACCAAGAGGATTTTTATTTGGCTTGAACCAAAGGGGCGAGTTGAGTCTTGGGCAGGTGGTTCTGGTTTGCTCTGGGGTGGGAAGGGCAGAGGCTGATGCTGAGAGATCAGGGGTGGCTGGTGATGTCACACCAGAGGATGCTACTTGGGGCAAGGCCAGGTGACCCTCTGGCCTATCTAGAGGTAGCAAGAAGCCTACCTGTCCAGTATCTTCACCCAGGTTGCACTGTGCCTGTCAAAGCAAACCTGCTTTTGCATAGTAAAGCTCCCAAACTTCACACTCAAAGTGGCTCTCAGACTCTTCCTGCTTCTCCACAACTGCTGGCTACTTTGTCGCCCATTATCCTAGCATTGCACACAGCGGATGAACTTGGGCTAGTGGGTACCCAGCATGTCCATTGGTGTTAATGCTGTGTGTCTCCTTATGAGATGTATTTGTTTCCCCAGGGCAAGGGGTATGCTCCTATCTGTCGCCACCTTCCCACAGAAGCAACAATTGCTGTATTCAGTGTTGTACACCGCATCGCTCAGACATGAGGTGGTGTGCAGTGGCAGAGTGTCCCAGGCACATTCAGGTGTCATGGTGTCAATGCTAGAGAGATCCCCTCTGCTCCAGGGCACCCGCCTACAGCCCAGGATGCAGGAGCCTCTGCCTCCCTCCTGTGGCAGTAGGGGGAATGGCAGGTCATAGCGGGGGTGCAGCGGCTTCTTCCTGGGGGACTCTATTTGCGCTCTGTCCACCTTGATCACCCTTCTTCCTGATACCCCCTTAAACCTCATGGCCACCCCATCTGCCCCAAGTCATTGCTTTTCATTGCTACCATCCTTTTGAGACACCACATTTCCTCCCAAATATATCTGCCTGCCACCACCCTGTCCTCTCCCCACCTCTGCCTGAGTCCTGTCCTGCTGGGTTCCAGGTGACCTCCGCATCCAGCATACAGTGACGGCGTCTGTGCGCCTCAGCCACGGGGAGGACCTGCAGATGGACTGGGATGGCCGCGGGAGGCTGCTGGTGAAGGTAGGTCCCCTCACGGGGTACTGGCTCCCTGCGGCCCGACCCTTACAAAGTACCCCTTGTGCTCTGGGTAGAATGGCTTTGTGTGGTGGGAGAAGAATTCCTTTCTCCTCATGGCCTACACCCCCAGAGCGAGGAACAGGCCTCTCTTGTTTATGAGGCTGGTGTTTGTTTTCTGGATGCCCCTTCTTGGCCCTGGGGATTCTTTCTGCTGGGCTTGCTACCCAAGGGCCTCTAGACTGGGGTGGGCTCTTGTGGGGCTGGGGAGGGGGCAGGTTTGCTGTCCAATCTCCCTGCTGAAACAAGGCCCGGGAGCAGGGGTGTCTCCCCAGGTGCCCACTGTGGGCAGTAAGGGAAGAGCCAGATTGGCACTCTCAGCTAAGAGAAAGCCTGCCTGGGAAAGGTTGCTCAGGAAACCACCAGATTCTTCCCCTGGGCACTGGGACTCTGCATGTGTGGGCCACCTCGTCTTGTTCTTGGTGGTCCTAGAATCACACTGGATAGCAATCCATACTTTTCACTGGGCCTCCATCTACACTGTTTCTCTGGAAATGACCCTGGCAGATGGGCAGCGCAAATATTATTACTGCCATTTTTTAAATGAGGCAAGCAGAGCACAGGAAGTTGAGGGACAGTCCAGCACTCCGGAACTTTCAGGGCTAGGATAGACTTCTCTGATCAGAGGACTCTGACCCCATTCTGACCCCCCATACCCTGTCATGGCAGAGCGAGGATTAGTTCTCTGCCTCATGCCTTTCCCATCAGAACAAAAAGTGGTTCTCACTTTTTGGTCTTGAATGCCTTTACACTCTTAAAAATTATTGAGGACCTCAAGATCTTGTAGGAGGATTATATTTATTGATATTTACCAGATTAGAAATTAAATTAGAGACATTTAAATATGTATTTATTAACTCATTCAAAAATTATAATAATAAACCCACTACACCTTAATATAAACATCACTGTTTTGGGGAAAAGTAACTGTTTGCCAGAACAAAAATAAGCAACAAGAATAATGCCACTGTTGTACATTTCTGCAAATTTCTTTAATGGCTGGCTTAATAGGAGACAGCTGGGTTCTCATAGCTACTTCTGCATTCAATCTTTTGCAATATTGCATGTCATGTGGCCTCTGGAAAATTCCACTCTATACTTGTAGGAGAATGAGGAGGGAAAAGGCGAATAATGTCTTCATAGTATTATGAAAGTAGTTTCGGTCTCGCAGACCCCTTGAAAGTCTCAGGGACCCCCGTGGGTCTCAAGACCACACTTTGAGAACCACTGCGCTGCTTATGCCTGGGATCCCTGGAGAGCTGCCTCCTGCCTCCTGGGGTCCTGTGCCCCACACAGTCCTTGCTATAACCCTGGGCGGCAGGGGCAGGGCGGCGGGTATCGCCCAGGAGATCCTGGCGTCCTCCATCCTCGTGTGGCCATGTTCTTTCTGCTGTCTTACAGCTCCTGAGGGAATTTCAAACTAACTCCTTTTTTTTTTTTTCCTTTCATGGAAATAAACCTGCAACCACAGATCATAAAGCAGGAAGGTCTGGGAGATCCTCTTGTCACCCTCCCATTTCCAGTAGGAAATAAAGAGCCATTATTTCTGCAGCAGGAGTAACTTGCCCTGGGCCTCACGGTCATTTAGTTACAGGGCAAGGACCAGAACTCGTGTCTCCCGGTTCCTGAGACCGATCTTGCCTCCCGCACCCCGGTCTTCAAGGGGGTGCTTCACGTTAGCCAGTCCACTTTCTGTTTGTTTGTTTGTTTTGTTTTTTGAGAAAGGGTCTCACTCTGTTGCCCAGGCTGGAGTGCAGTGGCACGATCTTGACTCACCACAACTTCCGTCTCCCAGGCTCAAGTGATTCTCCTTCCTCAGCCTCCTGAGTAGCTGAGATTACAGGTGCACACCATCATGCCCAGCTAATTTTTGTATTTTTGGTAGAGATGGGGTTTCACCATGTTGGCCAGGCTGGTCTTGAACTTCTGACCTCAAATGATCCACCCTTTTCAGCCTCCCAAAGTGCTGGGATTATGGGCATGAGCCACTGCGCCCGGCCAGCCAGTCCACTTTCTCAGCATCCTCCCACCTCACAGAGAGGGTGCTCTCCCCCCACGCACTTCCTCCCCTCGATCGTCAGGGCCGTGACTTCTCATCCTGGGCAGCTGCCCTTCCGTCCCTCAGGTTTCTTTGGTCTTTGTCTCTCCCCTGAGGAGAAGAGATGCCAACTTCTTTCCGTGGCAGGGGACGTAGGGTTATCTTTGGGGCTGGGTTTGTGTCAGTTTAGCTAACAAGAAGAGGTTTCCTTGGCCAAGATTCAGGACAGGGTCAGATGACCCCGTGGCCTATAGAACTGTCTTTTTATATATATTTTTCTTTTTTCTTTTTTCTTTTTTCTTTTTTCTTTTTCTTTACACAGATTCCTGGGGCTCTTGGAAAGGGACTGTCTTGTGGGTTTTATTATGAAGCAGGAAAGGGGGTGTTTGAGATGGAGCAGGAGGTGGGGAGCCTCAGAATGCTGACACCAGGGCTTTTGGGGATGGCAGTGTGGAGGCGAGAGCTGGAGGGAGGCCAGCTGGGGCGGAGGTGGTGCAAGAGGAGGTGCTGCTACGGGCCCCCTGGTCTCCTTCCCCTGGGTGTGGTGTGCACGCTTTGTCCCCTGGGGCTGGCGGTCCAGGCAGCAAGGCTCCAGCCAGCAGAAATCACACCCTCTGTGTGCTGTTTCCCTGCCCTGCTGGCTGCCCTGCAGGGCCCAGCTCTGCCTTAGGCATAGCGGTGTGGAAAAGATCCTTGCACAGGCTTCATTTAGTCAGAACTGTCACTGAGCAGAGGTTTATTTCACATTGCGAGTGTCTCTAAGTGTCATGCCCACTCTCCTAACCCTGGCCGAGCTGACCTCTGAGACAAGCCAAGGGGATGGGAGAAGACCTGGTTTTAGAGTGGGGCATGGGAGTGATGGCTGGCCTGGTGGGGGTAAATGAAAACGCCTTTGGGGAGCATCAAACTCTGAGAAAGGAGAGAGAAAAGATGCTGAGAGGTGGGAAGGGAGTGGAGGTGCACCACCAGTTATGCCACCTTGCCCAGGGTGCCCTGACTGCGGGCATTGCATTCCAGCCCATCAGGAGGAGAACCTAGTCATTCACTTACTTATTCATTTGTTCAACGATTCATTCATTCAACAAACACTTATTGAGTGTCTGCTGGCACTGCTGTGGGCTGAACGTCTGTGTCCTCCCCAAGTTTATATGTTGAAATCCTAACCCCCAAGGTGATGGTGTTACGAGGTGGGGCCTTTGGGAGGTGATGAAGAATGAGATTTGTGCCCTTTTAAAAGACCTCAGAGAGCTTGCTAGCCCCTTCCACTATGTGAGGACACCGCTAGAAGGCACCATCTATGAACCGGAAAGCAGGGTCCTCACCAGACACCAAATCTGCTGACGCCTTCATCTTGGACTTCCCAGATTCCAGAACTGTGGGCAATCAATATCAGTTGTCTATAAGCCACCCAGTCTGTGGTATTTTGTTATAGCAGCCTGGAAGGGCTAAGACAGGCACCATTCTGGATGCTGAGATTACAGCAGTGAGACAAAACAGACAAAAATCCTTGCCTCGTTTAGCTTAAATTCTAATGGAGAGAGACAGACAGACAAAGCAAACAAGTAAATTATATTATAGATTGGAAAGTGATAGATCCTGGGGAAATAAAGCAGAGAAAGGGGCAGGATTTGCCAGGGTTGGGGGGATTTAAATTTTAAATAAGGAGGTGGGAGAAGGCCTAATGTGACAACATTTGATATTTGTCAAGCAAACAAGGAAACATTACTCTGTCCCCTTTCTTAACAGTGTTTACTTGGGTTCGATTTCTAAGGGCCTGGGACCTTCTACTGGATTGTTAACCCTGCATTTTGTTAGGTTGGAGCTGGAAGCTGAAAAGGGGCTCTAAGAGCTGACCGTAGCCCCTGAGGGATTCAGAGCGCAGGGAGGTCATCCCACCTTGGTAATGACATGCGGAGAGGGAGTCAGGACTCCTGGGTCCCAGCCCCCGCTCCACCTTCAAATCGGGGTCCTCTCCTTAGAAACCAGCAGATGCCCCCAGCTGTGTGGGGGGAAGGGCAGGTTCCACTCTCCTAGTTGTCCCCGAATGTACACTTTGGGCTCAGAATTTTGTTCAGTTCTGAGAATGGACAGTAAACCACATGCTGATGGCCTGGAGTTTGAACTCTGACGCTGCTTTGCTGCTGTCACCCTGGCAGGCTGCCTCAGAGCCCTTGCAGACCCCTACTCCTACCCATCGTCACCCCCAGAGTCTTCTTTGGCTTGTGGCCCTTTCTCTTCAGTGATGCCCAGGGCCTGAGTGGCAGGCAGCAGGTTGGGAGGAAGTGTTTCTTGTCATTAACCATGAGCTCCTGGAGGGCTTGGACCACACCTGGCAGCTTGCTGGGCTCACACCGAGTGACCAATGCGAAGTCTTCCAATATAGAGGGGCCTTGAGTTTGCACGTGACTCTGGGTGGGGTGTGGATGGCACGGAGGGCAGAGCGCTTCGGGCTGGGCTCAACCTGCCTACTCACCCTAGCTCCGCCACTACCTCCCTGACCTTAGGCAAGTCACTTTGCCTCTCTGGGCCTCCCTTCTCCATCCTTAGATGATCGGATAATTTCTAAAATCCCTTGTGGCAGTACAGGGCTCTGATGATTTGGGAACAGGGATGGAGCTGGTAAATTTACACTGCAGTTCACTTTTTTTTTTTCCCCTTTTGCAGCCTAGGGCTTAGCTGCCTTCTATTACATTCATATTTATTTTTCACCCCGGGGAACTTTTTTTTTTTTTTAATTAAAACCATCTCATTAGCAAAACAACTACGCCACTGCTTTCGCGGCAGCGGCTCCAGAGTGGCCTGGTCTCTCCCGCAGCTGTCCCCCGTCTACGCCGGGAAGACCTGCGGCCTGTGTGGGAATTACAACGGCAACCAGGGCGACGACTTCATTACCCCCTCTGGGCTGGCGGAGCCCCGGGTGGAGGACTTCGGGAACGCCTGGAAGCTGCACGGGGACTGCCAGGACCTGCAGAAGCAGCACAGCGATCCCTGCGCCCTCAACCCGCGCATGAGTATGTGAACCTGGGGGCAAGGCGGGGACCTCGCAGGGTCTCGAGGTCCCCACATCAGTGCAGTGCGTTCCGGAGGCAGGGGCGGGGAGCGAGGAAAGGGGTGGGGCTTTGTTTTTACCGTCAGCACTTGATCATCTGAACTGGGCCATTTGCTCTTCAAAGCCCCTTTATTGGGCGCCCTCCGAGGGCCAACCCCCGGGAAAGAAAAAAAAAAAAGTCTACCTAGGCGGGAGGATCCCTTGAGGGCAGGAGTTCGAGACCAGTCTGGTCAACGTAGGGAGCCCCCATTTCTATTAAAATAATAATAATAATAAATAAATTTGCCGGGCGTGGTGGGGCGCGCCTGTAATCCCAACTACTTGGGAGCTACGTGGGATGGTTGCATGAACCCAGGAAGTCAAGGCCGCAGTGAGCCAAGATCGCATCTCTGCACTCCAGCCTGGGCGACAGACCAAGACTGTCTCTCTAAAAAAAAAAAAAAAAAGTCCATAGTCCCCGTCCTTTGACGTTCCCAGTCTACTGCAGCAGCAGCTTACAAACTCTTCTTTAGATGATTGTAAGATAAATGGACTGGGGGGGTGGGGGTGGCATTTGCAGATTTCTCTGCGTGACCTTGCAGCGCACTGGGCTATTTCCCAGGGAGTGTTGGCCGGGAGGGCGTGGCACCCCGCTCCTCCCCGCCACATCCCGGGCTCGCTCCTCTCGCCCCACAGCCAGGTTCTCCGAGGAGGCGTGCGCGGTCCTGACGTCCCCCACATTCGAGGCCTGCCATCGTGCCGTCAGCCCGCTGCCCTACCTGCGGAACTGCCGCTACGACGTGTGCTCCTGCTCGGACGGCCGCGAGTGCCTGTGCGGCGCCCTGGCCAGCTATGCCGCGGCCTGCGCGGGGAGAGGCGTGCGCGTCGCGTGGCGCCAGCCAGACCGCTGCGGTGCGTGCCCTCCCTGCCCGCCGCCCTCCGGGCCGCCCCCCAAATCCGTCCACGCGTGCTTTTCGAAGCCCTTTCTCTGCATTCTTTCCTGTGGAAAGAGGGCGTAGGGCATTGTGACAAACATGGAGGACGGTTCATTTGCACCCACTTTTCCCTTCCACCTCCCAGCAGGACAGGCGGTGGGGACCGGCCTGTTCCAGGAAGACAAGTTGGCTCCCCCTACCTGGAGGCCTAGAACTTGGGGGTCCCTGCAAAGCTGGGGTTTCCCGTGGCCGCTGCCACCTAGTGTTCGTTCAGCACACGTTAAGGTCAGGCTGTGGAGCGAGTGGGTCCCAATCCCACTGGGTCTCCGCATCCCTTGAGAGTCCAATGAAGGCAATGGGAAATTCACATACAAACCCTTAACTCCAGGCAAACCACCGATGGACAAAACCTCTGGCGTTGTATAAAGTTATGTAAAGGTGAATTACATCACTGTTCCCAGTTGGCTTTAGATTCTCACTCTGCACTGTTGGATTCCTGGCACCAGAGTTGGTGTCTGCTTCCACTCTCTGGTCCCTTGGGTGGCTGGATTGTGCTAACTTTTTTGTTTTTGTTATTGCTCTGGGGGCATTTGCTGCATGCCCAGTGTGGTCAGGCAACAGGGATGATGTAGAACTCCAAACTTACTGTTAGAGTCACAGATGGAAACTGCTGCCCTACTAGATACCTATCACACTAAGTAAAAGGATGAGTGGATTCAGGGCAGGGAAAACCAAGGAAGGCTTTCTGGAGGACGTGTACGTGGCTATGGTTTTAAAAAGCTGCTTTCTTGGCAGAGAAGAGTTGTTTCCAACGGTAGAATCGTAGTAGGCATAGAAGTGAGGAGTATATTCTGTTAAGAATAACGCATAGTGGGTATTCTGTTTTTTAGGGTAAAGTAGATGTGTTTAGAAATTAAAATGTAGGTGTAGTCCCAGCTACTTGGGAGGTTGAGGCAGGAGGATAGCTTGAGTCTAGGAATTTAAGGCTGCAGTGAGTTATGATCACACCACTGCACTCTGACCTGGCCAACAGAGAAAGACTCTGTGTGTGTGTGTGTGTGTGTGTGTGTGTGTGTGTGTGTGTGTATGTGTGTATGTGTGTGTATATATATATATATATATATAGTAGATGGTCCTGTTGGAAGAGGAGTTATGAGAAACAGTGAAAGGAATTAGCACCTATATTGAAGGAGCAGTTTAGGCATGGGGACCCTAGAAGTGCTATTTTGGGTCCAATGAGCCAACTCATGTTTTGAGTTGTAGAAATGTCATATAAAAGGGGAGCAGAGACAACCGTAAGGGCGAAAGGGACAAGCACATAATGCAGCAGTTGTGCCCTCCCCATTCCTCCAGCTCTGGGATGTCTTGGGGAGCCACAGGCTAGGGGCTGGGACAACTGGGTCTGGGTCCTTACTGGCAACTTTCCCCTGAGATAACAGTTATGTGACCTTGAACCCTTCACGTAACCCCTCTGCACTTCAGTTTTTTCCTTAGCATTTGCTATTTAGAAATTGGGGAAAGTAATGAGGAGTGAATGAGATGCTGCTTATGAATATTCTTTGCTTGTCCACCAATGTTAGAAATGACGCATTATCAGTATGCGGCAGCATCCGCAGGATTTCCTAATTTAGGACATTTTCCCGGAACACTAAGGGCCCACTGAAATATTCTTTAATCTCTCATGAACAGCCATTCTTAACCTCCACTGAACAGAACAGGGGAAACGGGCTGATGCTTCAGTAGTGGGGATAAGATTCAGTTAAAGAATGTCTTGACTCCTGAGGCATCATGATAGGGTAGAA
Source organism: Hylobates moloch (assembly GCF_009828535.3). Classification (NCBI taxonomy): domain Eukaryota; kingdom Metazoa; phylum Chordata; class Mammalia; order Primates; family Hylobatidae; genus Hylobates; species Hylobates moloch. The sequence continues at coordinate 5,976,840 of NW_026652283.1, read as the reverse complement.
AGGGAGGTAGCAAGGAGCTTTCCCTGGAGACTGTTAAGGACAAGAGGGGTCTGTCTCTGTGGGTTTATGGGACAAGAGACTAGGCTGACCAGATGGCCGTGGGCTGTCCCTTTGCACCCAAGGCAGTTGGGTAAGACTCCTGGGTTCTTGCCCCCATCTTTTCTTGACTTGGAGAAGAGCTCAGGCTCAGCTGTCCCCTCTACCCACTTTCACTTTCTCTTCCAGAGAAGTGAACAGGGCTCCCTAAACCAGTGAATCTATTCATAAGAAGAGGTCACATCAATTGGAGACATTCAGGGAGCACAGACTTACCATGTAGCTGCTTTGTGGGATGGTGTGAGGAGATTCAGGAGAAGCACACACAATTTTTTCCTCTTGGAAATTGGTTGTGCTTCCTTTGGGAAGACAAATTGGTTGTGCTTCCTTTGGTCCTCTCTGAAGGCAAGGACCAGGGCTGGCCATCTCCACCTCCCTGGGCCTAGCATAGTCCCTGGCATGCAGTGGATACACAAGAAGTGTCTTCTAAACTGAGATGTGCATTGTTTCTTTGGGGAAGAAGGCTAGAGGAGAAATTTAATAAGGCTCCAAGCCAGCGCTAGAGATAGCCTGTCAGAACAAAGAAAGTTCTCAAGTCTAGCTGCTTTTTAATGGGTAAAATGTGCCCTTGTCATTGTAGGCTCAGGGGGTTGAAAGACATCTCCATCTTTATTGTCTAACACATCCTGTCTTAACCTACGCTCCCTCAATATTCATCCAATAATCCAACCTTTCCATTCTTGTAGAGAAAAATCAATGTCCAATAGGATTAAGGAGCCCCTCCCTTCCCAGCTACCTTCAAACACCAAGTTCAGGGTGGTTGTAGGAGCGGGAGGCTGCAAGGTCTCTCCAGAGGCTCCCCACTCCATTGTTGAGGCTCACAGCCAAGGCTTACTTTTACAACATCTGTGAAATGCTCTGCCAGTGGGTTTCTGCTGGAGCAATGGATTTGAACAGAGGGGAAGGATTCTAATGGTCTCAGAAGAAGCATGCCCAGGGTGAGCTTCTCATTTCTTGGACAGCAGCTGGTCTGCAAAGGGAAGGCATTTTGAAAGTGCAGAATGCTTGCCACACCTTCCCTGTCCTCTACCCTGCCCATAAGGAATTTTGTCACCAGAATGTCAGAGCTTCTGAGGCCAAGGCCTTTCTCTGGACTACCCCTTCCTTCTTGCGCCTGCTGAGCTGGGGCTGTTTCCTTAGCAATAAGAATGATAATAATAATTATTAACAGAGAACATTATTAGCAGTGAACATTCTCCACATGCCAGACATTCTTCTAAATGTGTTAGCTCATTCAACCTTCACAAAGACTGGGTGGATACTGTTATTCCATCCAGTGAGGATACTGCCCAAGGTCACACTGCCAACTAGTGGTGGACCTGGGCGTGAATCCAGGTATTTGGGATACAGAGCCCGTTCCCTTAGCTGTGTTGCCACTTTGCTACACTTCCTCCTGGCTTGTGTCTCTTGCAGTATTTCTCTGTGGGAGGCTAGGGAGGGTGAGGGCTGTGGGCAGATGGGTGTGGCCCACTTCGCTGGGGTAGGTATGAGTGTCCCTCCTCTTTGGGACCAGCATGTCCTCAAAGGGACTGTTTTCTTTCTAGAGAGTAATGGTTATGAGCATGAGCTTTAGGGCTGCAGAGAGCTGGGTTCAAATCCTGCCTCTGCTTCTTCCTGTGAGGTATACCCCTAACAAGTCACTCAGCCTATGTTTCTTGAAAGGGGGTGATGAGAGCTAACTCAGCATGAGGCATAGAACCCACGTAAGAGCTAGGCATTCAGTAGGTGCTCCATAAATGGTACCCGTTATTGTCATTATCATCATGGGGATGCCCTTGCCCGTCATTCCCAGTTCTTTTTAATATTCACAGCTTCAAAACCTGCCAGGATTTCTACTACATGCTAGGCTTTGAGAATTCAGAGATGACTAATGCACGTTCCATGTGGTTGAGGAGAGAAGAAAATGTGTGCCCCCATAATTATAATACACATCTGCATGCTGAAAAGTACACATTTGCTCATAGTGGGAAAGGAAGTTGGTGACCATACAGATATAATTGGGGCTCATTAGGGGAAAACTGGGTAAAGGGTACATGGGATCTTTCTGCATTACTTCTTGTAACGGCAAGCAAGTCTACAATTATCTCAATAAAATTTTAATTAAATAATTGGGGGTCACAGCTACAAGGGGTGGCAAGTCCTAGAACCACAGTCCTTGCTGTCCAACACTCCTGCTGAGGCCTTAGTCCTTCTCTTTCTTCTAGAGCTGAACTGCCCGAAAGGCCAGGTGTACCTGCAGTGCGGGACCCCCTGCAACCTGACGTGCCGCTCTCTGTCTTACCCGGATGAGGAATGCAATGAGGCCTGCCTGGAGGGCTGCTTCTGCCCCCCAGGGCTCTACATGGATGAGAGGGGGGACTGCGTGCCCAAGGCCCAGTGCCCCTGTTACTATGATGGTGAGATCTTCCAGCCGGAAGACATCTTCTCAGACCATCACACCATGTGGTAAGTGCAGGCAGCGGTGTCAGGGACCTCTGAAACAGCAGAGCTGGGGAGGAAAATGGGACCCCCAAGTCCTTCACTTCATGGATGGGTAAACTGAGGCCCAAGGAAGGAAGTGACTTGTCCAGAATTGTACAGCAGGTCGGAAGCAGAGCTGGGATTTGGTCCAGGTCTTCAGACTTCCTTACTACACGGGGAACTAGGATTCTGGGCTGGCAGTAGGAGTTCTTGGGTTTTATTGCCAACTGTTATGTGTTGGCCCCCATTTCTGGGCTTTAGGTCTCAGTTTTCCTTTTCTGGAACAGGAAAAGGGAGCTCTCCCTGTCACCCTCCTTTCCAGCCTGCTTTCAGTATTCCCAAGCTGAAGCATTTGAGCAGGAAGAACATGGACCACTGCAGCGATGCCTCCATGGGGCATTGCTACCCTGATCTGCTTCATGCACTTCCCCAAAATAGCTCCAAATCATGCTTGCTTCCTGCAGCTGTTTGCCTAGGCCTTCTGTGACGGTCAGTTTCAACAGGGTTGCCATGAGCATAGAAGAAATTTACAACAGGACATTTGTTGAGCAAACACTTACCTGTCACCTGTTCTGTCTTAGTTCTGGCTAAGAATCGGTGATCTAAAGATGAGCCAGGCTGGGGCAGTGGCTCACATCTGTAATCCCCAGCATTGGGGAGGTGGAGGTGGGAGGAATGCTTGAGTATAGGAGTTTGAGAGCAGCCTGGGCAACATAGTGAGGCCCTGTCCCTACATACAAAGAAAAAAAAAAGTATTTGGCCGTGGTGGTGCATACCTATAGACCCAGCCACTTGGAATACTGAGGTGGGAAGATTGCTTGAGCCCAGGAAGCCAAGGCTGCAGTGAACTGTGATCATGCCACTGCATTCTAGCCCAGGCGACAGAGGGAAATCTAGTCACTTAAAAAAAAAAAAAAAAAAAAAAAAAAAAAGAACCAGACACAGTACCTGATAGTCTACGCCTGTAATCCCAGCACTTAGGGAGGCCGAGGTGGGCAGATCACGAGGTCAGGAGATCGAGACCATCCTGGCTAACATGGTGAAAATACATAAAATTAGCCAGGTGTGGTGGTGGGTGCCTGTAGTCCCAGCTATTTGGGAGGCTGAGACAGGAGAATCGCTTGAACCCAGGAGGCGGAGGTTGCAGCAAGCTGAGATCTTGCCACTGCGCTCCAGCCTGGGTGACAGAGTGAGACTCTGTCTCAAGAAAAGGTCCTGATTATGGAAAATTTCAGACAGACATTAAAGTAGAGAGAATAGTATAAGGAGCCCCAACGTACCCATTCCCAGCTTCAATGATTATCAGCACTTTACCATTCTTATTTTGTCTATTGACTCCTCTCCTGTGTGGCTGGAATAGTTTTTTAAAAAGCTGTAAATATTTTATCATTTCACCTGCAAATACTTCAGTATGTGTTTCAGCAAATAATAAACAATTAAAAAAGGAAACACAACCATAATACCATTATTAACCTGAACATGAACAATAATTCCTTAATAACATCTAACATTCAATCCATGTTCACTTCTTTTTTTTGTTTTTGAAACTCAGTTTCGCTCTTGTTGCCCAGGCTGGAGTACAAGTGGCGCGATCTTGGCTCACTGCAACCTCTGTCTCCCGGGTTCAAGCGATTCTCCTGCCTCAGCCTCTGGAATAGCTGGAATTACAGGCATGCGCCACCACGCCTGGCTAATTTTGTATTTTTAGTAGAGATGGGGTTTCTCCATGTTGGTCAGGCTGGTCTCAAACTCCTGACCTCAGGTGATCTGCCCACCTCGGCCTCCCAAAGTGCTGGGATTACAGGAGTGAGCCACTGCACCTGGCCCCATGTTCACTTCTTTCTGATTTTCTCAAAATGCCTTATATAATTGGTTTGTTCAAATCAAGACCGGAACAGAATCCGCACATTATACTTGATAGGAAGCTTTTCCTCATCACTCCAGTGAGATTAATTTGAAGCCCCTCCCAGCGTTTTACCCAAAGCCAGTTGTTTACCCTTCTACTGAAACACACATCGCTGTCGGACTTGGTTGTCAGTCAACCGTGTTGTGTCTCCCCTCTAGACTGTGGCCACCCCTAGAGTCCAGACCATATCTTAGGCCCTGATCCGCAGCCCCCAACACAGTCCTGGCACAAAGTAGGTACACAATACATGTTTATCGAGGTGCAATAACTATAACATTTGGTAGATGTGCCATATCAGAGACAAAAAGTCCCACTCATTCAGAAAAGTGGGGGATAATTTCCATGTGGGAGGAATTAGGGAAAACTCCGTGCTGGAAGTGGTTTTGAGCTTGGGGAGGTTTCCAACAACAGCGGTGGGCTGGAAGGAGGAGGAGGATTTTTTTTTTTTTTTGAGATAGAGTCTCACTCTGTCACCCAGGCTGGAGTGCAGTGGCGCAATCTCGGCTCACTGCAACCTCCGCCTCCTGGGTTCAAGCGATTCTCCTGCCTCAGCCTCCTGAGTAGCTGGGATTACAGGTGCCTGCCACCACACTTGGCTAATTTTTGTATTTTAGTAGAGACGGGGTTTCACCATGTTAGTCAGGCTGGTCTCGAACTCCTGACCTCAAATGATCCTCCCGCCTCGGCCTCCCAATGTGCTGAGATTATAGGCGTGAGCCACTGCGCCCAGCCTGGAGGATTGTTTTGAGGTGGAGCAGGAGTCTAGGGACTAAACGCACAAGGAGTACTCCACAATCCCCAAGGTGAGTCCTCTGGCGCGAACGCGTGCTGTATGAAGGAAGACTAGACTGGAGGGAAGTTGGGATGAGGTTCAGGGGTCTTCAGAAGTGAGGGGGTGAGCACTGATGCTGGAGCAGTAGGAATGGAGCCCCTGGAAGGTTTTTAGCAGGCAGCACATAGGATCCAAGAGTAACTTCAGGGAGTGGGTTTTGGGAGCTGCATGAGGTATGACAGCAGGGAGAGCATCTGCAGGAAAACGTTGACGTTGACTGATAAGAAGGTAGCGAGGCCCTGGATCAAGCAATAGCAGTGGAAATGGAGAGTGGAAGCCAGAAGCCAGAGACGCTGGGAAAGCAGATGGATTAGTGGGATGTTTGAGAGGAGGAGGGGCTGTTGCAGATGGCCCTGGAGTTCTGAACTTGAATGCCTGGGAGGACAGTGATGGCAAGAACAGCAGGAGGGCCCTCTGGAGGAAGAGGCAAGTGATGGCTTTGGTTTTGGCCTTAATGACTTTGAGTTACCATCTTGGTGAACAAATGGAATCAACAGCCTGAAATGGGTCTGGAAGGTGAATGAGAGGTTGGGGTGGAGAGAAAGATGTGCATGAAGGTGACAGTTTCAGCCCTGAGAGTAGCGAGGATCCCTAAGGGGAGTGGGCCAGAGGGCAGAAAAGAGGACTGAGTCGGAACTTGGGGGAATGTTCAGAGGGCAAGAGGAAGAACAAGAGGATTGAATGAGAGACGCCAAAGATCAAAGGCCAGTAAAAAGGGCAGAACTAGAGCAGCGCCGTATCACAGAAATGAAGGGCAGAGGGGAGTAAGGACCTCCTCTGTGGGTTTGATCACTTGGCCTTAGCCCAGTGCTGTTTTACTGCAGTTGTCTGGCTACAGTTTTCCCGGAGTTTCTCTCTGGGACCTTAAAACAACGCTGTTGGGCAGGCAAGGTTTGCTTTTTTAGTAAAGAATTGAGGCTTAGAGAGATTATCACTTTCCTAAATCAGCCAGCAAGTGACTAGAACCCAGGGATTCTTGAACTCTCCATATTACAGTGAGAATAGATGGTTGAATTTGGCGATCAGAAGGTCATGGTGGCCTCCATGTTTCAGTGGTAAGGAAAGAGGCTAGACTATAGGAAGTTGGTATGGCTTGGGAGGGCAGCAACTGTGCTGGCTATTTCACTAAAACAGAGAAGGTGGGAGAAGGTGTGCATTGGCCCCTGGGTGAACAGGGCTGGGGAGTGACCCTGGCTTTGGGCTCTTTTTAGGGTTTGACATCAGCGACCTCTCCATGTCTGCGTCCTCCTTGTCTCTCTTTTAGGCACCAGAGCTGAAAGCTAGTGAGCAGCTTGTCTCTCCACTTCATTTAGAAAATTGGGTTTCATGGAGAAGGTGTGTCGGAAGGACCTCGGGGCCTGTGTGCGGCTGTTTATTTTTATTCTTTAGACAACACACTGGAGAATGAGCCTCACTGGAGCAGGTGCTAGTGGCGGTCATGAAAAGGTGGCAGAAGGGTGAAATGCCGTGGCCTGGAGGTTCTGCAGACCACGTGCTTGGTCATCCCAGTGGCCATCACAGCGGAGTAGTGATTCTTCTGCAGACCAGGCTCAGGGCCAGGAGTTGATTTTAAACCTATCTTCGAGGCTTTTTAGAAAATTAAGCTTTTGGGTCATGTCCAAGTGACAGATAGAACATGACATTTACGGCGGTGGGCGCAATTTTCTCTCTTAAAACTAGGTATTAGTTAAAAACCAGAAGAAGGCGCAGGTTCTGCATGTGCTCAGAAAGGGAAGGGCTGATTCTGTCATTCATTCAACAGATATTTATTGAACAGCAGCTGCATTAAAAATGTTCAAAATCATTACAGTCAATTGGGCAAGGTGGCTCACACCTGTAATCCCAGCACTTTGGGAGGCCAAGGTAGGAGGATCACTTGAGGTCAGGAGTTTGAGACCAGCTTGGTCAACATGGTGAAACCCTGTCTTCACTAAACATAAAAAAATTAGCTGGGCCTGGTGGTGCGTGCCTGTAATCCCAGCTACTCCGGAGGCTGAGGCAGGAGAATTGCTTGACCCTGGGAGGTGGAGGTTGCAGTGAGCTGAGATCGTGCCACTGCACTCCAGCCTGGGCGACAGAGTAAGACTGTCTCAAAAAAACAAAAACAGGCAAGGCGCGTTGGCTCACGCCTGTAATCCCAGCACTGTGGGAGGCCAAGGCAGGTGGATCACGAAGTCAGGAGATCGAGATCATCCTGGCCAACATGGTGAAACCCCGTCTCTACTAAAAATACAAAAATTAGCTGGGTGTGGTGGCGCATGCCTGTAATCCCAGCTACTCGGGAGGCTGAGGCAGGAGAATCACTTGAACCAGGGAGTTGGAGGTTGCAGTGAGCTGAGATCGAGCCACTGCACTCCAGCCTGGCGACAGAGTGAGACTTGGTCTCCAAACAAAGCAAAACAAAACAAAACAAAACTGAATAAAATTATTACAGTCAGAGAAATGCAAATTAAAGCAATGAGTATGACTTCATACTAGACTGGAAAAATTAGACATCTGGCTAATGCAGAGCTGAGGGGCATGGAGGCCTCATCTGCTTTTGTAGGGCATAGACTGGGTGAGCCATCTAGGAGAGTACTTGGCACATCATGTGCAGGTCAGGTATTCACACCTGCCATCCCTGCACTTCTGCCTCTGTGCAGAGAGACTAAAGAAATCCTTACTCACGTTCATTAGGACACATGTCTGCAGATGTTCAGCACAGCTTTGTTTGTGGTGGTGAGGAGCAGGTGACAACCTATGTCAATCACTGGGACACTGAGTGGGTAAAAGGTGTATTGTGCAACAGAAGTCACAGACAAGTGGTCCATGTCTTCACAGGGATGAATCTTACAAACACGGTGCTCAATGGGAAAAGCAAAAACACAGCGTGCTATGTGATATCATTTATACAAATTAAACATACATACATACAAAGCAACCACACACGTTTTATAAAAATATGCAGTCAGTTAGGAGACTTTTGCATAGTCCAGGCAAGAGGTCATAGTGTCTTGTCTCATGACAGTGGAGATAAAGTGGATATGAATTTCAGTGGTATATTGGAGGCCAAGTCCAAGGGCTTGGTGATGAATCAGATAGAGAGGATGAGGGAGGAGACAGTGGCAGGGATGATCCTGGGTTTCTGGTTGCGAAGCCAGATGGATGGCGTCACCATTCAGTGAATCAGCCCTGGAGGAGAATTGGCTTTGGTGGGGGGATCGTGAGTTCAGTTTTGAATAAACTGAGTTTGAAGCGTGTTTGAGACTCACTACATTAGTGAGACCATGTAGGCTTTTGAGCATATGGGTCTGGGGTTCAAAGGAGTGGTCTGAGCTGCTGATGTAGATTTATGAGTCAAGTCTGTGATTGGAGCTGGGGATGTGGATGGCAGCAGAGTGTGAGAAGAGGAATGAGCCTGGGACAGAGCCTGGGGAAGGCCGATATTTAAACGCCAGGCAGTGGGGGCGCGTGAAAGCTGAGGCTGAGAAAGAGGAACCAAGGAAGTGGGAGGAAAACCTGGAGAGATAAATATATATATATTTTTTTCTAGAAGAGTGGAGTGTTCAACAGTGATGAATAATGTTGAATGGGATCAATTAAGAAAATAACCGAAAAAAGTCCCGTGGGATTTAGTGACTTGGAGATCATCCGTTGGTGACGTTAGCAAGCTGTGCTTCAGGAGGGGTTATGGGACTGGGACCTGGTTGGAAGGGGCAGAGAGTGAGTGGGAGGTGAAGATGTGGAGGCAGCGAGTATAGACGAGTCTTGTGAAGCTCGGCTATGATTTTCCTCTCCGCAGCTACTGTGAGGATGGCTTCATGCATTGTACCATGAGTGGAGTCCCCGGAAGCTTGCTACCCGACGCTGTCCTCAGCAGTCCCCTGTCTCATCGCAGTGAGTACTGTCCCCCTGGAAGGCCCGTTGACTCCATCCTGCCTGGATTCCTCACATGTGGAATGGCGGGAGAGAGCTGGGTGACACCGTCTGATGTGTGTGTGCATCCAGGCACGAGTCTGGCTTCGCCCAGGATCGCCATAATTTCTGGGTTTGTGTGAGTGACTTTCAGGCCAAGACATGTCTTTGCATGTGTAAATCCCAATCACTGAGGCAAGGAATATTTGATTTCGCGTAAGGGGAAAGACTTGTAGATAAATTCTATGAGACCCCTATTTTGCCCATGGAGACCTTAACCCAGTGGATAGCTGTGAGTGAGTTGGTGGCCTTGATTGTGATGACAGTCACCCTTCTTTGTTGGCCTCTTGTTTCCTATGGACATGCTGATGAAGACAGCTCTTTAGAAAGCTTCTTGGATGGGTTTGAAAGAGAGAAAGAGAAGGGTTGGGTCCATTGCTCTCCATTCGAAGGTCCTGACGGTGGCTGCACTGTCTTTTTTTTTTTTGAGAATCTCACTCTGTCACCCAGGCTGGAGTGCAGTGGTGCAATCTCAGTTGACTGCAACCTCTGCCTCCTGGGTTCAAGCAATTCTTGTGCCTCAGCCTCCCAAGTAGCTGGAATTACAGGCATGTGCCACCACACCTGGCTATTTTTTTGTATTTTTAGTAGAGACGGGGTTTTGCCATGTTGGCCAGGCTGGTCTCGAACTCCTGACCTCAAGTGATCTGCCCGCCTCGGCCTCCCAAACTGCTGGGATTACAGGCATGAGCCACCACGCCTGGCCTGTTGTACTGTTTAAGGACCAGGCACAGAAGGGAGAAGGGGCTGACCTGGTACTGGGGGTTTCACGTTCACATTTATGGATCACAGGGCCCTTATTTGCTTCCAGAAGGCTTATCCTTGCTTAGAAAGGACTCTTCCAGTGGGAGAGAGATAAATGGCTGTCTTCAATCTCCAGCTTGACTGCTTCCCTCTCTGCCTCTCACTTTCCATAAGGCTCCTTCTGTCCAAGGGACCCTTGGCCCTGTGCCATGCTGTTTGCTTCCTGGCTTGCCCTGCGTGAGAGGTCTGGCTCCCGGCATGACCGACTAGAGAGTGTCTCTCAGCCTAGAGCTGGGGCAAGATCCTGAGGGCATGGGTGGCTCAAAAGTTAAGACCAGAACTTGTGACCTCAAGATCACTCCATCCTTCTGCATCTTCTTCTCTCCCTCTCAGAGCGTTTCCCCCACACCCACTCTCTCTGTTGCATTCTGCCTCTCAGACCTACCTTCCGTGCTTCTGCTCAGAATCCCTAGTCTGGTCACTGGAAAACGTAATCTTTTTCAAAGTCAGAAAACTCCTGGGATTCTGTGCAGATTGGGAAAAGCTTTTGGAGTTTCAGTTTTCTCACAAGAATTTCCATATAAAAATGAGGCTAGAAATTTTGACTTTTTTTGCCCACAGGAGCGAGTATGTGATACAAATGCTATTAAGTGCACCTGGGCTTTGGAAAGAAAGGTGCAGTATCAGTCATCTGCTGTCAGCATTACCCAATTAGCCATTGATACCTACTAATTGCCACGAAGTAGGATATGTCAATGAGCAAAGTAGATAGAAATCCCTGGCTTCATGGAACATGCGTTTTAGTGGGCCCAGTGGCTTGGGGAGGACAGTGAACAAGTAAGTGAGATGTATAGTATATCAGATGGTGAGAAGAACATATGCAGGATATCAGAGGGGAAGCAGCAGGGAGGGGAGATTGGAGTGTCCAGGGATGGAGTGTTGCAGGTGTTGCAAATTCACATGGAGTGGCTGGGCAGGGGTTGACGCGAGCAAAGATCTCTTGTAAAGCCATTGTGGTCAAATGGCCTTCTCTCCCCACATTAGTTGTAACCATTTAGGAATGATTCTGTTGGGTCCATTAAAACTCCTTTTTAGCACCCAAACTCAGGTCTTTTCAAGCCTGGGTCTGGAAATTTCCACAATGCATCCTGATTCAATGTAACCTGCTATAGCAAGGTTAAGGGTGATGACAAGTACGGGACGTTAGATGAGAGCTGGGGTCAGAAGAGCTGCCACCAATGTAAGCCAGCGGTCAGAAGCCCAGGTGAGAAGATGCCCTTCCAGCCCCATACAGGGACCCTGGCTCAGGCAGCAGCTGGTCCCCACGAGTGGGCACCTCTGAGTCTCTTAAATTTAGTCACAGCCTCTAGGGGACCAAAGGACAGTGTGGAAGGTAGGTCCATTCTCTCCTTCACTAATCATCTCTTTGCTTTTCCTACCTTCAAGGCAAAAGGAGCCTATCCTGTCGGCCCCCCATGGTCAAGCTGGTGTGTCCCGCTGACAACCCGCGGGCCGAAGGGCTCGAGTGTGCCAAAACGTGCCAGAACTACGACCTGGAGTGCATGAGCATGGGCTGTGTCTCTGGCTGCCTCTGCCCCCCAGGCATGGTGAGTCACCAGGCACAGAGCTGGTGCCTGCCCTTCAGTTTTCCTGGAGGCAGGGATGAGTGAGGGGGCTGTGGAGCCAGAGAGAGGAAGAAACAAGGGCTAAACAAGGACGGTAATGGAGGTGGTGTTGGTCATGGGGGCATGGAGGAGGGGAGGCTCTTCTGTGGCGAAGTCAGCTGCCAAAGTCAGGGAGGGAGTTGTTAGGAAAATGCCTGGGGTTGATCCTCACGGAATCTGACAAAAATATAAGAACTTAGCTTGCAGGAGTGCCATAGGAAGCAAAGAATTTCCAGAAAATACTTACAAGTAAAAACAAGCATTCCCACTAAATTTTCCCAGGGGCTGCCTTCCATGCCATGAAAATGGAGGGACACACATAAATTTGCATATGATTGACGTATATGCATATAACTTTCTATTTCAAAAAAAGACATTGATGTCCCTGCCGTGTCACTAGCAAGCCATGGGCCCAGCAAGTCTCTTCCCCACAACGAAGCTTGTTTTCCTCATCTGTAATGTGAGTCGTAGGTCTTGGCCAGCTCTTAACATTCCATGACTCCGGTGCTGTGCCTGAAGCAGGCATGGAGGCCGCGCATCCAAGGCCGTGCTGGTTTGCGACTCTTGGCTCCTATGTGGATGTTCTGCTGCTGGTGGCAATGATCTGAGGATGACTACTCCTCCTTACCTCCCTCCCAAGTCTAATCTTAGCCAGTGTAGCATTAAATAGATTATGCATACACCCTGAAGGATGCAACTTCCAGATGTTTCTCTTTCAAAATGCATCCCGTCTTCTTGTTTTCCCCGACTCCAATTCCTTATACCCAAAGTGAATGGTGAGGGGTTGGGGCAGGGGCTGTAGAGGCCAGAATGGGAGAGGGTGGCTCTCAGATGGCTGTGGAGGGGACTCAGTGATGCCCAGGACTCCACTTGAGAGGCAGTGTCCTGGACTGTGGGAGCTGTCAATATTCTGTAGAGGGAACGTGGACTCAGTTACCAGTGTCTCTCAGGAAGGCTGGGATTGCTGTGTGTGAAGGACAGATGCTTACTTTTCTACTTCCCCTTCAACTCTTTCTTCTCCCAAACAGAGAGACCAACTCTTGTTAATTCTCCCCTCCTCTGTCTTAGCCTCTGAGGGTTTTGGAACTGTTTTTTCTGATGAGGAGAGCTAGCGATTGGCCAATGAGCATCTTTGAATTGGAAGGGTTGTTTGGTGCCTTAGCAGAAGGTGGATATCACGAAGGGTCTCTAAGGAGGGGAATCTCAGACCTGGGTAGGAACAAAAAATAGGAGAGGGTAGGGGAATCTTCCTTATTGCTCTTCTTTATCCCTGGGGCCTCTTATGTAGAGTGTCTCAGAGTTTTGGTGTGGGGGAGGCGTAGATCATTGTCTCTTCATCATACTCAGCAGGAAAAGGAACATCACTCAGAGGACTGTGTCAGCACCGGATATGCTTTGAAATGAACTTTTTTGTCATGAAGGAAAAAATACAGATAGCCTTAAATATTAATAACCACAATAATTATATTATGGCTCCAAATCCAAAAAAGAGGACAATGAGACCTCCAATATAGGCTGTGGCTGTCCTGTTAGGCACTCGTTGGCATTCCTGAAGCACTGGGCATGCATTCTTAGGATAGCACTTGGATACCTGTCACGTGACGAGGTGACTCACACTTCAGCCACAGGGGGTTATAAACTTGCAAGTTCCTATTGTAAGAGATTGGGTTATTTTCACAACTGCTTCATTGCAATGCTGGTGAATGTGCAAATTGTTGAGGCCAGATTCGAGAGAGCAGAGAAGTCCGTGTAATTTATTAAGTGTGCGCAGCGTGCTGGCTGCATCACGGGACATGTGTTCTTGGCCATAACACAAAGAAAATGGGGCTGGGCCTGGAAACACCCTGTTTGGGCCCATCTGATGGTGCAGACATTATCCCTCAGGGTGTTACTCTGTCCAGTCTGTCCCTTGTGAAGGGGCAGGGTTGTGGGATGTCACTAAGGGCTTGGGGAAGGGGTCACGGATTCTGCATTCTTCTGAGGACTTGAAAGGGGAAAGGGAAGTGGCTTTTTCCTGGGGCCAGATCTAGGGAGAGCAGAAAGAGCACCCAGCAGGAACGGGGTGCAGACCTGTCAGGCCAGGCTTCCCTGCTTCCCCACTCCATGCTCTTGCACAATCCTTCAGTCTTTACCGGAAGCCCCGTCACCTCGTGTGTTACGTAGACACCTAATTCCTGTTCTGCCTCCATGATGCATGGCTGTGGGCCCCAAGGAGATGTGTGTGAAAGCACTTTAAAGCCAGAGAGTTCTACAGAAGTGCAGGAATAGCTTTCATTGATGTTTCTGTAACTATCCAAGGCTGTCTCAGAGGCTGCACCCATCAGTTCCTCCTGCTGTCCATAGGAGAGACCCGTAAAGGATGCTTTTTCTTAGATTTCCAGCCTGCTGTGGACCCATGCTTTTGTAAATACAATAAAAATGAATTCTCATAAAAATAAAACAAAAGCAATGACAAAAATAATATGATCCCACCCAATTAAAAAATATTTTCAGCCGGGAGCAGTGGCTCACGCCTGTAATCCCAGCACTTTGGGAGGCCAAGGCAGGTAGATTAAGAGGTCAGGAGATCGAGATCATCCTGGCCAACACGGTGAAACCCCGTCTCTACTAAAAATACAAAAAATTAGCTGGGCGTGATGGTGCACGCCTGTAGTCCCAGCTACTCAGGAGGCTGAGGCAGGAGAATGGCGTGAACCCAGGAGGCGGAGGTTGCAGTGAGCTGAGATTGCACCACTGTACTCCAGCCTGGGTGACAGAGCGAGATTCTGTCTCGAAAATAAATTTTTTTTTCGAGACGGAGTTTTGCTTTGTCACACAGGCTGTAGTGCAGTGGCACAGTCTCGGCTCACTGCAACCCCCACCTCCCAGGTCCAAGTGATTCTCCTGCCTCAGCCTCCTGAGTAGCTGGGATTACAGGTGCACGTGACCACACCCAGCTGATTTTTGTATTTTTAGTAGAGATGGGGTTTCGCCGTGTTGGCCAGGCTGGTCTCGAACTCCTGACCTCAGGTGGTCTGCCTGCCTCCGTCTCCCAAAGTGCTGGGATTACAGGTGTGAACCACCACGCCCGGCCTTAAAAAATGTTTTCTTTCCTTTTTTTCATGAGCCCCAAATCTAAACTCTCACCTCCCACTTTTTATGACATATAACAGACATGACGTGACTCTGCCAAATTTCCCTAAGATTTTCTAAACACTTTCTCTTAGTTTCTGTGCTTGTGTCCTCACAGGCTGGCCCTGGCCCAGGGAATGCACTTTGAGCAGCCCTGTTCTCAGCCGAAGATTGTCTCTCCTCCTCTAAGGTGTCTCTCAGGGTCCACCATATGCCCAGAAGCACCTGTTTGAAAATATTGGCGGGGGCAGAGAAAGAGCCCCTCTCTTTCTGATTTGTCCCAGGCCTGGCACCTGCTTAGAGCAGAGGTTTTCTGGTTGACCCCACAAGCTGCAGGCTGTATCTGTTCCTGCCATCGTGCAAAGGTCTCCTGGCATGGGAATGAGGAGGATGGGGGTCCCTTTGCTAAGTGGTCCGCACCATGATAAATGAAGGGCAGAGAAGCCGCGTGGAAACGGCATGGTACCGGAACCTCACACTTCCAGGTTTGAATCCTGCCTCCTAATGTCTCACCTAACATCCACTTAAGTGAGTGGCAAGTCACTTAACATCTTGGCGTCTTAATTTTCTTCTCTGTAAAATTGGCTTGCAGGCTGTTGGGAAGACTGGAGATGACAGCAGCGAGCACGTGGGGGGTGCTTAGTGAGTGGTGGTTTAATGACCACTAACTATTACAGTAAGTTCATGGTGGGAAACCGTGAATCCTGGTATGAACAGAGACGCTGCAGGGAATTAGCACACACAGGAGCAACTTTTTAGATCCCAGTGTTCACTTTCTGAGAATCGATCAAATGAGGGGGTTGTGCTGGAAGATCTCCCAGGTATTTTTCTCTAGTTCAGAAATTCTTGGAGCGATGCTTGCCTCAAGCGTCCGTCTCTTCAAGTTAGAATATTACCTGCTACATGCGGCCCGGCGCGGTGGCTCAAGCCTGTAATCCCAGCACTTTGGGAGGCTGAGGCGGGCGGATCACAAGGTCAGGAGATCGAGACCATTCTGGCTAACATGGTGAAACCCCGTCTCTACTAAAAATACAAAAAATTAGCTGGGCGTGATGGCGGGCGCCTGTAGTCCCAGCTACGCGGGAGGCTGAGACAGGAGAATGGCGTGAACCCGGGAGGCGAAGCTTGCAGTGAGCCGAGATTGTGCCACTGCACTCCAGCCTGGGCGACAGAGCAAGACTCCGTCTCAAAAAAAAAAAAAAAAAAGAATATTAAGAATATTACCTGCTACCACCACTAGGTGACAGCAAAGCACAACTCACTGCCCTGCTCACCCTTCCTGAGTCCGGCCACAGGGATAACTGGGAGCATCGTAGAGGGCGGAGAAGAAGAAGCCCTGAGGTGCCATTATGTCAGCCTCTTCTGCCACACGGGAGGAGACTGAGGACAGAAAGGGAACAGAGCCGGCCGGGTCAAGGCTTCGTAGTTGTATAGTGGAAATTCTGGTCTCCTGACTCTGAGACAGGGCTCCTCCAATCTGAAACACTTCGGCCTCTGTCTGGGAGATGCTGACTTCCCGTTTGAAACCTAGCAGCTACATCTCCCAAACTGCTGGTATTAGGAGCCTCTTGGTGGCGAGAAGTGTGGTTATGTCCCTGATCCCAGGATGTCCAGTTTCGTCACTGGCCCCATATGAAGACTGAAGGTGTTGGGCACCACTTCTTAAAGTTCAGAGCTTGGGTTCAAGGGCCCATCCAGAGGCGGCCTCACATGTGGGCATTTTACATTTTAAAAGATCCAAGGATGGGCCTGTTTCAGAAATATCTCCTACATGGTCCATGATTTGTCACTCAGTCGGGCTTACTGAAGTATAATAAGCAAAAATGCATTTTGCTTAACAGGCGAGAGGTTTTAAAAAAGCGGAACCTCATAAATCTTCATAGGAGGACAGGAGTGCTTTAATCAGATCACTCTTTTCCTTGCAGACTTCTGGCTGAGTTTGGCTGCTTTGGCCTGAAAGTACTGATGGGGTTAGGAAAATGAATGAGGGGCAGTTGGAAGGTAAAAAAGATTTTGGAGAGTGGGTCACAATGGTGTTCATGTATGGAGAGTCTGGGGACAATGGGGCCTTTTCAGAGAAAGGTAACAAGACCAGTATTTTCCTACTTTATAATTTTTCTTGGAGCGGACCAACACGTAAGACCACATTCTCAGCCTGAGCCCTTTCGGACTGAAGATGTCATGAGTTGGTGAATGATGGGACGAGTGTTTTTGCCAGGCTTTCTTCTGAGGTCTTCAGGGGACATTCATAGACTTCATCTTAGTAGCCTTCTGATGTCCCAAAGGGACAGATACTAGACGGAGGTGGTTCTCTTCATTTTAACTGTGAGGTTTAAGTGACTTGCCACAAAATTTGGTCAGGGACTGCTGTGCTGGCCTGCCCCACTTCTCTGCACAGGTCCCCTCTGGGTCCCATCCATCCCCTAAATCCCCTTTATTTCCACGCCTGTTTACCGCCGTGAATTTCCACCTCCCTGAATGTCTTTGCCACTTGGGATTCTCTGGGTGTTTTCAGCTGGGCTGTTGTTACCTGCTCTTCTCTCGCAAGTCAGGACGTCTCATGCTGTGTCCTGGAAACCCTTTCCTCTCACTGAAGGTTGTGTTTTGTCTCCTCTCCAGCGTCTTACGACCTAACTCCACACCACTGTGGCCTTCGTAGCAGTCCTCACTTAATATCAAGGTCTTATTATAATATTGCTGTCCATGAATTAATAACCTCCTCTTGCTAATATGAGTCAGGGCAGAGAGCAGCCACGTGGTTTGCAGTGGGTCCTCAGAAGGAGGGGGAGGTGGCGGCTGCAGTCATGGCGTTGTTATCTCACACCTGAGCTGGGACTGGAGTGTTCTGTCTGCTGGAGGAGGGCTGGGCTTCCATAGACCCACACCTGGGTGACAGGAGGGTCTCCCTGGGCCGTGAATGCATGGTGGGTTGTCCCATGGGTTGAATATCATGGTGAGAGGTAAAAACATGCAGCGTGCAGACCAAGAGGCCTGGGAGCCCCCAGCCCGGCCTGCCCAAGGGTGAGGGGCAACATGTGCTGCTGGGGTAAGGGGAGCCTGGCTCTGCTTCCTGGAGACCATCCCTGCACTTCTGTCCCACGTGGTATTTGCTACAAGGAGGCATATTATCTGGTTTCCGTTGACTGTAAGGCATCCGTGGGATGCCTCAGTAATTCTTATAGCAGCCACTAGGTGGCGGGCCTCAGGCTTAAGTCAGAGCTGACACTGGACAGGGCGACGTGGAAATGAACCCTAATTGTGACAGAGGCTTTGAATGCTCTGCTAGAGAGAGGTTTTTCAGCCCCTCCCAGCTCCTACCAAGGTGCCATCTTCCCTACTGGGTGCCTAAGCTCATTGCCTCCCAAGAACAGTGGTTCCGGGAGGTAAGAGCTGCCAAGAGTGGGGTCAACCTGCATCTTATGCTCTGCACTGTCATTCCGCCCCATCAGCTGGGCTTCCAGAGACGCGAGAACACCTCCTGAAGTTGGGTGAAGGTGGCATTAAGTAGTGGAGGATTCTTCCTATTTCCCTCCCCCCAACCGCCCCAACACACACATACTCACATACGATTCTAGCCTGGGTCCTTGAAAGCCCTTTGTTCTGCCCAAGATTGCCCCATTCCTAGGGATTTGTCCAGCTCCAGGCCTGGGAGCTCGGGCTTGTCTGGGGAGTGACTGGGTCACGTGGATCTGGAGCTCTCCAGACTGGGAGCTTCTCGCCCTGCAGGGAGCTCTGGAGCCAACGTGCCACAGTCCTTCACCTGGTGGTGACCCAGGCCTCTTTGAGAGCCCCCAAGGCTAGGCCACATCAGGACAGGCACCTAGGGCTGCCCCCTGGAGTCAGGACAGAAGCGTGTCTGCATGTTGAGCTCAGAGTGGGTTTGGCTGACTCTTCGGGGGCTGGTGGTGCTTAGTTCTTTTATTTCCCCAACAGACCTGAGGAGTGCAACATGCTCACGTAAGTAGTTTCCTGAGGGATGAGGACGGGGAAGTAGAGCATACCCCGTGGAGAGTGAACCGGGATACGGGAGACTGGGCAGGAGAGGGCCTGTGGCTTGGACCAGCCCCCAGACTCTAGTTCTGATCGATTCCTACTTATGCCCAATATTTGGCCCTCACCTCCAGAGTATTAAGTACATATTAATTTTATTCAATATAGTGTTCATTTTCTTTAATTATAAACATAATACATGCTCATTGAAGAACACTTGGAAAAAAATTTTAAAACCGAAAAAGAAAATTAAATCCTCCCACTCACCTATCCCAGCTCACCACCTGGAGGCAGGTTCTGTGTTTCCTTCTAGTCTTTTGTGAAATATGTATAAATTTGGAACCATATGTATATACAGTTTTTCTTCCTATTTTAAAAATTAACAGCATAAGTATTTCTCACCTCATTTAAGATTCTTCCAAAGGGCCATTGTAATAGCACCATAGGATACCGGCGCCTGGCGATTCCTTAATGGATTTAGCCATTTTCCTATTAATTGTTTCCAATTTTTTTTGCAATGATAAATAATTCTCCATCAATCTTTGTCCATAATTCTGTTTCCCTCAGAGAAATCCTTTTCTTGGGATGGCTGGGTGTAAGAGTATGTGCATTTCAAGGCCTGTGGACATGATTTTTTGAAGTACCTTTGCAAAAGTGTCCAGGTTACAGTGCCTCAGCAGGGCACGACAGGGCAGAGGGCAGTCAGTGTCTTTAGCTGACAGGGAGGAGCCATGTAGATGGGGACCCATGTTTGCCAAGCCCCGGCCTGGGCCTGGGCTCCCTGTCCTGGCTTGGCCTGCAGTGGAAGCTGTTCCCCCTGGCTCAGCCCTGGTTCTGGTGCCGGTCCCAGTGCGGGGCTTACCCGTAGGCTCAAGTCTCAGACAACACTTCCCGGAGTGGGCTGGAGGAGGGCTTTAGATCAGTCACTGTGACCCTGAAGACTTTTGGATTCTTTTCTCTTAGGTCCGGCATGAAAACAGATGTGTGGCCCTGGAAAGGTGTCCCTGCTTCCATCAGGGCAAGGAGTATGCCCCCGGAGAAACAGTGAAGATTGGCTGCAACACTTGGTGAGGCTCAGTGAGGGGCTGCGCTGGGCACCCAGGCCCTGCAGGTGGAGTGAGGGTGCACGCGGCCACAGGACCTTCCGCACTTGCCTCCAGCCCCCTGTGGGAACCTGGTTACTCTCTGCCTTTCCTCCGTGCCTGGGTTTCTCCATCTGTAAAATGGGGACGATCTTTTTCATCACCTGTGCCCATCCTGCATAGACACTATTCAACAGGTTAGTACAGTAGCCCTTATCCGAAATGCCTGGGACCACAGCTGTTTTGGATTTTGGATTATTTTGGACTTTGAAATATTTGCATATACATAATGAGGTGTCTTAGGGATGGGACCCGAGTCTAAACATGACATTTATTTATGGTTCATATACACCTTATGCACATAGCCTGAGGGTAAGTTTATACAATATTTTAAATATATATTTAATGTGTATTTAGTGTTTTTGATGTTTGTGCATGAAACAAAGTTTTGTGTACACTGAACCATCAGAAAGTAAAGGTGTCACCTTCTCAGCCACCCATGCGGTGTCATGTTGGTGCTCAAAGTTTTGGGTTTCAGAACATTTTGGACTTCAGAGTTTTGGATTAGGAATGCTCAGCTTGTATTTCTGTTCAGGGAGATGGGCCCCAGGGAAGACAGGGACCTCGCCCCACCAGTCGTTGCATTTGTGGCCAAGCTGCCTGTGGGCTCGGGGCCTGGAGGGTCCTTTCCTTGCAGGCCTTACACTGCCCATGAGCACATCGTGAGTGTGCTTGCAACGGCGTGGTTTGAGGTGAGGGTGGCTGGTTACCTTCTCCCTTTTCCTTGGCCATCCTGTACGTAACCCCTCACCCTGCTCATTCACCCTGCCTTTGACTTGGTGGCTGTGCACAGCCTTGGAAAGAGGCCTACTGGACAGAGGTAGAGAGGGCCGTCTCTTGGGCTTGAGGTCTGAGCTTACTACCTCTGACGCACAAGTGGGCTGCTTGATGTCAGCTCTGGTTACGGGTGGTGGCAGGGTGGGACACGTGGCAGTGGGCAGATCACTATAGATTTTAACATGTAGGTACATACATCTTAACGTGTAGCTATGCACACAGAACCGCTCCTGGCAGAAGTGCGTGCTTCATCAGTCTTTTCCAGACTCTGGGCTTTCCTGCTGTTCTGTCTTGGTTTTCCCATTAGCCTCAGGCTTTCAACATCAGTGTGTCTGTTTTACAGAGACCCTGTGGCCAATCTCAGGTACATGTGGCTTCCAGGGTGAGGCTGAGCGAATTCATAATAGGAGGCCTAAAGAGCATCCAGGCCTCCTCCCTGGCTGCCTGGCTCGCTTTGGACAACCCCTTCCCTTCTTTGCTTCAGTTTCCCCGTTTTAGGGGGAGCCACTAGGCTTCCTTGTCTCCTGCTGGGCCCCATGCTGGGCCTGTGAAGTCCACACTCCGCGCTACAGGTCCTCAGCTTCCTTGGGCTTCCTGGAGGGTTGGGAGGCACCCGGAGTATTCTGTGTTCCTTCATTGTCTCCATTGCCCAGATGGGCCCCTCAAACCCAAGGTGCCCAACTTGTCATCCCTGCCATGACTGCTCCTAGTGTCTGTCGGGACCGGAAGTGGAACTGCACAGACCATGTGTGTGACGCCACGTGCTCCACGATCGGCATGGCCCACTACCTCACCTTCGACGGGCTCAAATACATGTTCCCCGGGGAGTGCCAGTACGTTCTGGTGCAGGTGAGAGGTGGGGAGATGGGGAGAGGGTGCTGTCTCTTTCTAGGAGGGGTGGGAGGCGTGGCCTCAGGTTGGGTTCTGCGGGTCTGTCTGCGGAAACAACTCCGGGGTCTGGTTTCTACTGGAGTATTTCCCAGTCCTTCACAGAAGTGCCCGAAGCGGTAGGGGATTTGAAGCTCAAAGTGGTTGTCCATTTTCCCTCTGCTCAGCTGGGGACTTATAAAACGAGACAGAAGCTTGTTTGTTGTTGAGGATTGGTGTAGGAGAAAGGCTACTGCCAGTCCACATTAGCACAGATGTGGAATTAGAAACAGGTATCTGTTCCTTCTGGTAGACACAGCCTCAGTCAGGGTGCATAGCTCAGGGAGTGGGTTGGGCTGGGATGTCAGTCCCGCTCAGCCTCCCTTCCAGCACCCTGGGCAGTGCACAGTCTGCAGGTGTTGTGCAGTGGCCCTGGATGGGGGGATGGTTGAAATGACCCCTGGAGTTTGCCTCCCACAGTATGGCTTTGTGGAATTCTCTGCCATTTTAATGTCTAACTTGGTACAATTCAGAATGGGAGGAGTGGGAAGATGGGACACAGGAAAGTCATCCTGCCCAGCAGATGAGAACTTGTCCAGGAATCCTCACCGGTGAGTGTGGGCAGCAGCCCCTCCGCCTCCCACTCCCCACCGTGTGGATTCTTGTAAGTTTCTCTTGCTGGTTGACATCAGCTGTGTAAGCAAGGAAGTATGAGTGCTTTTCTCACCAGAGCCGAGGCGCTGTACTCTATGAAGCTTTAAACAAATATGGTCCCTCTGTCTCCATTCCCAGGAGGAGGGGGGGTGGGGGCTTGGTGTGGTCTGAATGGAAGACCACAAACCCATAGGAGCCCCAGCCCCAGAGGCTGAGTTGCAGGAGCTGGTGAGTCAGGCAGCGTGGGTGACTGTGGACCGACCACTCATGTAGAGCACGCTGGGCATGGGGCGGAGCCAGCAGCAGCCTCCGCAGTCCCCACCTCACACCTGGGCTGGCCCAGAGAGGCAGGCGGTGTGCTGGGACACAGGGCATGCAGACCAGGCAAGGAACCTGTGATCCAGGGGGTATGCGCCCCTTTAGAGCTTTCCCAGAGATTCTATATGGAAGCTTCCCAGCCTCAGCAGCAAAAGACAAGGAGACACCAGCTTTGCAGAACAACTACCCAGCCTGTTTCAAATCTGAACATCCAGGAAAAAATTAATTCAGTGCAGCAAGGACCAGACAGCCGGTCAGCATCTACTGCTCCCAGCTCTTCCCTGCCCAGTCCAGCTTTCCCAAGTAGACCAGTTTTAAAGATTCCCCCTCCAAACGGTGCCCTGTGTGTGCGGCTTGTTTTCCTTTCCTACAGCTGGTTCTGTTGTCTTCTGATGCATTGTCCTGGGGCCCCTCCCCTTTCTGCCATCCTCCTTTGGGGAGTATCATCAAGACCTAACTCCCTCTCTTTCAGAAATCTCAGCTGAAGATAAGAACAAATAAAGCACTTACACCCTTGTTTCCTCTTTTAACCTTCGCCATGCATCAACCTAACACAAAGCCGTTTAACCTAACAATCCCATTAAGTTGAATGGAATCTTACAGAGGTCAGATTGTGTGTGTTATATGGACATATGTATGTATGTGTGCATGTGTGTATGCATGAGCATGCGTGTGAGTATATGTGTGTATGGCTACATGTGTGTATATGTGTGTGTATGTATGTGCATGTGTGTATGAGTACATGGGTGTATGTGTGTGTGTATGTGTGAGCATGTGTGTGAGTGTATGTGTGTATGGCTACGTGTGTGTATGTGTGTATGCATGTGCATGTGTGTGTATGAGTACATGGGTGTATGCGTGAGCATGTGTGTGTGTCTGTGTGTATGAGTACATGGGTGTATGTGTATGTGTGAGTGTGTGCATGTGCTTGTGTGTATATGGGTGTGTGTGTCAGAAAGGTAAGTGGTTTGCTCAGTGTTACCAATAAGTGGCAGAATCAAGATTCACACCTTGTTTTTCTTTTTTCTTTTTGAGATGGAGTCTTGCTCTGTCGCCCAGGCTAGAGAGCAGTGGCATGATCTCGGCTCGCTGCAAACTCTGCCTCCCGGGTTCACGCCATTCTCCTGCCTCAGCCTCCTGAGTAGCTGGGACTACAGGCGCCCGCCACCATGCTCGGCTAATTTTTTTGTGTGTATTTTTAGTAGAGGCGGGGTTTCACCGTGTTAGCCAGCATGGTCTCGATCTCCTGACCTTGTGATCTGCCTGTCTCGGCCTCCCAAAGTGCTGGGATTACAGGCGTGAGCCACGCACCCGGCCTCCTTTTTCTTTTCTTTTTTTTTTGAGATGGAGTCTTGCTCTGTCGCCAGGCTGGAGTGCAGTGGCGTGATCTCGGCTCACTGCAAGCTCCGCCTCCTGGGTTCAGGTGACACCCCTTTGTTTTTCTAAGTTGAATGTTTTATCTTTTTTTTCATCGCACCACAATAATAGCCACAC
This sequence comes from Hylobates moloch, assembly GCF_009828535.3. NCBI lineage: Eukaryota > Metazoa > Chordata > Mammalia > Primates > Hylobatidae > Hylobates > Hylobates moloch. The sequence goes on along the minus strand of NW_026652283.1, from coordinate 5,952,831 downwards.
GGGGAATGTGTCGCCTTTTGCCCTATTTTCTATGCAATTGACCAACAAGGACCAGAGCTCCCTTATCCTCTCTACTCATCTCGACCTGGTGGCTCAGGACCCATGGAGCTGTGTCAAACCATCTTTGGTTCCATTTCTGGGCCAGCAGTTCAGAGGGATTCAACCAGAATTTAGAGCCACAAAGTGCCCTGTGGTCAAACTGTCCCAGTTACCTGGGTGGGACTCTAGGCAAGGCTCCAGTGGGACTCTAATGGGCTCTAGGCAAGGCCTTTGAGCCTGATGCATCCATCAAAGCAGGCCACATGTCACCTTCCCTCCCCCGCCCTCCTCCCCCACCCCACTCACTGCAGGCACGTGGCTCATTTGTCGTGGGCGAGGCTGACACACCTGAGGGCATTCACTTGGGCATATCCCCCGTCCCCTAGACACACACACAGACACATATGAACAGCCATGGACATGGCAAGATCTTGTGACACATATTCAAAGGCCTGCGATGAAGAGATGCCAATCATCTGGTCTGGTGAGAGCCAGTGGGGATAATGGTCTTCTCCTGGCACTCCTCTTTCCCCAGGATTACTGCGGCGGTAACCCCGGGACCTTTCGGATTCTAGTGGGGAATGAGGGATGCAGCCACCCCTCAGTGCAATGCAAGAAACGGGTCACCATCCTGGTGGAGGGAGGAGAGATTGAGCTGTTCGACGGGGAGGTAAGTGCAGCCTCATCCCCTCCACGCTCATGTCCCGCTTTGTGCTTCTGCCACCTAATAGGAACATTTTCCAAGCATTCATTTAGAACTTGTGTGAATGGAATAACGCACAGCCATTAAAGAGGATGAGGCAGAGCGATTGCAACTGACCGTGATGTATCATTTTATGAGAAGAACAAGTGGCAGAACAATAGGGATGACACAATCCCATTTTAGCGACAGTGCAGAGTGTGTGTGAAGGATGTGCACATGCGTCTGTACAAAGTGGGAAGAACCAGTGCTCACCTCTGGAGTAGGGTGGGGACTGGAGGGTAGCCAGGCTTGCTTTGTGTGTGTGTGTGTGTGTGTGTGTGTGTGTGTGTGTATGAAGTGATGATGTTATGGGATATGTTTCATATGTTTTTCTGTTCTTTTCAGATAAACATTTTTTTTTGGAGATGGAGTCTCGCTCTTTTGCCCAGGCTGGAGTGCAGTGGTGTGATCTCTTTGCTCACTGCAACCTCCACCTCCAGGGTTCAAGCGATTCTCCTGCATTAGCCTCCTTAGTAGCTGGGACTACAGGTGTATGCCACCATGCCCGGCTAATTTCTAGTATTTTTAGTAGAGATGGGATTTTGCCATGTTGGCCAGGCTGGTCTGGAACTCCTGACCCCAGGTGATCCACCTGCCTTGGCCTCCCAAAGTGCTGAGATTACAGGCGTGAGCCACCACGCCCGGCCAGATAAACATTTTTAAAGGACCTCAAAAGAGGAGTAAACTGATTTAGTCCCTTGTGTACTAAGAATTTAAAAAGTAGTTCTCATAAGTGTACACAAGACTCCCTTAGAAGTTCTTGTTTAAAATGTGGATCCTGGAGCTCCATCCTGAGATTCTGACTCAGCAGGTCTGGGTGGGACCCAGGAACCCGTGTTTAAAGTTGCAGGTCATCCCCAGGCCACAGTTTTGGATTAGCTGCTCTGACTACATGGAGTGCTATGGAGACCCAGGCTCTGGGTACAAACTTGTCCTGGTATCTTCATTTTCTCCCCTGGCCTCAGCCTGCATCTCTGCCTTCTTCCAAATACCCACCATTGACATCAGGGGGATGAGAGGTGAATTCTTCACCATTATGGAAGAAAACTGCTTAGCAAGCATAACGTAGTGACTATGGGTCAGCAGTGTCAACTCCTGACCAGCTCTATTTAGGGCAGAGTGGCAGTGATGACGCTGAGCAGGAGGTGCGCAGACATGTGAGGGATAGATTTGCACATGTGATTAGCTCTGCATGTGATATGTTACTAACGAGAGGACCTCTGCAAAGGGGTGATGGCAGTTCTCAGCCTCAGCCTCAGTGTGATGAATTGGAGAGTCCGCCATGCATGCTGAAATGGGCCTCCAGGGTGCAGCACTGGCAGGGATGGGCCAAGTCAGAGGCTCAGGTCAGAGCCCTTCTTGAACCTGCAGTGTGTGATTCCCGGCACTAGCACTGAGCACCTCAGTTTCCTTTTTCTTCAGCTCTGTCTCCTGATGACAGTGGCTCTGGGGAGGGGGAAGTGGTGGGATACAAGAAAGGTGAGAGTGTACTCCTTATTTTTATAGAGGAATAGGTTTTTAAACAATTGACCAGAGATGCTTAAAATCATTGCCATGTTGAAAACCTATCTAGGAGACCACTATATTTAATGACTAATTGTCAATAAAATACCTTTTGTGAAGTGGTGGGTGGTCTTCTGCTCACTGGTTTCACAGTACTTTAATTTCATAATCATGATTTTGCTGCTACCTCTGTTACCGTCTCTTGGTCATGGATGCCTGGAGAGGGATGGTGGTGAGATGGTCACAGACATGTCCTGGAGTGGAGCTGGCCCTGCAGGGGTGCAGTGACAGGGCAGGTGGGGTCCTGGAGGGGTGGCGATGCCTGCACTCGTGGGCACTGGAGACAGATGGGCAGGTGTAGAGTGGAGGGAGGATCTGGCTGTGGAGCCTGCCTTTCATCCTTCCGGATTTCTTGCTTTGTCTTCCTCCAGGCGGATGTGAAGAGGCCCATGAAGGATGAGACTCATTTTGAGGTGGTGGAGTCTGGCCGGTACATCATTCTGCTGCTGGGCAAAGCCCTCTCCGTGGTCTGGGACCGCCACCTGAGCATCTCCGTGGTCCTGAAGCAGACATACCAGGTCAGTGGCTTTCTTGCTTCATCTTGTTGGGGACTTGGCCTTTGGAGCGTTTTCTGCTCCCTGGTTAGCAACCCACTGTCTCTCTCTGCTGTCTCTCTCTGCTGTCTCTCTCTGCTGTCTCTCTCTGCTGTCTCTCTCTGCTGTCTCCGCGGTATTCAGTTAGAAAATGAGGAAGTCATTTATTTCTTCCTCTTGCCTGATTGCGCTGGCCAGAACTTCCAACACTGTGTTGAATAGGAGTGGTGACAGAGGCCATCCTTGTCTTGTGCTGGTTTTCAGAGGGAATGTTTCCAGTTTTTGCCCATTCAGTATGATATTGACTGTGGGTTTGTCATAAATAGCTCGTATTATTTTGAGATATGTTCCATCAATACCTAGTTTATTGAGAGTTTTCAGCATGAAGGGCTGTTGAATTTTGTCAAAGGCCTTTTCTGCATCTATTGAGATACTCATGTGGTTTTTGTCCTTGGATCTGTTTATGTGATGGATTATGTTTATTGATTTGCATTTGTTGAACCAGCCTTGCATCCGAGGGATGAAGTCGACTTGATCATGGTGGATAAGCTTTTTGATGTGCTGCTGGATTCGCTTTGCCAGTATTTTATTGAGGATTTTCGCATCGATGTTCATCAGGGATATTGGTCTAAAATTCCCTTTTTTTGTTGTGTCTCTGCCAGGCTTTGGTATCAGGATGATGCTGGCCTCATAAAATGAATTAGGGAGGATGGCCTCTTTTTCTGTTGATTGGAATAGCTTCAGAAGGAATGGTACCAGCCCCTCCTCGTACCTCTGGTAGAATTTGGCTGTGATTCCGTCTGGTCCTGGACTTTTTTTGGTTGGTAGGCTATTGATTATTGCCTCAATTTCAGAGCCTGTTATTGGTCTATTCAGAGATTCAACTTCTTCCCGGTTTAGTCTTGGGAGGGTGTATGTGTCCAGGAATTTATCCATTTCTTCTAGATTTTCTAGTTTATTTGCATAGAGGTGTTTATAGTATTCTCTGATGGTAGTTTGTATTTCTGTGGGATCGGTGGTGATATCCCCTTTATCATTTTTTATTGCGTCTATTTGATTCTTTTCTCTTTTCTTCTTTATTAGTCTTGCTAGTGGTCTATCAATTTTGTTGATCTTTTCAAAAAACCGGCTCCTGGATTCATTGATTTTTTGAAGGGTTTTTTGTGTCTCTATCTCCTTCAGTTCTGCTCTGATCTTAGTTATTTCTTGCCTTCTGCTAGCTTTTGAACTTGTTTGCTCTTCTTCTCTAGTTCTTTTAATTGTGATGTTAGCGTGTCGATTTTAGATCTTTCCTGCTTTCTCTTGTGGGCATTTAATGCTATAAATTTCCCTCTACATACTGCTTTGAATGTGTCCCAGAGATTCTGGTATGTTGTGTCTTTGTTCTCATTGGTTTCAAAGAACATCTTTATTTCTGCCTTCATTTCGTTATGTACCCCATAGTCATTCAGGAGCAAGTTGTTCCGTTTCTATGTAGTTGTGCGGTTTTGAGTGAGTTTCTTAATCCTGAGTTCTAATTTGATTGCACTGTGGTCTGAGAGACAGTTTGTTGTGATTTCTCTTCTTTTACGTTTGCTGAGGAGTGCTTTACTTCCAACTATGTGGTCAATTTTGGAATAAGTGCGATATGGTGCTGAGAAGAATGTATATTCTGTTGATCTGGGGTGGAGAGTTCTATAGATATCTATTAGGTCTGCTTGTTGCAGAGCTGAGTTCAGGTCCTGGATATCCTTGTTAACCTTCTGTCTTGTTGATCTGTCTAATATTGACAGTGGGGTGTTAAAGTCTCCCATTATTAATGTGTGGGAGTCTTAAGTCTCTTTGTAGGTCTCTAAGGACTTGCTTTATGAATCTGGGTGCTCCTGTGTTGGGTGTATATATATTTGGGATAGTTAGCTCTTCTTGTTGAATTGATCCCTTTACCATTATGTAATGGCCTTCTTTGTCTCTTTTGATCTTTGTTGGTTCAAAGTCTCTTTTATCAGAGACTAGGATTGCAACCCCTGCTTTTTTTTTTTTTTTTTTTGCTTTCCATTTGCTTGGTAGATCTTCCTCCCTCCCTTTATTTTGAGCCTATGTGCGTCTTTGCACGTGAGATGGGTCTCCTAAATACAGCACACTGATGGGTCTTGACTCTTTATCCAATTTGCCAGTCTGTGTATTTTAATTGGAGCATTTAGCCCATTTACATTTAAGGTTAATATTGTTATGTGTGAATTTGATCCAGTCATTATGATGTTCCCTGGTTATTTTCCCATTAATTGATACAGTTTCTTCATAGCGTCGATGGTCTTTACAATTTGGCACATTTTTGCAGTGGCTGGTACCGGTTGTTTCTTTCCATATTTAGTGCTTCCTTCAGGAGCTCTTGTAAGGCAGGCGTAGTGGTGACAAAATCTCTCAGCATTTGCTTGTCTGTAAAGGATTTTATTTCTTTCACTTATAAAGCTTAGTTTGGCTGGATATGAAATTCGGAGTTGAAAATTCTTTTCTTTAAGAATGTTGAATATTGGCCCCCACTCTCTTCTGGCTTGTAGGTTTCTGCCGAGAGATCTGCTATTAGTCTGATGGGCTTCCCTTTGTGGGTAACTCGACATTTCTCTCTGGCTGCCCTTAACACTTTTTCCTTCATTTCAACCTGGTGAATCTGACAATTATGTGTCTTGGGGTTGCTCTTCTCGAGGAGTATCTTTGTAGTATTCTCTGTATTTCCTGAATCTGAATGACAATATCAACTTTTCTTTAGGTTTCTTAACCTAAAGTGGCAAACCAATCATGCACAATATTATTATAACACTGCAGACTATTCTAGGGTGTTGCCTTATCATTGAGTCATGGGCCAGCACATTTTGAGAGCTATTTGTAAAATTGCTAATAACCAACTTTTGAGAATGGTTCCACTATTTAGGGTCCAACAGTTTGTTGGAACTTGAATGATTTCTTTAAGTGGCATGTATGTGACAAGTGGCTCTGGCTACTCTGGCCGCTGGTGTAGTCAGGCAGGAATGGCCTTCACAGCATCCCTGATAACACCATCCATTTTCAGCTTGTACAAGCCATTGAGACAGCACTGCTCTCACTTCTCTGTGGTAGCCTATCTCAGTCCCAGAAAGCATTAACAATTCATTCATTCATTTATTCAACAAATACTAAGTTCCTGTATGTGTCAAACATTGTCCTAGGCGCTGTGGATACAGCAGGGGAAAAAGACAGGGGAAAAAGGTTTTTTTGTTTAGGGGTGTGTGTGTGTGTGTGTGTGTGTGTGTGTGTGTATGTGTCTTCCATGTATTTGTTTTTTTATTGCTGCTATAACAAATCACCAAAAACTTGATAGCTTAAAACAACACATTTATTATCCTATGGTTCTGGAGGTCAGAAAGCTAAAATTGGTGGGCAGGGCTGCATTCATCTTAGAGGCTCTGAGAGAGGTCCCTTTTCTTGCCTTTGTTACATTCTGGAGGCTGTCTGCATTCTTGGCTTGTGGCCCCATCCTCCATATTCAACGCTGGCAACGTAGCATCTTCCACTTTTTTTCTCTTTTTCTGCTTCTGTCTGTCACAGCACCTTTTGAACTCTGACCCTCCTCCCTCCCTCTGATCAGACCTTGTGATGACATTCTGCCCACACGGATAATCCAGGATAAACTCTTTATCTCATGGGAACCACTGTTTTGCCTTCCATAATCCTGGTGCAGATTATATCCTAGTGGGAATGTTACTATAGATAGTTTGGGCTGATGGGCCCTGTGAAGAGGGGATGTAAGAGCAGAGTCTTTGGGTAAGGGAGGGAATGAGTCATGCCAGTATCTGGGGGAGAGAGTTTAGGCAGATGGAACAGCACGTGCTGAGGCCCTAAGGTGGTAGGTGTCTGCAGCGGTTGTGCAAGGAGGTCAGTGTGGCTGCAGAGGAGGGACTTGGGGGTAATGGTAGTTCACGAGGGCAGGGAGGGGCAGTAGCCATACCATGGGGGCTTCTCGGCCATGGGAAGATCGTTGGCCTTTTGCCCACCAGTGAGAACATTCTTCTTCTATGTTTCCTGGTGACTTACATCCCTTGTACCAAGCCGAATGCTGCTTATTGAAGCAGAGTAGAATACATTTTTTCTCTTTGTCTCAACACCAGGGCTCTAAGTATGTTGTAAAAGTATAGCACCTTTTCTTCTTCAGGCCAGATATTTCCAGTTTTTTCTGTAGTTTTTTAAAATTTTATTATTATTTTTAGTTGACATTTAACTGTATGTATTTACTGGCGACAGTGATATTTCAATACATGTATACAGTGTGTAATGATCAAATCAGGGTAGTTAGTGTATCTATTCCCTCAAACATTTACCATTTCTTTTTTTTTTTTTTTTTTTTTTTTTTTTTGACCCAGGCTGGAGTGCAGTGGCGCAATCTCGGCTCACTGCAAGCTCCGCCTCCCGGGTTCACGCCATTCTCCTGCCTCAGCCTCTCCGAGTAGCTGGGACTACAGGCACCCGCCACCATGCCCGGCTAATTTTTTGTATTTTTTTAGTAGAGACGGGGTTTCACCATGGTCTCGATCTCCTGACCTCGTGATCCGTCCGCCTCGGCCTCCCAAAGTGCTGGGATTACAAGCGTGAGCCACCGCGCCCGGCTACCATTTCTTTGTGTTGGGAACATTCAAAATCTACTCTTCCAGCTACTTGAAAATATACAATAAATTGTTGATAATTATAGTCACCCTGTAGTGCTACAGAACACTAGTGCTTATCCCTCCTCTTTCTGTAGTTTTTACTTGTTTCTCACTCATTCGTAACTACTTTTTCAGAACTCGTTGCATGTTGCACTCCATGATAGGTGAACATGGAGACAGGTGAGACATATCTTCCTGGTTACATTTATGATAGAGCAGGATTCTGCCCAGTCTGGTCTGAACAGGCTGCAGTTCTCCAGGCAAGGGGACTTACCTGCCCAGAGGTAGGCAGTTCTATAACATTCCCTCCTTGGACCCCTACACCTCCATTGGTGGAGCAGTGTACCTGGCTCCTCCCTCTGCTTCTACGCTTGTTGGGGACAGTGATAGTTCCCACCAGTGATCTCAGGGCCAAGGCTGCCTGATTCCCACCTCTGCCCTTGGCTGACTATGCGACATGGGCATGTTGCCTCTCTTTGTTTCCATAGCTTTAAATAAAATGGGGCCAGCAAGGAAGCTCAGGAATAGGTCTTGGCAACGGCAAGGCTTTGCTGCTCACCTCGGACCTCCTCTGAGTCTCTGTCCTGTTCCTCCTCCTCTTCCTTGAATGCCCTCTGCCTCCATTGCCACCAGGCGCATTCCCCTTTCCCCCGAGCTGGAGAGCATGCCCCTGGGCTTGACGGTGCTCTTCCCCTCAACTTGTCTCTCAAGGAGAAAGTGTGTGGCCTGTGTGGGAACTTTGATGGCATCCAGAACAATGACCTCACCAGCAGCAACCTCCAAGTGGAAGAAGACCCCGTGGACTTTGGGAACTCCTGGAAAGTGAGCTCGCAGTGTGCTGACACCAGAAAAGTACGTCTGGGTCTGTGTGTGGACAGAGCCCGAGAGCCTGCTTCCTGGAATGTCCCCCTGTCCCCGTTCTCATGGGGGTAGAAGGGGGGTTGTGGGTGGTATGACTTTCAGGTGGCTGCAGGGTGGGGAGGAGGGTCTCTTGGATCCTTCTGGGCTGAATAACCCCAGTTTGACCAGCTGACGGCTGGCCTATCTCTTGCCTGGTTCCCAGGTGCCTCTGGACTCATCCCCTGCCACGTGCCATAACAACATCATGAAGCAGACGATGGTGGATTCCTCCTGTAGAATCCTCACCAGTGACGTCTTCCAGGACTGCAACAAGCTGGTGAGGACCTTGAGGGTAGTGGGAAGCAGATGGTCCCAAGGCTTGGCCCGGTGGTATGGACACTGAGTGTGACCTTCTAACATGGACACTACCGTGGTGTCTTGACATGATCTGCACCAAGACAACACTTCAGCTTTTTTCTTGGCTTTCAATCTGGGAAACACAAAGTAAAATCAACAGTTTCTAGGGGAAGCAATGCCTGGTGAAACATTTCCTTCTGCATGAGAAGTAACTCCCCTTGGCATGTGCCAACGCTTCTCTTTCGGTCCCAGTCTTAGGATTTGTTCTTTTATTGAAGTATCTTGTTTTCAACACCAGAGCCAGAGATTTCCTTTTCCTGTTACTGCTGCATTTGTCCAGGCCAAAAGACCTTCCTCTCCCACCCCCCAAAACCCCTTGCTGCCCATTTCTTGTCTCACAGAAATTCTTTTCTGGCCTTAATTTTGGTGATTTTGAGTCGTCATATTATGACTTATTTTTGTGTTGTTATCTCTAATGACAAGGAGGAATTCCCCAAGGTTAAGTGCAGTTGTCTCTCTCTCTCTCTTTTTTTTTTTTTTGAGACAGAGTCTCATTCTGTCGCCCAGGCTGGAGTGCAATGGCATGATTTTGGCTTAGTGCACCCTCTGCCTCCCGGGTTCAAGCAATTCTCCTGCCTCAGCCTCCTGAATAGCTGGGATTACAGGCACCCACCACCACGCCCAGCTAGTTTTTGTATTTTTAGTAGAGACGAGGTTTCACCACGTTGGTCAGGCTGGCCTCGAACTCCTGACCTCAGGTGATCCACCCACCTCGGCCTCCCAAAGTGCTGGGATTACAGGTGTGAGCCACCATGCCCGACCATAGTGTGGTTGTCTCTTGTACATGGGCTTGTACATGGGCATATGTGACTACAGAAGTCTATGTACACACACAGCCATGCACACATACATGCTGCTGTGTAGCACCACCAATGTGGGGGAGACTGGTTGAAAACATGGATCTCAATTCTCTATCTGTGCAGTGATTTTCGGTCTCTGAGGACTCCAAAGGATACTTACATTCCCCGGTTTGGTGGAAGTCCTGGGCACCTGAGTTGGAAGAGTGAGGACAGGGGAGGAGTTGGGGACGCTGGCACTGTTGGAGCGTCTTGGAAACAATGACCCACTCAGTGTCTGAATTCATTTTCTGTCATAACTGCCCTGAAAAAGTCCAGTGTGTTTAGAGGCATGTTTTGGGGATGAGGAAGGGTGGGAACTGGTTGAACTGGATTTGGAATCAGAGTCTAGGCCCTATTGTCCGGCATACCTGCCCCATAGCACTGCAGTGAGGCAGCTGCAGGGCCTGATGTATTTCCCCATTCTCTTTGCTGAATTGAGGCAAAGGAAGACAGTGACCAGCACATATGTGTGTTTGTGTTTTTGTAAAAACACGCAAATGCTCATGAGGCTAAGAGTGGGTTGTGAGGACAGATGGGTGGCTGAGCAGGGAGGTAGGCAGAGGGACAGAGGGAATGTTCTTCTGGAAAGTCCTCAGGCTCATCGTGTTCTGCAGAAGGCCAGCAGCACTGCAATATTCAACTCTTCTTGCTGGAATGCAGATTAGAAACTAAGAATCTTGCCTTCCCACTCATTCCCTCTTTGAGACCATGAGCTACATTTCTCCTTCTCCCCGGACCCCCCTTATCCTTAAATTGACCATCAGAACATTCGCACCCAGACTAAGAGCCAGAGTTCCTGACACCTGGCCATAGGCCTGGGCCACCTGAGGCTGCTTTTGCAGGTGGACCCCGAGCCATACCTGGATGTCTGCATTTACGACACCTGCTCCTGTGAGTCCATTGGGGACTGCGCCTGCTTCTGTGACACCATTGCTGCCTATGCCCACGTGTGTGCCCAGCATGGCAAGGTGGTGACCTGGAGGACGGCCACATTGTGCCGTGAGTCCTGACGCCCTCATGTTCTCAGATGCCCTCCCTTCTTCCCATGTGTCTATGCTTGAAGACCTTGTGAGTGCAGGGGGATATCTTCATGGGTGAGAGAAGACAGAGCGCCAGTATGGGACTGGATGGCCAAGGGCTAAGGAGGGTTAAGACATCGGCTGTGTAAGAAGTTTAGATTGTGGGTGAGGCGGGACATGGGTTCAAGGCATGAACATGTGGATACTTTTCTTATGGAGAGATTCTGGCAGAGGAGAAGAGGGAATACTGATGAAAAGAAGGAAGTCGATTTATGTCTTTAATTAGGCATGATTATATTTGCCAATATGAGTGATCAACTCATACATTCATGTCTATAGAGTCTTCCTTCTTTGGATATAAGCAACTTAATGTTTTTATGTAGAAAACTGGGCCAGGCACAGTGACTCACACCTGTAATCCCAGTGTTTTGGGAGGCTGAGGCCAGAGGATTCCTTGAGTCCAGGAGTTCAAGACCAGCCTGGGCAACATAGCAAGACCCCATCTCTACAAAAATTAAAAAAAGAAATGAATTCAGAACCAATAGATTCTGGTTTAGGTGCTTCAACAATCCAGAAGTCTCTAATGTCGGTAACTCCCATAGTCCCTTAGTTCCCCAACATTATCTCCAGATGCCCCCAGGCCATCACCACATGGGTCTGAAGTCCTGGAGGCTTTGCCTTTTGCGGTCACAGCCTTGTCTCCTGTCTACACAGCCCAGAGCTGCGAGGAGAGGAATCTCCGGGAGAACGGGTATGAGTGTGAGTGGCGCTATAACAGCTGTGCACCTGCTTGTCAAGTCACGTGCCAGCACCCCGAGCCGCTGGCCTGCCCTGTGCAGTGTGTGGAGGGCTGCCATGCCCACTGCCCTCCAGGTGAGGCCTCTATCCCTGGGGGTCGGGCTGGTGGGATGGGAGAGGGATGGATGGAACGGTGCTTCTAGGTCTTGCTTCATCTCAGCCTCCACCTGCCACGTCCCATCTCTGACCTGCAAGCCCGCTGCAGGTTCTGTCTCCGTGGGTTCTTTCATCAGTCTGGCCAGTTGTGATTTTTCTCAAGGCGAGCTCCTCCAAAATGCTTTTCTGTGCCTCTTTATGGGATTCTCATCTAAAACAGCCCCTGCCGATAGAACTTTCTGCAGTGGGGGAATGTTCTATTGAATGTAAGTGTGACGAGTGTGCCTGAGGAACTGAATTTTTGAATTTTATTGAACTTTACTTAATTTAACTTAAATAGGCACATGCAGTTAGTGACTACCATATGGTACAACACAGCTCTAGAGTTAGTGAAGGTGTTATTCAGAAGAGCAGAAAGAGCCCTGGAGATAAGATTTCATTTGTCCTGAGGCTTGGGGAGGTGAGGTAGGGTGAAGGAATCCCTGCTCCCAGTTTTGCAGAGGAATCAATCAAGGCACAAGGAGGAGAGATGCTCCTTGAGTGGCGGGGTGACCCCTGGGGGTGCGGGCAGGAGGAGTTGGCTTCTAGGGCAGGAGAGGAGTTGGCTCCTCCCTTTTAGTTAAAAGTGAGGCTTCCTCGTGGGAAAGGGGAGCGTTTTGGTTCCTAATGAGAGCTTTCTTTTGCAGGGAAAATCCTGGATGAGCTTTTGCAGACCTGCGTCAGCCCCGAAGACTGTCCGGTGTGTGAGGTGGCTGGCCGGCGTTTTGCCTCAGGAAAGAAAGTCACCTTGAATCCCAGTGACCCTGAGCGCTGCCAGATTTGGTAAAACAGATTCCTGGGTTGTTTGAAGTGATGAATCTTATTGCTTCTCCAGGGGCCAGCTCAGATACTAGGTTTTGGGTAAAAAGTCCTAGCTACGTGAATTGAGAGATTGAGTTTATTTTATTTCTTTATTCATTTAATTCATGATTTAGTGTAGTTTATTGTTTTGTTTGTTCCTAGGGTTTGCTTCTTTTTCTTTACGGATGGACTAGACTGCTTCCTCCACATATATTCCTCCACAATGTTTTTGCTCTTAATAGATTTTTAAGTCCTAAGAGGTTTCTGTTTTTCTCACTGAAGGTGGCGATGGTCACTTATTGTCCTTGTAGGTCATGACTAGTCTGAGCACAGGTGTCCATATACTGGAGGTGGGGACTCAGGAGAGGAAAGTGAGATGGAACGCGGGGCCCTCAGGGTAACATGAGCGTCGTGGGGGCCATAGTCAAGGTCGCAGGGTGTGGCTGTCATAATGGGGAGGGAAGGTGCTCGTTGCTCTCACCCTGGGTTCTCACTGGACTTGCCTCTGGGAAACTGGCCTTTGGGGAGGTGAGAAGGAGTCCTCAGGGTGAGCTCTGAGCCCTCTGAAGTCCTGCTCATAAGTAGGGAACATTTATTAAAATCCAGATCTATTCAACACCACTCCCTGACACTGATCAAGCCTTCTGGGAGCTTAAAATTGAGAACGTAAATTCGCTGGGGAGGGGCTATGGTCACAGCTGCCAGAGTCAGATCCTGCCGCCACCATCTGTACAAACAAGAATGAACACTGCCTGGGGTGAGTTTTCTAGCAGACACAGGAAACTAGAAAGTATGTCACTCACGCACCGTTAACCAAGGATTGAAGCAATAAATCTTGTGGATCACGAGAAGGAGGAATTAACTTCCTAGTATGACTCTACCTGCGCACACTCTTCATGCTGAAACAGGGACTGTAGGGAGCAAAGGATTGGGTGATTCTGATGCTGGCGTGGGGTTCTGTGCCAAAAGGGAATGAGAGCTTCAAGCCCTCTCCCCACCTTCTTTGCTGGCGCACGGGCAGGGGCGGCTGCCATGGTGCACGCTGAAGCTGCAAGCAGTGTATGGACAATAGTCCCACAGCAGGCTGGGGGCATCACCTGGTATCAAGCCACAGGGGGACACTTCCCAGGCTCAGGGCACTGCTACCTTGTCAGCTTTACTGGGAGTGCTGAAGGCCAGGTGCCTCCAAGGCTGAGAGTCCAAAGAGGAGATGGTCCTGACCCATATTGGTCTCCACCACAGGGCCACTGGATTTCACCTGTGGTCTGGCAGGCCTTGCCACTTTCCGGGACACTGGCAAAAAGGTGATATTACCAGCAGAGCCTCGAAATTTGGCATGGCAGTGTAGGAATTTGTGTGTGTGGGGCCACTGCTCTACTACTGACTTGTGGTGTGTGCTTGGGACTGGGCACAGAGCCTGGCCAGTACCTGGCACATGAGAGGTGCTCACCCTATGTCTGCTGGAGGAATGAGTGAATGTCTTTTCCTAGGCCTAACACCGTAGGGACCCCTGTTTGCTACTCTCAAATAATTTGTTCTGCTGGATAAAGCTGGGATTTTGAATCTTTATTCATCTTTCCACAATGTTTTTGCTCTATTTTTTTCTCTCTTCCTTAGGGCCCAACTTATTAAACATGTTTTGAAACTCATACAATTTGCATTCTGTTAGAATATGCACCGTAAAGCATTTCTCTCCAACAAAACATTTAGAAGCACAGGTTAGCGTCCACATGTTAGTAACATTTGTTCTTGGAGACCCTTGTAAGAAAGCTTGGATTATAATTAAGTATTCATGTTGCTAAAGATGTAGGTTGAAAAGAAATCAGCTTTGAGTGGCTGTGTGGATGGCCTAGAACAACAAGTATATTTTTTCATATCCTAGGATGGGCTAAAGCTTTGGTTTCTAGAATCAAAGGAAGTTGGCTATGTGTGTGTTTTGAAGGTGGGTGGGGGCATGCTACTTGGGGATAGATGTTAAACAGTGACATCTCACTTGGGTGTGGAATGGTCCATGGGATCTCAAGTTCAGGTGGAACAGAGGAGATTCTGTGGGAATATGGAAGTGGTTGTACACTGTCGGGCTCAGAAGTGTTCATAGGTTTCTTCCTGAACCATTTTAATTTCTTTGCTCTTTTCTGCAGCCACTGTGATGGTGTCAACCTCACCTGTGAAGCCTGCCAGGAGCCGGGAGGCCTGGTGGTGCCTCCCACAGATGCGCCGGTGAGCCCCACCACTCCGTATGTGGAGGACATCTGGGAACCGCCGTTGCACGACTTCTACTGCAGCAGGCTGCTGGACCTGGTCTTCCTGCTGGACGGCTCCTCCAGGCTGTCCGAGGCTGAGTTTGAGGTGCTGAAGGCCTTTGTGGTGGACATGATGGAGCGGCTGCGCATCTCCCAGAAGTGGGTCCGCGTGGCCGTGGTGGAGTACCACGACGGCTCCCACGCCTACATAGGGCTCAAGGACCGGAAGCGACCGTCAGAGCTGCGGCGCATTGCCAGCCAGGTGAAGTATGCGGGCAGCCAGGTGGCCTCCACCAGTGAGGTGTTGAAATACACACTGTTCCAAATCTTCGGCAAGATCGACCGCCCTGAAGCCTCCCGCGTCGCCCTGCTCCTGATGGCCAGCCAGGAGCCCCAACGGATGTCCCGGAACTTTGTCCGCTACGTCCAGGGCCTGAAAAAGAAGAAGGTCATCGTGATCCCGGTGGGCATTGGGCCCCATGCCAACCTCAAGCAGATCCGCCTCGTTGAGAAGCAGGCCCCTGAGAACAAGGCCTTCGTGCTGAGCGGTGTGGATGAGCTGGAGCAGCAAAGGGACGAGATTGTTAGCTACCTCTGTGACCTTGCCCCTGAAGCCCCTCCTCCTACTCTGCCCCCCAACATGGCACAAGTCACTGTGGGCCCGGGGCTGTTGGGGGTTTCGACCCTGGGGCCCAAGAGGAACTCCATGGTTCTGGATGTGGCGTTTGTCCTGGAAGGATCGGACAAAATTGGTGAAGCCGACTTCAACAGGAGCAAGGAGTTCATGGAGGAGGTGATTCAGCGGATGGATGTGGGCCAGGACAGCATCCACGTCACGGTGCTGCAGTACTCCTACATGGTGACCGTGGAGTACCCCTTCAGCGAGGCACAGTCCAAAGGGGACATCCTGCAGCGGGTGCGAGAGATCCGCTACCAGGGCGGCAACAGGACCAACACTGGGCTGGCCCTGCAGTACCTCTCCGACCACAGCTTCTTGGTCAGCCAGGGTGACCGGGAGCAGGCGCCCAACCTGGTCTACATGGTCACCGGAAATCCTGCCTCTGATGAGATCAAGAGGTTGCCTGGAGACATCCAGGTGGTGCCCATTGGAGTGGGCCCTAATGCCAACGTGCAGGAGCTGGAGAGGATCGGCTGGCCCAACGCCCCCATCCTCATCCAGGACTTTGAGACGCTCCCCCGAGAGGCTCCTGACCTGGTGCTGCAGAGGTGCTGCTCCGGAGAGGGGCTGCAGATCCCCACCCTCTCCCCTGCCCCTGGTATGCTGGCACCTTGTGTGCAGGTGGGAGGGCTGGGCGAGGGCTGGCACGGCCTTGGTGCTACATGCATCTGCCAAGATATGACTCGGGTTCTAATCCTGGCTTCCCTGGTCTGTGTGCCCTTGGTTGAAACTTGCCTTCAAAGGGCCTGTGTTTCCTCACCTCCCTGGCAGGGAGGCAAACTGTGATCCTTTTTTGAGGGAAGATCTTTTCTTATTGTGTGTGCTTATATAAATTCAAAGGTAATGGAAGCCTATTGTTAACATTTAAACAATGCCAATAAGGAGTAAAAATAAATGCAAGTCTTACTTTATCACACAGCCTCTTCCCCACCCAATTCCACCCTCCGCCTTCAAGGTAACCTCTGTTAAAGGTGGTGACGATAAGCTTCATTTTGACCACACTGGGTGGGTGAAATTATTCTGAGTAGCTGACATTCTTCAGGGCGAGACCAGGATGTCAGGTGCCAGGTAGCAGGTGCAGTCTTCAGACACTGGAGTCAGACTGCCTTAGTTTGAATCTTCTCTCTGCCACTTGCTAGCTGGGTAATTTTGGGCAAATACTTAAGCCCTTTGTATATCAGTCTCCTCATCTATAAAATGGGGATAATAATAGCACCTACTTGCTTAAAATAGTATCTGGCACATGACAAGTGCTCAAAAAAAATGCTTGCTCCCACTGCTGTTATTACTACCTTTTACTGACACTGGCGTCTAATCCATTCCTAGTTCCTGAACATCTTTATTCGGCGTGTTTGGGACCATCCCAGAATAACTAGCCTTCTTTTAGTATCTTTTGAGTCTCACACTTGTCAGTACTTCTGGTTCTTTGTTTTTGTTTTTATTCATGGCTGTAGATTTATTTAAATTCTTGTAATATTTCTGCTGAGGAAAACAACAATTACATCATTTCATCAAATCTCAGATGTGCTCAGACACTAACAGGAGCACTAGGCATTTATAGCTGGAATAATCACAGTACGTTCACCTGCCCCGCAAGATCTGAGGACACAGCAGCTCATTGTCCAGGGAGGGGCTGCCGCTCCATTTCCTTTTGCAGCCTCCGTGTACTGCCAGGCCAGTATTTTACTCATTTCTAGAAGAGTGGCGGCCCCTTCTTACCGAGGAAGCCCATGCCTGCTGCTTTTATTTGTAGACATTTAAGCTTCCTTTGGGTAGAACTGGAGTCTTCTCAGTGTCTCCAAACCTGAGGTAGTCCGGCCCCAGGAACGCCATCTCCCCTATCCCCTCCTCCCTGGCCCACATTGCCCTTGCACTCACAAAGGCACCCCTCCCCCCTTGGTGGTGCCACGTGGTCAGCACGCCTTGCAGATCCTATTGGATGTCAGGTTGTAGGCCTGGCGGCCAGTGTCCCTGCTGGCACCTCTGTGCTCACCTTCCTGGTTGTCCTTGCAGACTGCAGCCAGCCCCTGGACGTGATCCTTCTCCTGGATGGCTCCTCCAGTTTCCCAGCTTCTTATTTTGATGAAATGAAGAGTTTTGCCAAGGCTTTCATTTCAAAAGCCAATATAGGTGAGTGAGTGAGGCACCTGAAGCAGCCAGTGACGAAGAGGCTCTTTTCGGGGCTCCACTTGATTCAAAATAATCCCCATTTTCTTGTTCTGTTTAGGGCCTCATCTCACTCAGGTGTCAGTGCTCCAGTATGGAAGCATCACCACCATTGACGTGCCATGGAACGTGGCCCCGGAGAAAGCCCATTTGCTGAGCCTTGTGGACGTCATGCAGCGGGAGGGAGGCCCCAGCCAAATCGGTAACGTTGGTGCCACAGGCTGGATGCAGAACCTGCATTCTGATTCTGATTTTTGGCATAAGTGACTGTGTGACCTCGGCCAGTCACTTTGCTCCTTGGCCTTAGTTTCTTCTGGAAAGTGAGGGGCTAGATGCTCTTCCAGGTCTCTTCCAGATCTCAACTGGGTGTTCCTTGGAGTCTCTGAATCATTCAGCTTTTAAGTGACTGAAGGATCCACAGTGAGAGAGGGTGTCCAGCCGCAGTCAGTGCTGACTTGGTGTGATCTGTTCTCCATCCTCAGGGGATGCCTTGGGCTTTGCTGTGCGATACTTGACTTCAGAAATGCACGGTGTCAGGCCGGGAGCTTCGAAGGCAGTGGTCATCCTGGTCACGGACGTCTCTGTGGATTCAGTGGATGCAGCAGCTGATGCCGCCAGGTCCAACAGTAAGAATCTGGTGTATAGTCCTCAGTTCAGGAGAGCGAGACTTCAGAAATGGTAGAGGGTTAAAAGTGGGCTGGGGTTACTTTTGGATGTTGTGGCTGACGTTAAATATGCTCAGTACCAACCTCTGTCCTGGTTTCAAACAGCAGGAAATTATCCAGTCACGATGTGATTAGGAAACCAAACAGTAATAAGTGTGTGTTGATCCTATATCTTTATAACTAATTATAACCTTTAATTTCTCCACATTTCCCCTTTGTGTCCAGGAGTGATCATAGCTCTATGCTCTTTCTTTCTAAAGTAGGATTCGTGGTCTTGCACTAAAATGTCATGTCTGAGGCCAGAGTGATTGATTGTGGGGCCTTGCGAACCAATGGGGACTTTCATGTATTTCAAGTCCTTTCCTGGCACCAGGTAATGGGCTTGGCAGGGTTGATGGATGAGAGACAAAGGATCATGCTATAGGAGAGGGAAGGATCCAGATGTCCCTTCTGTGCTCCAGAAGAACGTGTGCTTATCATGTTCTTAATATCAACAGGATGTGAGCTGGGACAGGTAGTAGAGTCTGAGGGACCACCTCCCGGCTGAAAGAGGTCTGGGTGAGTGCAGTGACATTGAGTCCCCTCGTGGCCACCTGGAGAACTGTTCATCTTTCAGAACCCTGCCTAGGAGTGCTGTCAGAACCCTGTCTTTTCTCTGCTGTCTTCCTGATGTTCTTCCTGAGGAAGTTATTTGCTCCGTTCTCTGTGTCACATATGAGCTACTCAAGATGTGCAAATCATATTTTATTGTATTGTATTTGTAACATATCTATTCCTTGCAAAAAACTGGGAGTTCTTTGAAGGCAAGGGAAGATCTTGCTTATTTTTGTATCATCTGTGTATGATGCACAAAATAGGTGACCATTTAACATTTGTTGAGTGAATGAATGTGACATGTTTATGAAATCTATGATTTTAGGGTAAAGGGCACTAAAAGGGAAAGGATACATATTTGGACATTATAACGAACTTACAAGAGCTGAAAAGTTGCTAGTAGAAAATCCGTTCCAACCTGAAGCACATTGCAAATTTCTAGAACTTTCTGGAGAGCTGAATTGAGGAATTTCAGGATGGAGATTTTTTCACCTTTAGTATCAAGAATCCAAAGAAAGATTTTCACTGGGAAAGGAAGCAGTTGTGGTCTTGAGGAAGCAGACATGATCCAGAGCGAGTCATTTAACCGCCCAAAGCCTCTGTTTCCCATGTGTAAATGAGCATGCACATTCTCTGGGCTCAGCCCTGTCATATTTTCTCTTCTCTTCTTACATATACCCCCTTGGTGGTCTAGTTCAGTGTCATGGGTCTAAATATATTTATACATCTCTGACTTTGAAATTCGTATCTCCAGCCTCACCTCAACTCAGCTTGCATGCTCTAACAGGCAAAACCAAACTCCTGATTTTCACATCCGTCTTTCTTATCTTAGAAAATGGCAATTCCAACCTTCCAGTTGTTCAGTTCAAAAAGCTCAGCATCCTTGACTCTTCTTCCTTTTTCCTGATATCTCCATGCAAGCCACGAACAAACTATAGCTCCATCTTCAAAATACTTTGAGAGTTGCACCTCCCCATACCATGTCCACCAGGGTCACCTCAATCTGAGTCCCCATCATCTCTCCCCTGGACTATTGAAATAGCTGTCTAACTGGAACCCCAGCTTCCACCTTTGTCCCCTGCAGCTCATTCTCAGCACAGCAGCTGCAGTGGCCCTTTAATATCAAAGTCAGCCCCTGTCCCTCTGCTCTGTAGTCTTGGCTGGCTTTGTTTCATTCACAGAACATGGTGAGCCCTTACTGTGGCCAATGGAGCATTGCCTGATCCACGCCCTTTCCCTGTCTTGCTTGTCTTTCTCTCCCCAGCCCCTGGGAGCATGCAGTCACACTTCTGCTCTGGGGCCTTTGCACTTCCTCTTCTTTCTGCTTGGGGTGTCCCTCCTTCAGACATCCTCTTGGCTCCTTCCATCCTTACATCAGGTCTCTGCTCAGATGCCATCTTTTCACCAAATGCTTCTCCAACTGCCATATATGCAACGGTAACCCACACCTCAGCCCTGGGCATTCTCATTCCCCTTATCTCATTTTATTTTTTTCCTAAGCATTTATCCACATCTGAAATTCTATATATTTACTTTGTTTGTGTGTTTGTTGTCTATCTCTCCATGAGGACGGGGGACAGGGAGGGACTTTATATGCTTGGTTCACTGCTGTATCCCTATTGCTTACAATAGTACCTGACACAGAGTAGGAGCTCATTAATAGCTGTTGACTGCACATCTTCCTCATAGGGCTGGTGTATGTGACCAGCCTGGAAAACATGAGGCTCTATTCAGATGCTGGATATAGTGTCAGGCCAGTCCATTTTGAGCCTACTTGCCCACAGATCCTTTCTTGTCTCTTTGCTAACTCTAGGAGTGACAGTGTTCCCTATTGGAATTGGAGATCGCTACGATGCAGCCCAGCTACGGATCTTGGCAGGCCCAGCAGGCGACTCCAACATGGTGAAGCTCCAGCGAATCGAAGACCTCCCTACCATGGTCACCTTGGGCAATTCCTTCCTCCACAAACTGTGCTCTGGTGAGTCTTATAATAGCTTTCTTACTTCTCTCAAAAAAAGTTCCAAAACAAACCCGCCAAAGAAACAAAAATACTATTCAAGAGACCCCAGGGTGCCCATGCATAAGATTTGGCCTTGAATGAAGATTATTATATAGACCAGGACCTTTAAGTTTCTGCTCATGGGAGGTGTATACCACAAGCCCCCATGGGGCCAGCAGAAAGCTTTCTGTGTATGGTCCTATTTCCACTCTAATTGTCCATGTGAACTTGGCAGAGAGAGCCTAAGCTTATTTGTGTAGAGGGATCTTGGACAAAAGAATCAGAAGACATAAGCAAGGAACCCCAGCGTTCTGTAGATACAGTCTCCTTCCCCATGGGCGTAGACTCACTCTCAACATGGGTATAAAGGGCTTTAGAAATACAATAACATGGAGACTCATATCAAAGTACCATAGTTTAAGTTGATTTTAGGTTAGAAACTTAAAAAACATGCTTTTGGCCAGGCGCGGTGGCTCATGTCTGTAATCCCAGCACTTTGGGAGGCCGAGGCGGGCGGATCACAAGGTCAGGAGATCGAGACCATCTTGGCTAACACAGTGAAACCCCGGCTCTACTAAAAATACAAAAAATTAGCCAGGCGTCGTGGTGGGCACCTGTAGTACCAGCTACTTGGGAGGCTGAGGCAGGAGAATGGCGTGAACCCGGGAGGCAGAGCTTGCAGTGAGCTGAGATCGTGCCACTGCACTCCAGCCTGGACAACAGAGTGAGACTCCATCTCAAAAAAAAAAAAAATACACACACACACACACACACACACACACACACACACACACACACACACGCTTTTTTCTGGGGGAGTGCCTGGGTTTGTATATTTTCCCATTACTAGATATAAGTCAAAACCCACATAAAGCTACTGTCCTTCGGGGGAATAAGTCAGTGCAAGTTTGCCCTTAAAGGGCAATAACTCTATGCAAGTTTTGACTTATAGCTAATAACATTAGCTGTACAGAGAGATGGCAGCTCTCCTGGTAGGAATCTTCAAGTAGATCTCTTTCAGGTTTCCAGGATCTTGTTTCATCTCCCCACCTTCCCCATCCCTGGCGTGATCTACATGTGAACCAAGATAATGACAGCGTAAGCTGTAGTTATTGCCATATTATCGCTGTTGTTGGCATCATAATTATTAATAACCACAGAGCATGTCTGAAGAATCACAGGATGACCACCTCAGCCTTGTATCCCTATGCCTCCACTGTTAACCTTGTTCAGATTCTTTTCAGAGTTGAGTTGACTTCAAAAACTAGACCAGGTTGCTTAAGCAGACATTGTGAATGGTTCAGAATTTCTGGGTGAAAGATGGGAACTAAGATCTTATTTGTGTCTGTTGCAGGATTTGTTAGGATTTGCATGGATGAGGATGGGAATGAGAAGAGGGTAAGTTCCTTTCTGTTGACTTTGAAAGAAAGATTAGAGATGTGTTTGGGGCTCTTGTTCCACTGGTTAATTTTTCCTCCTTTGGTCTTAGTCCAGTGCTTCCTCTTACCATTATCTTGTTTTTGAGGGTCCATCTGTACATCTTGTGTTTTGCTTCCTGTCTCATGTACAGGAGGCCTCCTTGCTGTGGAGGCCTGTGTTCAATTCTAGGGGTCAGTTGTCTGGCAGATGGACTTAGAGTTGGAGTACCTCATCTTATTCCTTGCCTGAATCTGCTGTTTTCTTCTGCAGCCTGGGGACGTCTGGACCTTGCCAGACCAGTGCCACACCGTGACTTGCCAGCCAGATGGCCAGACCTTGCTGAAGAGTCATCGGGTCAACTGTGACCGGGGGCCGAGGCCTTCATGCCCCAACAGCCAGTCCCCTGTTAAAGTGGAAGAGACCTGTGGCTGCCGCTGGACCTGCCCCTGTGAGTCCTTTGCTTCTCCAGCCAGGGCAGTGTCAAAGGGGCAGTGCTTTTAGCTTGGCTGTGCAGAAAAGTAGAGCAGGCACCGACCAGCCCAGAAGTACCCTTTCCCTCATCACCACATACACAGTGCTACCTTCACTCACCTTCCTTTCCTCCTGTGCTCTTTGGACATGCTTGCAGCCAGTCTCAGGGATCACTGCCCTCTTTCTCTGTCTTTGGAAGGCACTTCCCCAGATTATGCATAACCAGAAGGAAGAATCGCTTTTCTGAGGTCAGTGCTCAGCTTGGCTGTTGGCAAGTCATGCTTTAGGAATCTGTGTATTCAGGGTATAGCAGTGGAAGTATAGCAGTGAGAGAGATGCTTCCAGAAAACTCTCCAACCACACGTATAGCAACAGTACATCACCAAGGTGGCCTGGATTAAGAGGAGGAAATATTTAAAGTCCATCTCATTACACTTGTGGAGAGCATTTCATCCATGGGCTGGGTTAGCCTTCTGTCTCATGTTTGAGAGAAATGACTGCTTATGGTGATCACGACTCAGCAGTGGATTGTAACCTTTATGCTGAACAGGCATAACTGGTGGGATGCAATCAAAACTGTATGTTATAGCTCACTCTCCCTTTAGAATTTATTCAGTGAGAAAAATTTCTCTCTTGGTCTAGGTGAAAATTCCACCAGACTTTACGTTTCTTCTGTTTATTCATAAAGAATTCTAAAGTTACTTTAAGTCAGAAGACAAAGTCTCAGTTGATAATTAGATACCCACTCTTGTGTAATAATCAAAACTTTGAATTTGATTAGAGTTAAAACACCTCCCAGTCCCAATTTGGGCTGCCTGCCTCTGGGAAGGAGGGTATGGTCAGCTTTCCTCTGTACAAAGAGCTTTGCCTTTTGTGATTAAAAGCATATCCTGGAGATTCCTCGATGTCATTTCAAAGACAGCTTCCTAATACTTTACTGTGTACCACAGGTTACCCGACTGTTCTTCTATGTATGTGCATTTAGGCTGTTTCCAGTGTTTTGTAATGACAGACAATGCTGCAATGAGTAAACCTGAACATACGAATTTTCATATGGTTTGAGGTGTGTCTTCAGGGTAGATTCCTAGAAGTGAGATTCTTGGGTCAAAAGATAAGTGCATATGAAGTTCCCCTTAGATATTCCCCGATTCTCCTCTAACAGGTGAGATGTGGTTGTGCAAAGCTGGAATGTCCATCAGTTGCTTTTCAATCAGCGAGGTATGAGAGTGCATGCTTCTCCACAGCCTTGCTGAGTGTGTTGTTATAGTTTTTATTTTTATTTTTTTGCAAATTTCTTACTTTTCAGGAAAGAAATGGTATCTCAGTGTACTTGAAATTCATTTCTCTAATGATGAGTGAGGTTAAACATTTTTTCGTATGTTTAATTGCCATTTTTGGTCTAATTTTGTGAATTTTCTGCTCATGCCTTTCCCCATGTTTCCATTAGAAAAGTTGTGATAAAAAACACATGAGATCTACCCCATTAATACATTTTCCAGTGTGCAATACAATATTGTTAGCTATTTGCAAGTTGTTGTACAGCAGATCTCTAGAAGTTTTTGTTTTGTGTGACTGAAACTATGCCCATTGAACAGCAACTTCCCATTCTCCCCTTCCCCTAGCCCCCACAACCACCATTCTGCTTTTTGCTTCTATGAATTTGACGATTTTAGATACCTCCTATAAGTGGATTCATGCAGTAGTTATCCTTCTGTGACTGACTCATTTCACTTAGCTTAATGTCCTCAAAGTTCATCTATGTTGTGGCATATGAAAGGATTTCCTTCTTTCTAAAGACTGAATAATATTCCATTGCATGTACATACCACATTTTCTTTATCCATTTGTCCACTGATGTGCATTTGGATTGTTTCTAACTCTTGGCTGTTGTGAATAATGTTGCAATGAACGTGGAAGTATAAGTATCTTTTTGATATCCTGATTTCAATGCTTTTGGATGAATACCCAGAAGTGGGATTGCTGGGTCATATGCTAACACTAGTTTTAATTTTTTGAGGAACCTTCTTACTGTTTTCCGTAGTGGCTACACCACTTTACATTCCTACCATCAATGCACAAGGGTTTCAATTTCTTCACATTCTTGTTAACACTTGGTATTTCCTGGTGTGTGTGTGTGTGTGTGTGTGTTTGATAATGGCCATTCTAATACGTATGAGGTGATACCTCATTATGGTTTCGATTTGCATTTCCCTGATGATCAGTAATGTTGGATATTTTTTCATATAATTGACTTTTTGGATGTCTTTTTGGAGGAATGTCTCTTCAAGTCCTTTGCTCATTTTTAAATTGGGTTATTTGCATTTTTTTTTTTTTTTTTTTTTTTGCTATTGAGTTGTATGAGTTCCTAATATATTTGGGATATTAACCCTTTTATCAAATGTACAGTTTGCAAATATTTTCTTCCATTCTGTAGGCTGCCTTTTTATTCTGTTGATTGTTTCTTGGGCTGCACAGAGGCTTATTGGTTTGATGTAGTCCCACTCGTCTGTTTTTGCTTTTGTTGCCTTGTTTTTGGCAACGATACCCAAGAAATCGTTGCCAAGACCAATGTTGCAAAGTTCTTGTGTTTTCTTTTAGGAGTTTTATAACTCCTGTATCAGTGTTTAAGTTTGATTTTGGGTTAACTTTGTGTATGATATAAGATAAGGGTCCAATTTCATTCTTTTTCATGTGGACAGGTCATTGTTAGTGTATAGAAACCAATGGTTTTGTATGTTGATTTTGTATTCTGCAACTGAATTTGTTTCAACTTTGCTGAATTTGCTAACAAATTTTTGGTGAAATCTTTAGAGTTTTCTACACATAAGATCATGTCATCTGCAAATTGAGATTTTACTTCTTTTTAAATTTTACTTCTTTTTTGATTGGGGTGATGTTTATATCTTCTTGATTCATTGCTCTAGCTAAGACTTCTGGTACTATGTTGAATAGAAGTGGTGAGAGTGGGCATCCTTACCATCTTCCTGATTAGAGGAAAAGCTTTTAGTTTTGCACTATTCAGTGTGATGTTAGCTGTGGTATTTTCATTAATGGCCTTTATTTTGTTGAGGTAATTTCCTTCTATTCTTAGTTTGTTGAATGTTTTAATCATGAAATGGTGTTTGAATTTTGACAAATGCTTTATCTGCATCTATTGACATGATAGTATGATTTTTATCCTTTGTTCTGTTGATGCTGTGTATCACCTTTATTGATTTTTAAACGTTGAGCCATTCTCCTATCTGAGGGATAAATCCCACTCAGTCAGAGTGTATTATCCTTTGATTGTGCTGTTGAATTCAGTTTATCATTTTGTTGAGAATTTTTGCATCTATGTTCATCAGGAATATTGACTTGTAGTTTTTTTTTAATGTAAAGTCTTTGGCTTTGGTATCAGGGTAATTCTGGCTTCATAAAGTAGGTTTCCCACTTCAATGTTTTGGAAGAGTGTGAGAAAGATTGGCATTAATTCTTCTTTAAATCTTTGGTAGAATTATCCAGTGAAAGCGTCTGAGCTCTTATTTGTTGAGAGATTATGATTACTAATTTGATCTCCTTACTAATTGTGGGGCTGTTTAGATTTTCTGTTTCTTCATCATTCAGGCTTGGTAGGTTGTATGTTTCAGGGATTTATTCATTTCTTTAGGTTATCCAATTTGTTAGTATGTAGTTGTTCATAGTAGTCTCTTACTAACCTTTTTATTTCTGCACTATCAATTGTAATATAAGCTCTTCTATTTCTGATTTTATTTATTTGAGTCTTCTCTTTTTGTCTTGCTTAATCTAGCTAAAGGTTTGTTAATTTTGTTGACCTTTAAAAAACCAATTCTAAGTTTTATTGATATTTTGTATTCTATATTTCATTTATTTTTCCTCAAATCTTTATTATTTCCTTCCTTCTGCTAACTTAGGGCTTAGTTTATTCATTTTCTAATTCCTTATATTGTAAAATTAGGTTATTTGTTTGAGATCTTTCTTACTGTAGACATTTACTGCTATAAACTTTCCTTTTATTGCTTTTGCTGTTTCCCATAAGCTTTGCTATGTTGTGCTTTAGTTTTTGTTTTTCTCAAAATATTTTCTGATTTTTCTTTTGATTTCTTCTTTGACCCATTGGTTGTTCAAGAGTGTTTTTTAATTTCCACATATTGGAGAACTTTCTGAAATTATTTCTATTAGCAATGTCTCATTTTATTCTGTTGTGGTCAGAAATACTTGGTATGATTTTAGTCTCCTTAAATTTGTTAAGATTTGTTTTGTGGGCTAGCATGTGAACTGTTCTGGAGACTGTTCTGTGTGTGTTTGAGAAGAATGTATATTTTGCTGTGGTTGGGTAGAATGTTCTGTATTTGTTTGATAGGTCCACTTGGGCCATAGTGTTGAGTTCTCTGTTTCCTTATTGATCTTCTGTCTGGATTTTTTATCCATTATGGAAAGTGAGATATTAAAATCTCTCACTATTATGTTGTTCTATATTTATCATCACTTCTGTCAATATTTACTTCTTATATTTGTGTGCTTTAATGTTGGGTGCAATGTATTTATAATTATTAATATCTTCCTGGTGAATTGATGTATTTATCACTATATAATGTCCGTTTTTTTGTCTCTTGTGACCATCTTTGACTTAAAGTTTAATTTGTCTAAGTATGTCTACCTGTGCTCTCTTTTAGTTAACATTGGCATGAAATATCTTTTTCCATCTTTTCACTTTCAACCTATGTGCATTCTTAAATCCAGAGTGAGTCTCTCTCTTGTAGACAGCACATAGTTGGATCTTGTTTTATATTTTATTTATTTATTTATTTAATTTATTTAGATGGAGTCTTGCTCTGTTGCCCAGGCTGGAGTGCAATGGCTCCATCTTGGCTCACTGCAACCTCTGCCTCCCAGGTTCAAGTGATTCTCCTCCCTCAGCCTCATAAGTAGCTGGAACTACAAGCCCGTGCCACCATGCCTGGCTAATTTTTTGTATTTTTAGTAGAGACGGGGTTTCACCATGTTAGCCAGGATGGTCTCGATCTCCTGATCTCTCATGATCTGCCTACCTCAGCCTCCAAAAGTGCTGGAATTACAGACGTGAGCCACCACACCTGGCTGTTTTATTTTATTTTTAAAAATTCATTTCAGCCACTTCATAGCTTTTGATTGGAGAGTTTTTTCTATTTATACTTAAAGTAACTACTGATAGGGAAGGACTTACTGTTGCCATTTTGGTAATTATTTTCAGTCAGTCTTGTAGCCTTTTTGTCCCTCTTTTCTACTCTTACTGTCCTTCTTTGTGTTTCACTGATGTTTTTTGGGTAATGATGAGATTTGATTCCTTTCTCATTTCCTTTCATGTATCTTCTATAGATATTTTCTTTGTGGTTACCATGAGGCTTACATAAAACAGCCTATACTTATAACTTTCTATTCTAAGCTTATAACAACTTAATTTCAATTGCACACAAAACTCTACTCTTTTACTGCCTCTCCCCCAGTTTACGTTATTGATGTCACAAATTATATTTTTTAATGTTGTGTATTCATTAACTGATTTTTATAGTGATAGTTATTTTTATAACTTTGTCTTTTAAGTACTATACCAGAATTCAAAGATTTACACATTGTCATTATAGTATTAAAATATTCTATATTTGTTGTATATTTACCTTTACCAGGAATTTTACCTTTCATATGTTTTCATGTTGCTGCCTAGCATTCTTTTATTTCAACATGATGGACTCCCTTTAGCATTTCTTATAAGGCAGGTATAGTGGTGATGAACTCTTTCAGCTTTTGTGCACGTGAGAAAGTCTTTATTTCCCCTCTATTTTTGAAAGACAGTTTTGCTAGAGAGAGTGTTCTTGGCTGCCCATTGTTTTCTTTTGAATAGATCATCCATCTCCCTTCTGGCCTGCAAGGTTTCTGCTGAGAAATTTGTTAATAGTCTCATCGTGGCCCCCTTTTATATGAAAAGTTGCTTTTCTCTTGTTGCTTTCAAAATTCTGTTTTTGTCTTTGACTTTTGACAAATTGATTATATCTTGTAGTGGACTTCTTTAAATTCATTCTAGTTGGAGTCTTTTGGGCTTCTTGAAGCCGAATGTCTATTTTCTTCCCTAAATTTGTTCATTATTTCTACTTTCTATTGGGTTTTAATCTTATTCTTCATTTTAAATATTTGAACTATTAGCTCATTATCTGTGATATAGGTTGCAGTACTATTTATTGACATGTCAACATTTGCCCCTAGTGATGTGAGATAAGACTTAATAATAATCATAAATCAAATTTTCATATGTGCATGGGCTTATTTCTGAACTTCTTTTCTGATTCTACTTGTTGTAAGCTATTCACATACCAAAACCACATTGTCTTAATTACCACACTGTCTTAATTAGAGGAAATATCTCTAATATTTTGTCATTAAAGGCTTTATAGTATGTTTTATTGTCTGGTAGGACTAGTACCTCCACATAGTTTTATTCTAAAGTGTTTTCCTGGCTATTCTTTTATGTTTGTTTTTTTCCGTATAGACTTTAGTGTCAACTTGTTTACCTCCATAAAAAGTTTGTTGGTATTTTTATTGGAATTGCAATAAATTTATACATTAACTTTGGGAGAACTGGCATTTTTATGATGTTAAATCATCCTATCCAAGAACAAGTTTGTCCACTTATTCAAGCTGACTTGTCTGTCTTCTAGAAGTGTTTTAAGGTTTATTCATTTGGGTTTTGCATATTTCTTGCTAAGTTTATTCCAAGTTGAATCTTCCTTGTTGCTATTGTAAATGAGACTTTTTTCTTCTCCATTATGTTCTTTAACTACTTATTGTTTGTGTATATAAAGGGTATTGATATCAATATATATAACATATATCTATATATCTATATATATAACATATCTATATATCTGTATATGTTAATTCCATATCCTATAGCTTTACTGAATTCTTTTATTATTGAGTTAGTTTTATTATGGATTCTCTAGGGCTTTCTGGGTATGATGGTGTATCATTTGCAAATAGAATTATTTTTCTTCCTTGTCAATTTTTGTGCCTCCTATTAATTTCTCTTGTATAATTCCATTAATAAACTTTTTAGTACAATGTTGAATAGCAGTGGAGTATCTTGCACACACACACATGCACACACACACGTGCACACACATTATCATATATTTTATCATATTATGAAAGTATCCCTCGATTCTCATTTTTGAGTGTTTTTTTGTCAAGAGTGATTGTGGAATTTTGGTGTTGGTGAAGGCTTTTTCAGCATCTATGGAGATAATCTCTTGATTTTTTTCTTTAAATATATTGGTATGGTATATTATTTGAAGGAATTTTCTAATGTTGATCCCACTTGGCTATGGTTTGTTATTTTCATAATGTGGTGTTGGATTCTGTTTGGTAATATTTTATTTAGTATGTTGGTTTTGACATTCCTAAGTATTTTTGGTCTGCAATTTTAACACTACTTATTTAAATTTTCAGTAATATACATATAACATAAAATTTATCCTTTTAACTATTTTTAAGTATATATCCAGTGACATTATCACGAGGTCAGGAGATCGAGACCAGCCTGGCTAACACACAGTGAAACCCCGTCTCTACTACAAATACAAAAAAATTAGGGCGTGGTGGCTGGTGCCTGTAGTCCCAGCTACTTGGGAGGCTGAGGCAGGAAAATGGCGTGAACCCGGGAGGCGGAGCTTGCAGTGAGCCGAGATCGCGCCACTGCACTCCAGCCTGGGCGACAGAGCGAGACTCTGTCTCAAAAAAAAAAAAAAAAAAAAGAGAGAAAGAAAATCCACATTGTGGTGCAACCATCACCACCATCCATTGCCAGAACTTCTTTCATCTTGTAAAACTGAAATGCTTTATTCATTAGACAATGATACCCCATTTCCCCCTTCCTCCAGCCCCTGGCAACCGCCATTTTGCTTTCTGTCTCTGTGACTACTCTAAGCACCTCCTTTGAGTGAAATTATACATTTTTCCTATTGGGACTGGCTTATTCTGCTTAGCATAATGTCTTCAAGGTTCATCCATGTTGTCATCCTTTGTGTTTGGTTGATTTTTTTTTTCTTTGTAGTGAAACATTTTAACTCCCTTTTCCTTTTGTGTGTATTCTATAGCTATTTTCTTTATGGTTACCATGGGGATTACATTTAACATCCTAAAGTTATAACGCTGTACTTTGAATTTATACCAGCTCAACTTCGGTAACAGACAAAACTCTGCTCTTATACAGTTCTATCTCCACACTCTTTCAGTTATTGATGTCATAAAATCACATCTTTATACATTGTGTGTTCAAAAACATAGACATATATACATTTTAATGCATTAGTCTCTTAAATCATGTAGAAAACAGAAAGTGAAGTCACAAACTAAGATTACAATAATATCCAGAACTTTTTTGGTTCCTTTTTATGATTTCAATTTCTTTACTGAAATTTCCATTCTGTTCATACATCATTTTCTTGATTTTGTCTACGTCTTCTTTCAGCTCTTTGATAATTTTTAAGACAGTTGTTTTAAAGTCTTTCTTTAGTAAGTCTACCATCTGGTCTTTCTCAGGGATAGTTTCTGTTGATTTACTACGTGAGACAGATTCTGCCAATGCTATTGTCGTCTAGGTGGGGAGACAGATTTTTGGTGCTTCTTACTCCACCATCTTCCCTGTCTCCCACCCTGTAGATTTTTTTTTTTTTTTGTGGTGGGGGGAATACTGTCTTGATCTCGTTTAGATATTGGTGTTAAAACTGGTTTCATTAAAAGCTTTAAGCAGTTTTCTCTCCTTTTCAGTACTCTGGAACAATTTATGGAGCATCGGGACTATAAGGTCTTTGGAAGTTTGGGAAAATTTCCTTGTGAAATCATTTGGGGTTGGTATTTTGTTTTTTGTTTCTTTTTTTTGGTGGAATAACTTTCTTTAATTCCTACTAGCTTACTCTAATTCTTCCATGTAAATTGGTGTGCTTAAGACTTGTCTTTTATCTACAGGAGTTAATTTTGTTAATCTCCATTTTCCTAGAAATTTATCCATTTCATCTAGATTTTCACATTTATTGTATAGCATAGTCTTTTTTTTAAATTAAAATTTTGTTTATTGGTTGTATATATTCTAGGGTACAAGTAAAATTTTCACAGTAATCTTTTATAATGTTAAAAATTCTTTTTAAATAGTGATTTTCTTTTGTCATTTGTTAATTTATATACATGTCTATTACCTTTTTTCTTGATCAAATTAACTCATGATTTGTCTTTCTGGATTTTTTTAAAAATCAAGATTTCAATTTATTAATTATGTTTACTGTATTTATATTCTCTACCTTATTGATTTCTGCTTTTATCCTTGCTATTTTATGATTTCTTTCCTTGAATTTTCTTTTAGTTTACCTTTTGTGCTTTTCTATGTAATTGGAACTGGAAATTTCATTCATTTTCATTGTTTTCTTTTTATTGACAGAAATGTTTACTGTTATGAATTTTCCTAGGATCACTTTATATGTATCCCAATGAGTCTGATATATAGTATATTTATTATCATTATTTTTAAAAGAAATTCTGTACTATCTGTTTTTATTGTCCCTTTCACCCAGGATTTATATCATAAATTAAAAAAATTTCCAAGTGTAAAGATCTTTTTAAACAATAATTAAAAAGTTTTAAATTTTACTATACTCTGACGAGAGTATTTGTAATAGTTCTACTTTGTGGAAATTACTGTTATTTTCTTCGTGATCTAATACATGATCAATTTTTGTGAAGGTGTATTCTCTATTATCAGGGTGTAGAGTTTGAGATCCCTCACTCTCTTCCTGCCACCTCTCCATGAGAGCTACATATTTTGATTTTAATGTTATGTCTTCTATAGTCTTATGTACCTTTCCCCCATTTTATCTATCTGGTTCTGAAAGGGATGTGTAAAAGTATCCTGTTATTAGTTTGTCTACCAATGTCTCCTTGCTTCTCCTATAGTTTTTGCTCTATGAAGATGGTTTCTGTGTTGTCTGGTGTGTAGATATTCACAGCTGTTATGGCTTCCTTGTGAATTATACTGATCAGAATGCTCTTATTAGTCACATTTAATCTTTTTTTTGGCTAGAATTTTACTTTGTCTGATATTGAAGTCTCCATCCCTGTTTTCTTAGTGCTTGATATCCTTTGTCTGTCCCGTTACTTTAGCCTTTCTGAATTTTAGTTATATAGCATATAGTTGGGTCTTGTCTTTGAGCCAAATTGAAAACCTTTTTGTTTTAGTAGACAAGTTAAGCCCATTCTCATTTATTGCCATCTTGTGTTTGATCTTCTTTCGTCATTATATTTTATAATTGTTTGTTATATATTTTTCATTTATAGATGTGGTGATATGTTAAGTATTTGGTGTCTAGGAAGGTTTATGCTTTTGTTCCTGTCATTACCTTTGAAGTTATACCTTTCTAAAATGCCTTCAGGCCCATATTTTTAAATCTAATCACACATTAATCAGTTTTTCAGTTTTTAATAGCATTCTTTAACTTCTGCCTATGGCTATGCAACAATCAATGAGGTTATTCTAACTTTTCTAATTCCCTCCCCTCTCCTCCCATCGTCGAGTTCCATTGTTTCTACTTCGTCACAGCATATAACATTTGCACATGAGTCTTCCATTCTTCCTTTGTTTTAGTTTTGGATCTATGACTATATAAGTAAAAATGCTCACTTGAATTGTTTTCTTAACATTTCCCTAGTCATCTCTTAGTTGGAGGAAACCTTCTCTAGTAGATTTCTTTTTTTTTTTTTTTGAGACAGAGTCTTTCTCTGTTGCTCAGGCTGGGGTGCAGTGGCCTGATCTCGGCTCACTGCAAGCTCCTCCTGCCGGGTTCACACCATTCTCCTGCCTCAGCCTCCTGAGTAGCTGGGACTACAGGCGCCTGCCACCACGCCCGGCTAATTTTTTTTTTTTTTTTTTTTTTTAGTAGAGACGGGGTTTCACAGTGTTAGCCAGGATGGTCTCGATCTCCTGACCTCGTGATCCATCCGCCTTGGCCTCCCAAAGTGCTGGGATTACAGGTGTGAGCCACCGCACCCGGCCCTCTAGTAGATTTCTTAAGAAGGGCTTATGGGTACAGAATTCCATTAATTCCTATGTATTTAAAACTTTTTCTATAGTATTGATGCTAGAAGGGCACCTTGGCTGAATACAGAATTCTTGATTCACATTTTCTTTCACTAAATTTCTGAAATATGCTGCTCCATTGTTGCCTTGCTTTGTATATTGCTTTTGAAAATTCTGATACCAATATAATTCTTTTGTCCTTGTAAAATATTTGATCTTTTTGCCTGAAGGCCTGGAAAATTTTTTCTTTATGTTTGAAGTCTTAATAGTGTACTGTAATATGTCTCAGAGTTGACTGTTTTGGGTTAATTTTTCCGGACATCTGGCACGTGACTCCCATATACAGATTTGGTTCTTTTTTGATTTCCAGAATGTTTTCATGAGTTATATTCTTTAAGTGTGAGTTCTGTTCCATTGTTTTGTTTTCTCTTTTAAGACTCCATTTTTCCTCCTGTCTTACATTTTCATTACTGTCTCTTTGACCTTTATACTTTCTTCATTAACTCATTTTCATTCTCTTGATTGGTTTTTTTGCTTTTCTCTGATGCTCTTTATTAAATTTTTATTTTGATGTCATCTTCCTTGGGTACTTATAATTTAGTCTTTATTTCAGAGATGACTTTGCACTTTTATTACCCACCCCCGCCAAGTTCACTGAGTTGTATTTTTATTTATTCTTGTCTTTGTTCATTTCTCTTCTTAGTTTTTGAAATTCTGATTCAAGGTGGTTTTCATTTTTGCAGATGTTCGAGTATATTTAATTTAGTTTGAGTGGTGTCTCATAGTTTTCTTCTATGTCATAACATTTTGTTTTTTCCTTTTTGTGGAATTTTCATTAGATGAGGAGTGTTGGTTCTCATTTTCTGATCTTTTGCAGAAGCTTTTGTAGACTTGCTTAATCTTCTGTTCATTTTGTGAATTTTGGGTTTTACAAGATTTCTGGTTCAATGACCCTGCTATCAGTATAGAAAAGTCATTTCCTTAGTGGTATGTGTGTGTGTGTGTGTGTGTGTGTGTGTGTGTACATGTGGATACTGAAGGATTGTGTGGCCTCTGACTTTTCAGGTTTTTCTGGACCCTGACTCTCCCGTTTGCTTTATTTTTATGTCTCTGGTCACTTTCCAAGCACTTTTCCATTTCTTTTTGCTCCCAGCCCCCTTGAAACTATGCTTTTCAGGTTGTCACCAAATATTGCGTGTGTTTTTAGCACCTGCTCTGGTCTGTTGGGATGCTTTAAAATATTTTTGCCCTTAGGATGGGCTTTTCTTTCTGGTGGTAGTGGTGGTTATAGAGAAATTTTAGGCTTGCTGCCCACTCTCTTCTCTCTTCTTTTCAGTTTTCCTTGGATTGTCCTTGCTCATGACAAAGGCTAACAGCTAGAGTATGAGAGATTTTTGCTGGGTGGGATTTGGTGTTTTTTCTCTTTTACTTTATTTATAGCTATTTTAAAGTTTGGATGTTTTTGGCTGGGTGCAGTGGCTCACGCCTGTAATCCCAGCACTTTGGGAGGTCAAGGTGGATCACGAGGTCAGGAGTTCGAGACCAGCCTGGCCAACATGGTGAAACTCTGTCTCCACTAAAAATACAAAAGTTAGCCAGGTGTGGTGGTGC
>NW_026652283.1:5894752-5917108 GCF_009828535.3 Hylobates moloch | reverse complement strand
GTTTCACCATGTTAGCCAGGATGGTCTCGATCTCCTGACCTTGTGATCCGCCCACCTTGGCCTCCCAAAGTGCTGGGATTACAGGCGTGAGCCACCGCGCCCGGCCAACTTGACGATATTAATTGCTGGAGTATTAGGCCCCCTTTGGCTACCTGGATGTCCTTTTGAACATTTGCATTTTGCTAACAATTCACTTTAGTATCTGACATCATTACATTTTGACAATCAGCCAAAAGTTTTAATATAATATTCACTCACAAATATTTGTGTTGTCACTTGGAAAGATAATGAGTAAGAAGATGTTGAAGAAAAGGAGAGAGAGGAGATAAAATGATTTCAGGAGATATTTATGAGTGATGTACTTTATGCTGTGATAATATTTTATAACTGTGCGGTAATATTTTATTATATAACTCTAATGTATTAATTTTTAATTGGTTCGGCCTAACTTTTTCTATGTCCTGAACATTGGAATGTGTTAATATATATGGCTCATTAAAACTAATCACTAAACTGGAGTATAATGTGATGGTTTGTTGGGAGGTAATTTGGTATTCTGGAGATGGAAGGACCTCAAGTTTTAATATACCTACAATATAGCAATTCACAAACTATTGAATTTATTTTGTGGCTTATTCATAAAGATTTGGAGATCTGTTTGTTAAATGTGCACATGTGAGTCATGCACTATTAGGTAGGCATTTCATCTATATTGCAACTAATTCTCACAAGAATACTAAAAGGTATCGATTATAGGCCTATTGTGCAGAGGGATAGGAGAGGATCAGTAAAGTTAAGTAACTGATCCAAGGTCACAGTGCAAGCAAGTGAAACAGAAACCAACCCCTAGTTTCTCTGGCTGTAAAGTACGCATTACTCAGTCAGTTCATCTTAGGGTGGGCAGAGCCATTCTCACTAACTTGCCTTGTGTGAGCTAAAACCATTTCTTTGCCTTGTGATTTATTCCATCCTTATGGCAGTTGGGCTGACTCCTTGATGTGACGATATCAACAGCTGCGTGTTGGGGATCACTTACAGCATGCATGTTAGTAAGCCAGTAGCATTCAGTACTGTCACTTGGAAATGACCTGACTGCTCAAGGACATAGGGGATTTTTAGTAGAACTTCTGGGGAGGCTGCTTAGCTCTGATGGTGCTTCCAGACCCATCATTTGTCAGTGGTTGTGCTGCTTGACAGTAACCCCCATAGGGAGAGGTTGGCTCAGGCTTGGCTATGAGTGAGGGATGTTAGTGGGGCCTCCCTGCTCCACCGAATCTGTGTCTCAGCTCTTGGGCATGTATTCACCTGCTGTTGTAGATGTGGTCATGGTTTGTCTGGAAAGCTTATCTCCAACTTTACTTAGGTCCAAGGTTAGCTTTCAAATCATTTATGGTGGTGGTGCCTTCAATGTGAGGATTTTTACCAAATCATCTTATGTAGGTGCAAAATGATTAATATTCACCAATAATGTTTTAATAGGAATCTTGAGAATTTGCCGATTATGTGAATGACTCAGGGTCAAATGAGGGAGCATTGAGACTCAACCATTTTTTTTTTTTTTTTGGCTCTGGAAATATTTCTCCTGTGCAATCTCTTAAGGGATTAAGTCAACATGATCACTTGTACCATTACCTTAGTCACTTGGCAGCTGAAAGGACACATGTGTCTTTAGGTGAATTTTCTTTACAATGAGATCATGAGCTCATAGCTTGCTTAGCTTTTCTTAATTTCAACGAGTCATAACACCCCTGGAACTTAACTTTGTTTTCTGGGCCAAGGCATCCCTGTAGAACGGATTATTCACACTGTACATTTACATTTTTTAGAAGTGTGGTTCTATAATTTGCCACATTTTATGTAACATTCTCCAGGAAAATATTTAATGGCCAAGTGTTACTTACCTAAACCTCTCTGCCTCTCAGAGCCCCAGTTTCCTAATCTGTAAAAAAGGGGGAAATTGGTCTATATGACCTCAAAGGGCCTGTTCTGGTCTCTACTGTATTTATCTGTGTGCAGCTTGGTCACACCTGCCTGTCTGCATGTAGTAGGCATGGGGGTTTGGATAATGTCACATCCATCCTCTGCTTCTCCCTGTCCAGGCGTGTGCACAGGCAGCTCCACTCGGCACATTGTGACCTTCGATGGGCAGAATTTCAAGCTGACTGGCAGCTGTTCTTATGTCCTATTTCAAAACAAGGAGCAGGACCTGGAGGTGATTCTCCATAATGGTGCCTGCAGCCCTGGAGCAAGGCAGGGCTGCATGAAATCCATCGAGGTGAAGCACAGTGCCCTCTCCGTCGAGCTGCACAGTGACATGGAGGTGAGAAGTACTGTCTGGATCCGTGGCAAGGCAATAGAATGTCAGGAAAACCACATGGACCTGGTGGCAGCTGGTTTTAGTTGGTGCTCTTGTTAGGAGCTCTGCCTTCTGCCTAAGTAGAGGAGAGGAGTACCACTTTCTTAGAGGGCTTTATTGCCTTCCCCTTGTCTTGGCGTGATTTCTTGTTGATCCAGGCTCAGATTTGCAAGACAGAATCACTTTTAGATAGCTTAAAATTGTGAATTTAGTGCCAGTTTCTGGCACTGGTGGAGAGTTGGGATTGGCATCAGGATTGTTTACTCGGGAGGTATTATGAGTCCAATGCCTAAACCCTGTAAGCTTTCCAGAGGAAAGCATTTACGGCCTAAATTAGGTCTTTTGAAAATATTTAAGGCCTATATAAAATGTCAGGCTCCAAAATTTGAAAAGAAAACTGCAAAACTGATAGATATATATATATATGATTAAATGCTTACAAAAGGTTACATTATGCCAACTTCTTTACTTGTTCGTGTGGAAATCATAAATATTTCATTGTGTGAAAACAACTTGTAGGCTAGATTTTCTCACATTGCAAGAATTCCTGAATTTGAACAATAATTGCAGAAAAGTCTTAGCTAGTCATATATCAAGTGAGTAACTCATAGCCAAAAATTAAAAAATCAAAATGATAAAAAATCCTTCCAAAAATTTTACAGCAA
The DNA here is from genome assembly GCF_009828535.3 of Hylobates moloch. Taxonomy (NCBI): domain Eukaryota; kingdom Metazoa; phylum Chordata; class Mammalia; order Primates; family Hylobatidae; genus Hylobates; species Hylobates moloch. The sequence continues at coordinate 5,914,087 of NW_026652283.1, read as the reverse complement.
AATTATATTCATTGTGGAATGTGAGTACATTTTAATGTGTTTGATATGATATATGGTGGGGCTGCCCAAGAAAGAGTGTCTAGTGGCACACATACACACAAAGAAGACTTAAAGTGGTCCCATTAAAACACCGGCGTCCAACCTTTTGGCTTCCCTGGGCCACACTGGAAGAAGAATTGTCTTGGGCCACACATAAAATGCATTAACACTAACGATAGCTGATGAGCTAAAACAAAGGTCTGGGCATAATTTTCTGATATCCACCACCATAGAGAAGCAAAAATATCCTTGCATTCAAAGGGTTGGACACAGCTGCTAGATGCTCCTGGAGACACTGCTCTGATGAGTTGGCAATAAGGCGACTTTCCCAGCCTGTCTTAAAGGCATTGCCCTTCCCTGTCGAATCATATAGACTCAACGTTCCTTTTAATCTCCAGGCTTTCAGGTTCTTGGTGCATGGCCACCCATACAGTATTACAACAGCCTGTTTTCTGGTCAAGCTCTGTAAAGTCAAGCTCTGTTTTCTAGTCAAGCCCTTCTTTATCTTAGAAGAGCTGCTGACCAATATCAAGGTTTGTGGCTAATGTTGCAGTTGAGTGTAATGAATGTGCAGGAACTCTCAGTAACTTCCCTAAAAACCTAGGGTTCCTCATTGCTAGGACTACCGATGAGCTCTTTCTTCTTTGTGCAGGTGACGGTGAATGGGAGACTGGTCTCTGTTCCTTACGTGGGTGGGAACATGGAAGTCAACGTTTATGGTACCATCATGCATGAGGTCAGATTCAATCATCTTGGTCACATCTTCACATTCACTCCACAAAACAATGAGTTCCAACTGCAGCTCAGCCCCAAGACTTTTGCTTCAAAGACGTATGGTCTCTGTGGTAAGAACATTTTCTCAACTCCTCTTCTCTCCCTGCTATACATTTATAAACCTTACTTGCTCTACTCTGAGGCTCTTGGATGCTTATGTTTCAGGGTCTAGTAGCAAGGGTCAGATTCTGGTGAGGATGAAGAATGGCCCATCTCTGGCATCAGTGTTTTTGTACCTAGGGCCACTCAGTTTATCTTTTTGTTTGTTTGTTTCTCTAGGGATCTGTGATGAGAATGGAGCCAATGACTTCATGCTGAGGGATGGCACAGTCACCACAGACTGGAAAACACTTGTTCAGGAATGGACTGTGCAGCAGCCAGGGCACACGTGCCAGCCCATCCCGGAGGAGCAGTGTCTTGTCCCCGACAGCTCCCACTGCCAGGTCCTCCTCTTACCACTGTTTGCTGAATGCCACAAGGTCCTGGCTCCAGCCACATTCTATGCCATCTGCCAGCAGGACAGTTGCCACCAGGAGCAAGTGTGTGGGGTGATCGCCTCTTATGCCCACCTCTGTCGGACCAATGGGGTCTGCGTTGACTGGAGGACACCTGATTTCTGTGGTGAGTCTCCAAGTTACCTCTGAAAATCCTGGAGACCAGCTAACGGGGCTTGCTCAGCCTCTCTGTGCCCCAGATTCTTTATCTGGCTAATAAGGATGAAAACCCCTGTATTTCATATGACCTGGGATTCCAGTTGGGATCAAATAAGATGGAAGATACACACACACACACACACACACACACACACACACACACACACGTATCTATATATATGCACACACACACACACACGTATCTATATATATGCACACACACACACACACTTTGCATGTAGAATTTTTATGTAAATTAATGCATGGTCCTTTCCATTAGTATTTCTATAGTTCAGACAAATGTGATTTTAATGTGTTAGACACATATAGGCATCTGTAAAGCGCTGTGTAACCAGTGACATTGAATTTGAAATTCCACCAAGCTTTAGCACATGCTTACAGTGTAGTCCATGCCTGAGCAGGATTTTGAAGTGCAAGTAGAATCATTTGGTTGCCAAGAGTCTTCTCAATTATAAACACTGCAGGATTGCTAGTGCAGATAGCCCCTCCCCAAGGTCAGCTTCCCTACCTGGACTTGGCATTTATTTAAAGTGTAGGGGAAACTGAAATGAATCAGATATGGCTCCTGTCCCTCAGGGGTGCTGGAGTGAAAAGAATACTGAACTTGAAACCCTCAGTCATCAAATATAATCCTTGACTATTTTTTTGAGGGAAATCAATATGTATATGCACGTTACAGCCTCAGAGTTTATCGTCATGGAACTGTCAGCAGCTCTGAGCTGGGTCTGGAGGACTTGGGCATCCTAGTCCCAGCTCAGCTGGTGGATGGACTGTTCTCTTAGTCTTTCTGGACCTCAGTTTCTGCATCCTAGAATGAGATAGTGGGCCTAGATGACCTGTAGGTTCCTTTGGGCTCTGATTTTCTGAGGCCATGTGGATGATACTGCTTCCTCCCAATCAGCCTGCAAATCAAGGGGCAAATGTTAGTTTCTAAGTTACTGGAAGCACTTTCTCTGCATATTAATTTCTTTGTATACTTCCTGGTTATTTACTGTGCACACAGAGGGAAATCTTTGGTGCTCCAAATCCTTGGAAACTTCTTCCATCACCTGCCTGCCTTGGTGCCTTGAGAATGTGAGGAAGTTGTTGAGCGAATCAGAACGAGGGAAATGAATCACCTTGTAGCTTCTCTCCCAAGGCAGTTCTTCATAGCTGTGGACTCCTAATTTAAATATGCTTTTAAAGCATAAAAGATACATGTATTCAAAAAAGGACAACAAAACCTACTGACAACACACAGGTTCGCAACATTTGTTAGGACTAGATTTGGCTGCAAGTAGCAGAGAATTAACATGTTCTGTCATATAGCTGATCGAAGGCAGTGGCTCCAGCTGATTCTGGGCCTCAAGCTGGATTCTAGCTCCTTGCTCTGCCCTCAGTTGGGTGTGGTCTTTTTTTTCATGGTCTAAGATGGAGCTCTAGCCATCACATTCATGCTTCAGGCAGGAAGCTGAGGGAAAGAGGGAAGAGGGACAAGGAGCATGCATAGCTGTCTTTTAAAATGGACTCCTGGAGGCTGCCATGGGATACTATACTTTCTCTTACAGTTCATTGGTCAGAACTAGTCACGTGACTACACTTAGCTGCAAGAAAGGTTGGGAAATATAGTCCTCATTCTGGTGGTCATATGCCCAACCTAAAGTTCTGTTTCTGTGGAAGATGGGGAGGATGAAGATTGGTGGAAAATAGCCATCTCTGCTCTGGCAAGTTTGTCTGATGATTAACCATGTTGAATCAGCCGTGCCCATTTCACTCTGGCTGGTGTGGGCCTTTGCAAGTGACCTCCTTCTCTGTCTACAGCTATGTCATGCCCACCATCTCTGGTCTACAACCACTGTGAGCATGGCTGTCCCCGGCACTGTGATGGCAACGTGAGCTCCTGTGGGGACCATCCCTCGGAAGGCTGTTTCTGCCCTCCAAATAAAGTCATGCTGGAAGGCAGCTGTGTCCCTGAAGAGGCCTGCACTCAGTGCATTGGTGAGGATGGAGTCCAGCACCAGGTAGGAACCTGGGCCTTTCACTTCCCATGGGGCTGCTTCCCTCTTGGGTCAAAAGGGAGAAGTGTTCACCAATGATTGGCCTTTTCCAACTGTGGCAGCAGGGTTGACTCTTACGGGGATCATTAGGGATAGGGAGGCAGTATTGTGTAATGGCTTTGCATTCAGATAGCTCTTGGTTCAAATCCTGCAACTGTCATGTATTATCTGTGGGATCAAACATCAAAGTGTTGTTACCACATTATTATTATTATTGTTATTACTATTATCTTTATTATTATAGTCATTTAAGCAGAATGATATAGGAACCCAGGAGGGAAAGGGAAAAGAATATTTTGTGTCATAATGTCTGCCATTGTTAAGAGAGATTGTGTACCTTGATTGTGCTAAACACAATATATTCATTATCTCAGTGTTTTTCAAAGGTGTATTTTGCAGAGTATTAACAGTTACTTGTGGTCAAGTGAGTTTAGAACACTAGCTAACCATAGTTACACAGGTTTCTTTATTGCAGAACTCTTTAGAGTTTTTAATATGCTACTGTACCTTGCAGATATTTAAGGGAGTTTTTGTTTCTCAAACTTATTTGATCATGGAGTGTGTGTGTGTGTGTGTGTGTGTGTGAGAGAGAGAGAGCGAGCGAGAATCCCTTGGGACTGGGATTCCACAGAATACAGTGTTGTATCCTGTATCACTCATAAATACAAAAATCCTGTGAAGAAACTAAGACCTAAAGAGCTTAGTAAGTTGCCCATGGAAACAATTTACAAGTAATGGAGTTGATCTCAGAATTCGAAGCTCTATATGACTCCAAAGATCTAGCTCTTTCCACTATATGAAATGGCCCTTTTGCTGCATCTTTTTTGGGCTGAATTGCTTGGGAGTCACTGAGTCATCAATTTTTTTTTAGCTCTTTAGGAGTTATTGAGTGTATTTTGAAAGCATATTTACCAAACTCCTCCGTCTTGGCCTAAAATGGCTGTCATCTCTCTTCAAAGTTGACCCCGTGTCTATCTGTAGGATCTGGGGCAGTGTGTGTCTGTGCACATGTGAACGTGCACATGTGAATGTGTGCAGTGGCCCTGTCCGTCATCCTTGACAGTGATACTACAGACCGTGGTAGAGATAGAAGCATATTTGGCTTCTAGGAAAGGAGAATGTGTTTTGTGATCATGGGCTGCACCCAAGACCTAATGTCTTCATCGCCAAGGAGGACCATTCTTGCTAAGTGGACTGAGTAGAGCGACTTAACCACTATGTTCAACAACGAATAGGAGAACTCATGGTAAATGTAGCTAATCAGCCTGCAGAATAATGAAAACATTTCAGTAACTACACTATTCTGTCCCTGATGTTATAAGCCAGGATAGGGACCATTTTATATGATTCTCCTCAAAGCTCTGTAGGGTCATAATGGCACATCCTATTGAATGGATGAGACTGAGGCTCAATGGCATCAGGTGATAAAGCTGGGATTTATATTCATAGCATCAGTCATCCTATAGTGTCCTAGCCCTGCCATTGACCTCACTGGAACTGTGAACTGAACTCTGGGCTAACTCATGTGCATTGGAGCATGGGTATCCATTAGGGCCATTACTTATAGTCACTTACAGTGATTTCATCTGCTCTTGTTTAGTTGTTGGGCTTTATCCTAGTGGATTCAATTTGTCCTCACTGTGGAATAGATGAGCTAAAGTCCTACTCTACTGCCATATTTCAACTTGCCAAGTTAAGTAATTGCCTGTTCTGTGACATTCCCTAAATGAATTGACAAAACCTTATATTCCTCTCCCTGATTTGTATAGCTTCTGAGCTCCTGCAGGGCTTGAATGATGTGGACCAATTAACATATGGGGCTAGCAACCTGTGGTGATTTCAGACTGGTTTTACTAGTAGTGGCAAAATGCTTGCTCTCAGAAGGAGACAGAAATGATCTTTTCCTTGGCATTCTGTGACGAGAAGTGAGCTCAAGTTTGCAGCATTTCTGGCTCCATGAGTGTCAAATGTCTGCAAGGTCCTGAGGGCAGGAAGATTGTGAACTTTATCTTAGTGTCTCCAAACCCCTATCCTTTGCTTCTCCTCTCTGGCCCTATTTTCCCCTTTCACTACCCACCTCATCTTCAGTCCAACACATTAGAATATGCATTCAAGTTGTATAAAGTTTCCATCCAAATATTTTGGATGTAGAAACTGTCTTATAAATATATTTTAAAATCAGGTAAAATAAAATTAGTTAATTGAAAACTTTGAAAACAACACAGCCACTTTTAGTGATTTCAGAAAATATAGTTTAAACGGATGAAAACAAACATATCCAGCCACGTGCATTTTCAACTTTGACTTTCAAAGCGGAGAAAGAATAAAAACTTAATGTGAAGAACATTTCCATTAAATAAACTTTTTTTTTAACTGAAAAATAAAGCCCAGAAAACCTTTTATTCAGGGAAATAAACTAGGGTATAAAACTATTGTAGTAATTTCAGAAGAGCAAAATATTCACTAGTTTTCATAGCTCTTGTTTATTTTACAAAACAGAGTCTAAAGAGGTGAGCCTCTGCAGTAGGATCAGAAGGGACCAAGAGCCTGCACAGGGTGTCCCTGGCTCAGTGGAGCTGCTGCTGGTGGTGGGTGCTGTACTGACAGGCACAAGTTTAGCTGGAACCCTGTCCATGGCCCAGAAGCTCTGGCCCGTAGCCTCCTTCCCTCTCCCTTAGTCTCTGCTGTCCCTAGCCGGGCTCAGCGTTTGCATTTCATTTGCATCCCCCATCAAATTGGCTGGTGGTGGGTGGTGCAGGATGAATTGCTTGTGTCCTTCTTTGACCTTGGGCCTTGAAAATGTCAGTTTTCCGCACCTTATTCTCTGCAGGCCGATCTTATGTCACCTTCATTCAAACTTTAACTCCTGCTGGCTCTCATACCTGTTCGGGCCTGGTGGTAGTCACGCCTGGGCCCTGGAACCTGGCGATTGCGACAGGCCCGCTTACTGTTGGCCTGGGCTTGTGCAGCGGTGCCATCTGCCGGCCACGTTACTGCATAGCCTGGCCAGGCCTGGAGAGCTGCTACAGTTGCTTTTAGAAGCTTAGCCTTAGCTTGTTGTTTAAAGTTTTTATTTTTATTCTTTCCCTTGCCTTGGGCAGGCCTTATGCTTCCTGGGAAATGAAAATCCCTGGCGAAGGAGGTCGGACACCTGCTTTTGGTCGTCTGTTGTGTGTTACCCATTCTTAGGATAGTTGGAAAATTGTGTGATTTATTCTTGAGTTTAAATATCTGAGGTCTACGTTTAAAAGGAGAGAAAAAAAGAACACCGAAACATATACAGACCATGACTCTCTCCTTCCTCAACCCCTCATGCCTGCCGATTCGACCCCCTGCCCCAGCCCTCCGAGGCCAGTGTCCTGGGCCCCTCCCTCCACCTTCCCAGCTGGAGTGGCGGCCGCTGTGTCTTTTCTGGTTTTTATTCCTAGTGCTTCCCTTTTCCATCCTGCATGCTGTCGCCAGGGTTGTCTTTATTTAGCTCTTCTCTGTGAGGCAGGGTCCTGCTTATGCCTCCGGGCCTGCACCTGCCTGCCGAGGTAAGGCAAGTTCCTGCAGTGGGCACACAGGGCCTCTTCCATTGTCTTCAGCCACCTGCCTCACCTGTGATGCCGGGCACTGCGGGAGTGTTCCTTCGTCTGTGCCTTTGTCAGCTGTTTCCCACCTGGAATTCCTCCTCCTTTCCCCTTTGCCCAAGTCTTCCCGTGCTTCATAGGTGCGCCCTTGTGAGACTCTCTGGAGTGCCCAGTCTTAGTGGACTCTCCTTTTGCACTCTTACTGCTCTTTTATTTTCTATTTTTATAAACAGCTTTATTGAGATATAATTTACATGCCACAAATAGCACATATTTAAAGTGTACAATTTGATAGGTTTTGACGTATGTACACACCTATAAAACCATTGACATAACCAAGATAATGAATTTCCATCCCCCAAAGTTTAGCTTATGCCCTTTTAAATATATCCCTCAACCCCAGATGACTACTGGTCTGCTTTCTGTCACTTTAGATTCGTTTAGATTTTCTGGAATTTCGCATAAATGGAATCATGCCTGTGCACTTCTTTTCTGCCTGGCTTCCTTCGCCCAGCATAACACTTTTGGGATTCATCTGTGATGCTGTGTGTTTTGATAGTTTTCTCCTCATTGCTAGGTAGTATTCCACAGTGTGTGTGTATCACAATTTATTTTTCTCATTCAGATTTTCATGAATGAGTCTTATTTCCTCCACTTGACTATCAGCCATTCGAGGGCTAGGACGGTGTGTTCAGACCTGCCCATGATGGGCACTGTGGCTGTTGATGAGAAGCAGTTGTGCTGCAAGAGGCTAGGCCGGTGGTGTCTGGGGCCAGAATGCCAAGTTCGAAGCTTGAATGTGCCACTTGGTCAAATTTCTTAACTTCTTGTTGCCTCACTTTCATTATTTGTAAGTATAGATAATACTACTTATCTAGTGGGTTATTATTAGGAAAATAAAGCACATAATTGTAAAAATCTTAGAAAAATATCTTGAACATATTTATTATTAGTTATCTGTGGGAGGCAGCAGAGCATGGTGGTTTAAAACCATGGATTTGGGCCGGGCATGGTGGCTCACACCTGTAATCCCAGCATTTTGGGAGGCTGAGGCAGGTGGATCACTTGACGTCAGGAATTCAAGACCCAGCCTGGCCAACATGGTGAAATCCCATCTCTACTAAAATACAAAAATTAGCTGGGTATGGTGGCACATGCCTGTAGTCCCAACTACTTGGGAGGCTGAGGCAGGAGAATCACTTAAACTTGGGAGGCAGAGGTTGCAATGAGCCGAGATCATGCCACTGCACTCCAGTCTACGCGAGAGAGTGAGACTCTGTTTCAAAACAAACAAACAAACAAAAACCAAAACATAAAACAACAAAGAAACAAACCATGGATTTGGATTCAAATCCTCGCTCTGTGCCTGTGCGAACCTAGCAAGTGCCTTAGCTTTCTCATTGGAAAAGTGAGGGCAGTGGTAAAAAGTATCCTCACCATAGGATTGCAGTGAGGATTACATGAGTGATTTAAATAAAGCCCTCAACACAGTGGCACATAGCAGGTGGCATTTGAATGTTAGCCACCATCACTTATTGAGTGAGTGAAAGGTGTCAAGGGCAGGACCAGAGGGGTTGATCCTGAAGGAGGGCAGGGCACTTTGGGGGAAGGGGGCCTTACTTGGGGGTCTTTGATCTTCCTTCTTAGCTGACTGATTGCTGACCGTGGAAGTAATAAGTAAGACCTTCTTGACCTGGGAACTTCTTAGAGGCCTTTGAGCTACTGGATAAGAATGTGTTTCTTCAGGGGCAATTTCACTTGAATTTAATTTTAAGTTTAAATTTAACTTCATGGCTGAATCCAGAGGGAGACTGAGTCCTGGCTCTGCTTCTTATTAGTGGTGCTCTTTGCTGTGCACCCTGTGCTAATCACAGTTTCTTACTCCTTACAACAGTCCTGCAAGGCAGGCTTGAGTACGCTCATTTTATAGGTGAGGAAACTGAGGCACAGCGGAATGCAGCCTGTATTAGAGTTCGGGAGTTCATGACTTCCAAGCCTTGTGCTGTGGGGCTGTGTGTAACTTTGAGAAGGCTGCTCTCTGCCCTGGGCCGTCTCTCATTTGAAAAATCAGAGAACCGCACTCAGGCCTCTGACGTCACTGCGGGCATCAAGAATGTGATGCTTTCAAGAGTTTTGCTCTCCTCCCCACAGCTCTTCCTACCCTATTGTCTGAAGTCAATTTCAGAAATAAATGGATTTTTTTCCCCAAGCAACATCCCAATTTCTCCTTTGACTTGAGAAATGACTAGCAGTGCGATCCAAGAACTCTTAATTTTTCTTTCTTTGCTTGGTTTTAGCACTGCCAACAGAGAAGGCTGTAGTGAAAGTTTCCGCATGTTAGTTTACAAAGCAATGTGGCAGCCACCTTTCTGAAAGCCATTAGAACCTCACAACCTCCTTTCACCCTGCTTGTGTCTGCCTGTGAAGCTCTGTCAGAGGGCTGGCTCAGGGACTGGCCCTTGCCGGAGGCAGGGAGAGCTGACCTCTGTGAATTCTGGGCTTTGTACCTAGAATGTCCTGTGCCCTCTCTGAACCTGGCTTTCCCCTCAGTTCCTGGAAGCCTGGGTCCCGGACCACCAGCCCTGTCAGATCTGCACGTGCCTCAGCGGGCGGAAGGTCAACTGCACAACGCAGCCCTGCCCCACGGCCAAAGGTGAGAGTCCTCCCCTCCCTGGTGCCTTCATGGAGGAACAAGGGCCCCTGCAAGGCCCCCCAGCCACCCATCTTCAACCCTGGCAGAACAGACTCACACACTGGCACCTAGAGTCCTAGAGTGGGTGGGCTTCCTTGCCCAGCCTGCATTTCCCATCCCTGGGCCTGGGAGCCCCATGCTGCACCTGGGGTCGACATTCTCAGATTAACCCTCACCTCCGGTCCCCAGCAATGCTCAGACTTAGAGTCCCCTGGAGGGTAAATGTGAGGGTGTCAACAGGAACATGGGGACACTCATCTGTCAGAGGTCCCGTGGCCTGGATCCTTGTGGGACGACCATACAGAACTCGTACTAGTTTTCAGTGAGCAAGAACATTTCAAATCCCTCCGAGGCTGTCCCACCACTAATTTCTCTGACTTTTGTGGCCGTTCCTCTCCTCCAGCTCCCACGTGCGGCCTGTGTGAAGTGGCCCGCCTCCGCCAGAATGCAGACCAGTGCTGCCCTGAGTATGAGTGTGGTATGTGACCCACCAGGGGGAGGTATCCAGGGCCCAACCCCAGCCCCAGGGGACACCATGTTGAGGGTGCTGAAAGGTGGCTCTGTTCCCAGGCACAGGGTGTGTGAAAGGAGGTGGGTAAGAACCGACTAGATACTCCAAAAAAATGAAAAGGGTTACCTCTGGAGAATAGGATTTGCTTCCTAGAAGAATCTACTGTAAATTACTAAACACAGGTTTGACAGGATTAATACAAGAATGGGGTGATTACTGGGGACTGCAGAGATGTACTGAAGAAAAGGTCAAGCCAAAGCAACGCATTTTCCTTTTCAATAAGATTTTGAGGCTGCTAGATATAGAGAAGACCACACACTGGGCACCTTGAGTTCAGCAGGCTATTTGCTAGAGGTTTTCATGCTAGCCTTGCAGGCTGCTCCGTGAATAGTGGGCTGAATAATGGTATAAGTCTGTGAATTCAGAGCTGATGGAATTACGGTTAGCATGGCAGGAAATCATTAGTGCCTTTGTCCCTGTCCTGTCCAGTGTGTTTATTGCTTGTACAGATGAAGACCTAAAGCACAGGCTTGTACAATTTGCAGTGATGCAGATCTTGAAGGGAGAGCAGATAGATCAGGGCACAGTCCAAGCAACTAAAAGAAAATCATATAATCGGAGAAACTTATTTGTACTCATGAAATTGATCAGAAATAAATAGAAGTCCTGTAGGGGAGGGAGATGTGGCTTGGGAACAATTAATGTAAAGGAGGTCTTGGAATGTTAGCAGTAGAGAGAACTAGAGGGATCATTTACTTCAAGCCTCTCATTTTATAGACATTACTAGGCTCCTACAATGTGCCGGGCACTTGCCCTTATTATTTTGTGAAATCCTCAGACTGATCCTATAAGGTAGAGTTCCCACCTTCCAGAAGAGGAAACAGGTCTAGAGGATCCAAATTGACATGGCTGAGATGTGAAAGCCCTAATGGATGATAAGAATAATCAGTATGTGACTTGGATTGATGGATGGATCTATCTATCTATCTATCATCTATCTATCTATCTATCTATCTATCTATCTATCTATCTATCTATCTATCTATCTTCTATCTATCTATCTATCTATCTATCTATCTATCTATCTATCTATCTGATGTGTTTATCACCTATCCTATCTCTATCTAACCTATGTATCTATTTATCATCTATTCTGTCTCTATCTAACATATGTATCTATCATCTATCCTATATCTATCTATCCTATATATCTATCATCTATCCTATCTCTATCTAAGCTATGTATCTATTTATCATCTATCCTCTATCTATCATCTATCTATCTATCTATCTATCTATCTATCTATCTATCTATCTATCCTATCTATCTATCTATCTATCTATCTATCTATCTATCTATCTATCTAGATCTATCGTATCTAGTTATCTATCCTATATCTATCTATCTAGATCTATCATATCTAGTTATCTATCCTATATATATGTATGTATGTATGTATCTGTCTGTCTAATCTATCTAACCTATGTATCTATTTATCATCTATCCTATCTCTATTATCTAACATATGTATCTATCATCTATTCTGTATCTGTTTATCTATCCTATGTTTCTATCATCTATCCTATCTCTAAGCTATGTATCTATTTATCATCTATCCTCTATCTATTTATCTATCATCTATCTATCTATCTATCTATCTATCTATCTATCTATCTATCTATCTATCTATCTATCTATCTAATGTATCTAGTTATCTATCCTGTATGTATATATATTATCTATCTATCTATCTATCTATCTATCTATCTATCTATCTATCTATCATCTATCTATCATCTATCTATCATCAAATCTGTCTATCTCATGTATCTAGTCACCATTCTATCTATCTATCATCTATCTATCTATCTATCTATCTATCTATCTATCTATCTATCTATCCATCCATCCTAACCCATGTAATCTCTGTCTCCATCATCATCACTTACCTAAAACAGTAGAAGTCTGCATGAATAGGAATGTAGTGTCCCACTCACAAGTAATAAAAGAGTAACCTTTCCGAACTCTGCATGGACGTCTCTCTTTCTGTAATAAAAGAGTAACCTTTCCGAACTCTGCCTGAATGTCTCTCTTTCTGGCCCTCAGTGTGTGACCCAGTGAGCTGTGACCTGCCCCCAGTGCCTCACTGTGAAGGTGGCCTCCAGCCCACACTGACCAACCCTGGCGAGTGCAGACCCAACTTCACCTGCGGTAAGGCCTCTGTGGATGAGGAGGGGTGATGGGGCTTCTCTCTCCTGGTGTGAGGGAGGCCATCCTCCTTCTCAGGGACCTGTTCCAAGGTCACATCATTTCCTGTTTTCTACCTAGCTGGATCTGGGTTGAGAGTACATCTGGAACAGAGGGGTTAGGGTCACACCTGCACGGAATCCTTTCGGCTGCATGCTGCTGAAGGATACCAGGTGTAGGCACAGCCACAGGCACCTCCTTCTTGGGTTTATGAAGAAGCAGCTGGGGCTGAGATGAGGAGGCCTCCAAATCTAATCTTTATTTATGCCCATCCTCCTGTATGTCATTGAGGGGAGGGAATGTTTCCTTGACTTCCCCTCATCATTGGATCTTATTCCCAAACAAATTTATAGTTTTTCGCCTCTGAAGGTGTATATATGTAATCACTATATGCTATAATTTAAAAATAGCGTTGGACTAAAATAAGACACGAGAAGAAACCAAATTCTGTATTTACCTCCCGAGAATCCCCACTCTAACTCCACTGGCATTCTTGTCCTGCTGATGTGGACTCTCACCCGACTTCCTAGATGTGAGACTTCAAGGTGGGAGGAGAGCACATTGTGTTTGAAGGCAAAGGACACAGGGACAGGATTTGGTCTTTTAAAAGTGACATTGTGGCTTTGACAAGATTGCTGGCAATCTTTCATTCCACACTGATTGCTAGCGGACCTAAACTGTAGGGTATTGTTCTAGGTACTGAGGTGGGGATAGGATCACAAAAGCTCCAGACATAGAACAGTGCTTAGCAGGGCATGGTGCACCCAGACCTACTGGACTTAGAGATTCTACATCTGACACCTCTGAGAATGAAGGAACCCGCCCCTTCCAGACGTACATGGGAAAGTGATAGAGCAGGGATTGAGCAGCCTTCACTTCTCCTCCATTAGAGTTCCTAGCTTCACATTTCCCTTTTTGATTAATGTTCATATTTTTCTGCAGATGGACTGCTTTTGGTAACATTGAATAACTCCCAGCCCGTGAGCTTGGCCCTCACACATTTCTGACTTAATCTTCTGAGTCTAAAGCTCCCTGGCACCCTGTAGTATAGCTGAATACTTATGAGCCCTGGCTGGGTGCAGTGCTTACTGTGGCTGTGTCCTACCCTCAGCCTGCAGGAAGGAGGAGTGCGAAAGAGTGTCCCCACCCTCCTGCCCCCCGCACCGTTTGCCCACCCTTCGGAAGACCCAGTGCTGTGATGAGTACGAGTGTGCCTGCAACTGTGTCAACGCCACAGTGAGCTGTCCCCTTGGGTACTTGGCCTCAACCGCCACCAATGACTGTGGCTGCACCACAACCACCTGCCTTCCTGACAAGGTAAGGACTGCTCAGCTATTAACTATCAGTTAATAGTTTACTCATTTATTTATTGCTGTCAGTTTATCCTTCTATCCACCCATCCATTCATCCATCCACCTACGCATCCAATATTTACTAAGCAACATGTGCTCCTCATGGAAGATTTGCATCGTACCCAGCATTCCCTTCTTGCCCAAACCAAGTGCTACGAGGCTTGGTGGGTAGGCAGTCAGCATTCCAGCTCAGCCTGAGTGGAAATTTAGTTAACTCAGGAGGCATTTCTTGTGAGCCTACTATGTACTAAGCATGGCTAGGTGCTGAGGTTACAAATAATGTGTAGGACATGGCCTTTATCTTTATAAGCTTATTTTAGGTTAGCTAAGGGAATAACATGATTGCATGGATTATTCAGAGATCAGTTAATAGTTATACATACATATATATGTGTTTATTTACTTGTTGAGATGAGGTCTTGCTATGTTGCCTAGGCTGGTCTTGGACTCCTGGGCTCAAGTGATCCTCCCACCTCTGCCTCATGAGTAGGTGAGATTACAAGTGCACACCACCACACCTGGCTAAGATCAGTTAATAGTTTACTCATTTCTTTATTGCTGTCAGTTTATCCATCTATCCACGCATCCATTCATCCATCCATCTGCCCATCCAATATTTACTAAGCAACTACTATGTTCTAACAGTATTGGTACTGTGCTAGGCGCTATGGGAGAAATGTTAAGATGAAGTTCCTATGTATGCTCTTGTTACTATATATGACAGTAGTCTATAAACTGAATATAATAAAGTGTCAACGAATGGTACAGATTTCCAATACAAATAGCAGTCTTATAGGTGAAAGAGCCACCAAGATTAGCTATCATTAAAGATTTAATTGATGGAGTGGGGAAGTGAAGGGCACGAAAGTGGCGGAGTGAGAGCTGAAATGAGCCAGAACTGCAGCAGGAAGACCTGAGCATAGTCACAGCTGCTGCATTGAGGGGAGTCCTGACATGAATGACAGAGAAGCCGCAGTCGTCTCTCCTTGGAGCTTGTTAGGGCTGGAACAGATCTTTATTTGTCTGGAATGCTTAAGACCTCTGTTCCCCTCTGGATGCTCTTCCAGCTCAGGGATTCTAAGCACGCAGTTTTGGAGAAGTGGGAACAAGTCTAGGAGGCTACGGTTGCTGCTGCTGCTTTCTCATATCTCTGTTCTTCTTCTCATCTTCCTGCCCACCCCTCCTGCCTTGCCATTTTTCTATTAATGTTTCTTATGTGTCTTTAATCTATAGTAATGCCACTCCCCATTTTTATGCCTTTGATTTGTTGGAGAAGTTGGGTCATTTGTCCTGTAGAATGTCATTAATTCTGGATTTGACTAGCAGCTACCTTATGGTATTGCATAATGTGTTCCTCTATCCCCTGTATTTCCAGTAGACTAGAAGTTAGACCCAGGGGATTCATTACATTCAAGGTCAATGCAGTAGGGAGGCAAGAATACCTGATCAAGGGTGCCATGTGCATCACACCTAGAGGCACATAGTGTCCAGCTGTCTTCCTTCCTTCCTTCCTTCCTTCTTTCCTCTCTCTCTCTGTCTCTCTTTCTTTCTTTCGTTCGTTCATTCTTTTTTTTTTTGAGTCTCACTCTGTGACCAGGTTGGAGTGCAGTGGCACAATCTAGGCTGATTTCAGCCTCGTACTCCCTGGTTCAAGCGATTCTCCTGCCTCAGCCTCCTGAGTAGCTGGGATTGCAGGCACACGCCACCACGCCCAGCTAATTTTTGTATTATTAGTAGAGATGGGGTTTCACCATGTTGGCCAGGATGGTGTCAATCTCTTGACCTGTGATCCACCTGCCTCAACCTCCCAAAGTGCTAGGATTACAGGCGTGAGCCACCACACCTGACCCAGCTGTCCCACTTTCAAAGATAGGACTGATTATGTGTTCAGATGAAGTCAACCTATTTCTGCATTGTGAAGTTTACCCCATCAACAATTTAGTTTATAGTTTTAATATTTATAAGTGTTTGTTGTCTAAGGTTTAGTATGTCATTAGGAGTTTCAAAATTGTGACTTTTCTCTACTTCTATCATACTGATTGCATTTATTAACTGGAATTCTCCCATAAGCAAGAACTTTCTCCCAACTGCTTTCAGTTACCCTGAAATAAAATTACTGTAGACAAAGTAGAATAAGTGCTTGATTTTTTCTTTTCCAGTTTTCATAACCATGAGTTGATGCTCCAGCAACTGTCAAGGACAGCCAAAGAGGTTTTTTGCTTTTAGCATCATTATGAACTCCTGGATTCTTCTGTGTTTGATGTGTGTTGATTCATTGTAAACTTTATTTTTTTTTTACTATTTAGGTTGTCCTCCCTGGGGTAAATGGGGGCTCCTTTAAGTTGGCTCTGGAGCCTGTTGGCATGGCCTCATGAGTCTTTCGTAGCTTTCTTGCTTTCTGAAACAATAAGGCGTGCCAGCCTCACCCTGGGCCTTTCCTGCCCTAGTCCTTGGATCTGCCGTTTTGACAAAAGTCCCCCTACCTTTTAGTGAAAGCGGTATTTAGGCGGTATAATCTGCGTGCCAAGAATGTTTATGGCTCCTGGGTTGCCATTGCCTTAAGACCTTTCTGGTGAACAGAGCTTAGAAATGCATATTTTAAGAGAGGATAAAAACTCGTAAGTTTGTAGTGGTATTTCTGATTCAAATGAAATTACAGGGCTTTACTTCTTTGATTTTTTGCTTGTATCACTTCTCTTCTAAGTAGAAAATTCTGGTTTCCTGACATAATTAACTACTTATTTGCTTTATCTTGCAATATACCTGTAATAGTTTCAAAACTAACCTGTAATTCTAGCACTTTGGGAGGCCAAGGTGGGCAGATTACTTGAGGTTGGGAGTTCAAGACCAGCTGGCCAACATGGTGAAACCCCATCTCTACTAAAAAATACAAAAAATTAGTTGGGTGTGGTGGTACGCGCCTGTAATTCCAGCTACTCTGGAGGCTGAAGCAGGAGAATCGCTCGAATCCGGGAGGCGGAGGTTGCAGTGAGCCGAGATTGTGCCATTGCACTCTGGCCTGGGCTACAGAGTGAGACTTTGTCTCACAAAATAAATAAATAAATAAAATTTCCTTTCAATTCTTCTTGTCCTAAAAAAAAACTCATTGGGGGATATGTAGTGTAAATACTAGGTTTTGAAGTCATTTGAAATAACTATTATATTATGATATAATATATATCATATAATAATTATTATAAATAATAATTATGTGCCACTGACTTGATATCTAGTTAATGAGATATTTCAATTTGTTTTCCATTTTTAGGGATTGCTTTTTATTTCTTTTAAAATTTAAAATTACTATAGTGTAAAACATTTAAATGATTTTAAACCCCAAATTATAAAACAAGACATATTCCCAGGAGTCTTACTCTATCTGTGTTTTCTCTACCATATTCCCTCCTCCACCCTATAATTTATATATGTGAGTATATATAATATATATTATATATATAATATATATTATATACATGATCGACTGGAATAATTCACCTCCACCCAGGCTCAGACGATCCTCACTACTGATAAACGGCATATCCACCACACTTGTAGAGACAAGGTTTCATCATGTTACCCAGGCTGGTCTGGAGCTTCTCAACTCAACCAGTCTGCCCGCCTCAGCCTCCCAAAGTGCTGGCATTACAGGCATCAGCCACCATGCCCAGCTTTTATAATTTTTATTAGTTTTTCTCTTTTTGAAAATATAACTGAATTTTATACATGTATGTTTCTTCCCATGTCTCATAGAAAGGAAGTATATTATGAATTATATTTTAAATTGTTCTTTCTCATTTAACAATATTTGATGGAGATTATTCTGTATCAGTGTGTAGAGATCTGCCTTATTCTTTGTTATAGCTGCATAGCACTCCATTGCATGGCAGCACCATAGTTTTGTTTCAACAAGTCCCTTATTGGTGGACATTTGAGTTGCTTCAGCCTTTTGCTATTACTAATTGCAGTAACAAACAGCCATATGCATCTGTCATTTTGTGGTCTTGACAGTGTGTCTTTGGGATGATTCCTAGAAGTGAGATTCTGGGTCAAATTGTAAATACACATTTACTTTTGCTAAGTATTGCTAAACGATTCTTCTCCATAGGGATGGTAACATTTTCCTGCAGGCCTTTTAATAGAACAAGGGGTCTCATTCAATAAGTTCATTATACAGAAGCTAGAAGACTGAGAAGATATATGATAATGGTTTCAAAATGTTTGAACTGCTATTATGACAGTCACAGGGTGGAGACCTACTTTGCATAGCTTTGGAGGGCATACTTGGGATTAATTTCAAAACTGTCATTAAGTCCCCTGATCAAACAGCTTCCTTAGCTCGTCATTCCAACAAAAAGATGTCCGAGCATTGTCTGTGGCGTGCGTCCCAGACTTTCCACGTTTCCCTTTCAACCAACCTTTTTCATCTCTTTTCCCGCATCTCTACCAGAGCCTATCGTTCTTCCAAATAGGATCCCTTGTCTCTCAAACATATCCCCTGCTCTGTGTCCCAGAGTCTTTGCTCATTATGTTCCTAGTCACTTGTGGGCAAGGGGACACGCATTCATAGCCCCTGTCCCATTTGCTCGTAAGTGGGCAGAGGGCTAGATGAGGATGGGCTCCAAGTCCCAGGACATTACTGGGTCTGGGAATGTGGGTACAGCTTCTCGGTGACATAGGAAGGAGTGAAGTGCAGTTCAGGCAGGAAGAAGCGAGACCAAGGCAGCCAGTGTGTTGTATTCAAGTCTGTGGGACCATGAAGGCCTCACGAGGGGCCACCCCTGAGAGACTGGGGATGGCTTTTCTAAGGCTGGCGGGCAGGGAAAGGAGGAGGATGAAATCTGCTTTATAAGCAGCCCTGCATATGCGCGGAGACCACATTTGGTTTTATTTATTGCCACATTCTCAGTACCTAGAGCGGCTTCTGTGTAGTAGGGGCTAACTCACCGCTTGTTTCAATGAACAAAATGACTTCACTCACGAAAACTTGTGTCTACAGGTGTGTGTCCATCGAAGCACCATCTACCCTGTGGGCCAGTTCTGGGAGGAGGGCTGTGACGTGTGCACCTGCACCGACATGGAGGATGCTGTGATGGGCCTCCGCGTGGCCCAGTGCTCCCAGAAGCCCTGTGAGGACAGCTGTCGGTCGGTGAGTGGGGCAGAGGGGCTGGGCATGCCTGCAGCCATCAGAGCAGGAAAGTAGAGGAGGGCATCTTAGGAAGGATAAGAAAGTTTCTTTTCTTTTCTTTTCTTTTCTTTTCTTTTCTTTTTTAAATGGAGACTCACTCTGTCGCCCAGGCTGGAGTGCAGTGGCACAATCTCGGCTCACTGCAAGCTCTGCCTCCCAGGTTCACGAGAAAGGGCAAGACAGGTTCTTTAGTGACCTCTGGTTCAAGGCTAGGGGTGAGGAAGAGAGAGGGGGTTAGGGCTCGGTAAGAAG
>NW_026652283.1:5847899-5894652 GCF_009828535.3 Hylobates moloch | reverse complement strand
GCAGCCATCAGAGCAGGAAAGTAGAGGGGGGCATCTTAGGAAGGATAAGAAAGTTTCTTTTCTTTTCTTTTTTTTTTTTAAGTGGAGACTCACTCTGTCGCCCGGGCTGGAGTGCAGTGGCACAATCTCGGCTCACTGCAAGCTCTGCCTCCCAGGTTTACGAGAAAGGGCAAGAAAGGTTCTTTAGTGACCTCTGGTTCAAGGCTAGGGGTGAGGAAGAGGGAGGGGGTTAGGGCTCGGTAAGAAGAAAAAGCATGAGCAAAGGATTTCTACATCATCCTTCTGCAGTTCAGGCCTTGGCTAATGGTCACATCTGTTGTATGGTCTTAAGTCTAAAGGACTGGTGGAGTAGGTATGAGCAGAGACATGGGGAGGACGAAATGCCTAGAAAAGAGGACTTGATTTTTTCCTTTTTCTTCCACCCTCATATATCACCTTCGCCTGTCCCTAGAACAAACGTATGCTCTGAATTTTCTAGGATCGTCTTGGTTTCAGTGTACTCTGGTGTTTCCACATAGACTGTTGATTTTCAGACCATGTTTATAATTTGAGGTACGGAAAACATGATCCCTGTTTCCCAAATCCAGTTTGTGGTGGCTGCCCCTGAGGCTCCTGTGTGTGCTGGGGTGCCCTATTCTTGCATGTTTAGGACTGATCAGACCCGAGAAAAAGGGAGCGACAGCCTGCAGGGAAGATTGTGGGTCAAATTCTGCTTGCTGGTTTAATGCGATTATTATTATTACATTATTATCAGCAGATAATGATGTTAAGAGAAGAGGTGCCAGGGCAGGCAAGCACATCCATCTTGTGGTTGCTTTTGCAAATGTCAATGGCAGTGAAGACAGAGCTCCTGAAGGTGTTTTCGAGGTGAATGGTTGGACAGAGGAGGGCCTGAGGGCAAATCCCGAAACCCAGGCCCCCCACCTGCTGTTCTACCTGCATTTGGGTACTGAGAGTGAGTGGAGGTGCTCAGTACCTTTGGGAGAGGATGATGCTGTGGTATCCAGGTGTTCCTGTGGGAAACACTAAGTTTTGGAAACCCTTTGGTTTTCATCTCCTCTCACAGGCCGTCTGAGGCCAGGGAAATAACTTGCTGTCAAATAGAGTGCTGCTTAGAGGTCATTTTTAGAAAATTGGCAACCAATATATTTCATGTTTCAGTGGGGAGTTTTGCTTGCAAAGAATAGAACCCATTCAGGCTAGCTACAATATAAGGGGATTTGTAGAAAAGATACAGGAGGATCTCTTAGACAGGAAGTGCAGGATTTGTAGGTGGGCACCGTGGTCCTACAGCATGTCTCTCCATTTGTCCTAAGAGCCAGTATTTCTGTCCATTTGCTCCAGCTCCTCACTGCAGGCCAGCTTCCTCTGTGCAGAAGTTTTGCTTTCTCACACATTTTGTTTGCACACAGCTTTGTCAAATCTTACTTCAACTCCACACAGCTTTTCAGATCCACGGTTCATCCCTGTCAAATCTGACTTAGTCGGTCTTTGTGTTTCATGGATCAGCTTCTCAAGAGGAAAGTTGACAGGCCCAGCTCAGCCCTTGGATCGGGTCCACTGTCCAGTTCATGCTCTGGTCCAGTCAACTATTGGGAGAGCTGCAGGTCCTGGGGTATAATCCTGTCTGCGTAGAAAAGTTGGGGGCAGTTTCAAAAACAAGATGAGCAGGGAGGTCAGGGCAGGAGTGGAGGAGGAACCATGTCTAGAACTCTTGACCATGTGATTGCTCTAGGGAATCGAGTGCCTTGTCTTAGAGGCTGAATGTTCTCATCTTCTAGGGAGGAGAAGGGAGCCTCGTGGTTTAAAATCTCAGGGGACGTGGGAGGCTGGGCTTCGATCTGTACTGCGTTGAGTGGGGTGGGAGCTTAAGTAAGTTACAGATGCTCTCAGACTTCATTCTGCAAAGAGGGTAGTATTGTTAGCATTACTAGCTCTGGTCCGACCTCAGAGGCACTTGGGCTCATATCTGCCAGTCCATGTGTTGTCTAGGTTGGGACAGAGAAGAAAGAACAGCACTACCATCATCACCCTGAAGCCACAGTCTGCAGAAACACACTTTCCCCAAGCTCCCCTGTAGTTCTCTGCTCTTCATGTCAGAGGAATGGCGGCAGGCAAGCAGGGGCATTGGCGGCTTCTCAGGAATGCTCCAAGCGGGCCTCAGGCGATGGCCTTGCTTCCATGTCTGTAGTGAGAGGAGGCCTGCACCTCTGTACAAGCCTTTGAGGGGATTTTCCATGAAGCCCGATGGCCCTCTGACTCCTCACCCGTAGGCTCCTGAATCAGGCTCAGTCAAGGTGTAGGAGCTGTGTTCTGAGAAGTCGAAGGAAGTCCATTAGATACTATTTACTCTGTGATACTCCTCAGGAGGAAGAAGAGGGAGCGCTGTTCTTCTCAGTATCAGACAGGAAACAGGACCACCCCAGGGAATGGGGTTGGCCAGAACCCCTGTAGCTCACATGAAGCCTGTGGACACTGGAGGGTCCTGACCCGAGCCCAGAGCCCATCCAGTTAGGCTGGTACAACCTGCAGCTCCAGTGTTGCAAGGGCCAGTCTGACCCAGGAAGAGCTTTTCAAACTGTGCTCCTCAGATCGCCTCAGAGGGGACAAGTGACCAGAGCTTGGCATCTGCCACCTCCATTTCAGTTATAGCAATTGTGCTTAAAGGATTATGCTGCTAGATAAATTCATAATTTATTTTTCAGTGTGTATGTTTTCAGGTTGGGTGGCTAGTAGACCTACTTAGTTCCATTCTTAATTGGGAAACCAATGAAAACAGGATGGAGAAGAGAGCCAGGAGAAGGGCCTGGGATGTGTATTTTGATACAAGATATCAAGTGTAGATATAAGCGAGGGAATTTGTCGGAGGAAGGGAAAATAAAGAATTGAAAAATATAGGTTGGACCCTGGTTGTGCAGCCAGAAAACAGGGTTGCTGTGGGGTATGGAGGGGAATCTTAGAAAGACGGAAATTTGGAGGCATGGCTAAAAGTATCTGGGTGTGAGAAGCTAGTGGGGCTGTGGGAACAGGCATCTGGCCTGGGAGCCATCCATAATATTGACACTGTTTGCTCATGGTGAGAGGCAACAGGAGACAAAAATAATATGCAAATCTCGATCATTCAGCCTTCTAGAGAGGCGCACGAGAACGACAGCAGATCCCTAAAGGTATTAATTACTGTCTTCTGTGTTCTTTGAGTCTTTGTTTCTGACCCCCTGAGACCTTGTTTTTTTATTTAATGGCATTTTGAATGTTCTGCTGTATCGTGGAGGGTGTGTACACAGATTGAGACATCCTAATTTGTTGTCTCCTCCATAGTACCTAGTACATCATAGGTGCACAGTAAATGACTAGAATCTTGGCTGATAAAAGCCTGGAGACAGCTCACTGCACGCTACTGGGAGGTGGGCGGGGATATCAATAGGTCTCGTGGAGACGGGGTGAGGTTGAGCCAAGTCTCAGGAGTGTTGAGACTGTCCAGAGAGAGGCACACGTGTTGTACGTCTTCAGATTCGGCCCTGCTCGGGAGTGTGCTTGGGGAGCAGAGCAGGCTGCCACCCACACCCGTCCTGAACAGCTGTGGTTACTCTTTCTCTCTTAAGGACACAGCTCCAAGATGGAGCGTAGTCTTGGGTTCTTTTCTTTTGGCTCCTGGGATAAACACACTGTCATTGCTTCGACTATTCTTTGTATAGGCTTTTCAGAGGAGAGTTTCAGTCCATGTTCATGATGCTTTAGCCAGATTGGAGGACCTTCTAGAGGCAAGATGGGCTGACAAACTCCCAGAATGCTGGTCTCCCTGGCATGCTTTCTGGGGAAGGTTTGTCTGTTGCTCTCTCATCTCATTTTTCTTTTGTAAAGAACACCGTACCCTATAAATTACTAGGTAAATGTCAAGTAACCTCTTGGGGAAGCCCAAATCTGCACATTGGTGAGCAGTATTGGGATCAAGTGTTCGTCTTATATGGGAGACTAGCCCTGCGAGAGCAGAGATCGGATCCCAGTCATCCTGAGTGTTCCTCTGGGTCAGTGAGGGGCCCTAGAGTTGGCCATGATAAGGGCCAGGTTAGTAAGCTGCTGCTAAGTGAACTCTGGGCTGTCTTTAATGCTCCCACAGACTGGATCATGGTCTTTCTCAAAGTGGGATCTTTCAGGGGGCAGAATTATATCTCTGCAGCTGATGTAAGACTTCATTTAGTGACCTAGTGGTTGCTGCTTCTTGGCATGGCCCTGAGGCTGGTTGACAACAAAGATGAAAATGCTCAGACCAGTGGTCACTCAGCAGAACCCCAGGGCTCAGTACGCAGGAGGCGTAGGTAAGAGCCCCTTACTCTGTTTTTTTCTGCTTTTTCAGGGCTTCACTTATGTTCTGCATGAAGGAGAGTGCTGTGGAAGGTGCCTGCCATCTGCCTGTGAGGTGGTGACCGGCTCACCGCGGGGGGACTCCCAGTCTTTCTGGAAGAGTGTAGGTCCAGGCCCCCGGGATGGGGAGGAGGGCAGATTGGGGCCACTCCAGGGACCAACATTGACCTTGGTTTCATCTCATTCCCTGCCCTTTGCTTTCCCCACGGGGCATTTCACCCAGCTGTTGGTGTTATCCAGATGCCAGCTGGGTTGATCTGCCCCTTAGGAACTAGTTAAGACTGCCTCAGGCTTCCCATTTTGTAAATTTTGGGAGAAGCCCAGGGCCCTCCCAGGGGGATTCATGCTGTCTCATTCACTTGTGAATCTGAGGTGCTGTGGCTGAACGGCTGGTTTTGGGATGGCCTCACCACCCCTCCAAAGTGCCACAGGCTGCAAGTACTGTTCTGGACCACATTGATCCAGGCAGCGTCCTCAGACCTTTTCACTGATTTCTACTGAAACCTCCCTGGTGGTTTTAGGGAGGTGGAAAACTTTACAACCCAGAAAAGGAACAGTATTTCCCACAGTCCCTCTGCTATTTCTGCAGATCTGGCTGGGGCATCTTGCCAGTCCCCCATCACCCCACTCTTATCCTCTCCTGGCTGGCCCACCCCCACCAGTCCCTTCTTCTAACACAGAGCAGTTCAGCTGTCTCCCGTGTGCTGCCAGGTTCTCTCTTAGGCTCTGGTGCTCATCAAGCCATTTTCTTAAACACAGAGGATTCCGTCTTTGGGGATTTTAGTCCAGATGCTAGGAGAATCACGGTTCTTTCAGTCTGGTCAGAAGGATAAGGTGGGTGGTGCCAAGTCCTGGCAGCCTTGGGAACTGGTGCTGGGAGGAGGTGAGCTGCCCATATGGGCCTTCCCTCTGTCTTCCGCAGCAAGACCAATGCGCTTCTCTTAGAGAGGAAGGCCAAAGGTCTGCTATCTTGTCCTGAGCCTTCCCCATCTCCTACCCAGGCCCATTGCCTTTCTCCTCCCCAGTGATAACATAATGACTCACTGGACTTTTTCAGGTGAGTTTCCACCTCCCCCTCTAGTCTGAGTTGCCTATGGGTTCCCTTCCCTGTGTTCTCCCCTCCCCACCTTTTAGCGCTTCTGCTCCCTTGTGCCCTGGATGGAGGCAGGTTTTGTTCCTTCTCCCCAGGGTCAAGGTCCAGCTCAGATCAGAGGCTGCCCCATCCTGGTGGGGCTGAGAGCTGGTCCCTTTGCGCTCAGTATTCCTGCCCCTTTCCCCATCTCTCATCTCCCTTCAAGGCCCACCCCACCCTGCCCCTCATCAGTGTTTGCAAAGCATAAGGTGACCTCGGCTTCTCTCCTCTACCTCAAGTCTCCATCTTACCTAAAAGACTTGGGTGTTGGCAATGGCTTTGCTGCTGAACCATGTCAGGGGTCAGCGGGGGTGGCGGCAATGGGTCCTCTTAATGAGCCGGTGGCCACGGCTCAGTGAGTGAGTAATCAGAGGAGGGAGGAGTCTGGAGGGTGGATTCAGGCCTGCAGTGGGAAGATTTGGCCGTAGAGAGTCAGGAGTGGGAGGTGAAGAGAATGGCTGCAAGTGTTTGGCCTTTTCTACACCTCATCTGGAAGGAGAAGAAATAAGCAGGCACCAGGAGAAGTACGTCAGGGCCTGAGATGGCGGCAGAGGGCACCTAGTTACATATCTGGGTGCTGGCTGACACAGAGGGCTCTTGGAGTGACATTTTCTGGGGGAGATCCTCCTGGTGACTTTTCTGAACCATGGTCTTGGGCCCTTTCAGTGCTTTTTGCCCATGGTGACAACCCTTGGGGTCAGACTACCTATGTGCAGTCTTCATGGACAGATTGCAGGGCTGTAGGGGTCCCAGGCCAGCCTTCCCAGGCTTCTGCCAGCTTCCTGTCTCCCGCTACTGTGGGAAGTGGCACCAGCCTGGGAAATGGGTTGAGCTTCCCGGCTGCACCTTCCCTCTGATGGCCCACACTGCTGCTTCTCGGCCAGAGTGTCTGAGCTCAGCTCCAACCAATGCTGAGGAAGGGAGGGTGAGTCCCCTGGCTTCTCCAGGGTGCTTGCCTGGGTGCCTCAGTCAGGCGATTTTGACCCAAACTGTTTGAGTGGTGCTCACCGAGATGAGCCCCACTCATCCCCTCCGTGGGCCCTACCCTGTGGTGGGACTTACATGTTAAGCCAGGCGTCACGTCTAGAAACCAACTCCCTGAGAGAAGAGCACATTCCCACCGGGACCCTGGGCTCCAGCCCTGCCCCGGCTTGTTGGACTAACTCTGGTGCTCCGCAGGTCGGCTCCCAGTGGGCTTCCCCGGAGAACCCCTGCCTCATCAACGAGTGTGTCCGAGTGAAGGAGGAGGTCTTTGTACAGCAAAGGAACGTCTCCTGCCCCCAGCTGGAGGTCCCTGCCTGCCCCTCGGGCTTTCAGCTGAGCTGTAAGACCTCAGTGTGCTGCCCAAGCTGTCGCTGTGGTAAGGCACGCAGGCTGGGGCTGGGCTGGACTGGGCACCACCTTTAAACCTCTCTTTCCACCTTTTTGGCTCCTGAATCTTTGCTTTTTTAGCAACTTAGGGAAATGGATAGGACCGAAATCTTCCCATCTGCTCCTACTGCTTTTATGAGAAAGCAAATAAAATGGGAAAACCATAGGAATTTCCTGAAGGTCACTACATGGCAAGACTGGGATTCGACCCCAGGCTTCTCTGATTTGGAGACCACCTTTGTATGCTGTGACGTTTCACCCAGGGGAAGGCGTTCAACTTGCCACCCCGAGCCTGCCAACAAACAAAAAAATGGCAACAACAACAAAAACTAGTTCTTTCTACCATATCCTGCTCTGAATTTTATTTATTTGTTTGTTTGTTTGTTTGAGGCAGATTCTCACTCTGGAGTGCTTGGCGCTATCTCTGGATAGGCTAGAGTGCAGTGGCACTATTTTGGTTCACTGCAACCTTGGCCTCCTGGGTTCAAGCACTTTTCCTGCCTCAGCCTCCCGAGTAGCTGGGATTACAGGCGTGCGCCACCATGCTTGGCTAATTTTTGTATTTCTAGTAGAGATGTGGTTTTGCTATGTTGGCTGGGCTGATCTTGAACTCCTGACCTCAAGTGATCCGCCCACCTTGGCCTCCCAAAGTGCTCGGATTACAGGCGTGAGCCACTGTGTCTGGCCACTGAATTCCTGAAACTGAAAATTTCAAGAATAGCATTTCATTGTTTCATAAACCCAAACGTCCTCCCATTCATCCCATCCCTTAAATGTAAATTCACATAAGCAAGTGCTGTCGCTTGGAGAATGTACGGGGCCCTTCTCATTGTGGGCTGCATGGGGAAGGGAGGCCGCTGTGGGCTCCAGCAGTAGGACCCCCGGCGCTGGGTTGTGGCGTGGGGGGAAAGGGCCGACCGATACAGGAGGGAGGCCCAGACACGGAGGAGGAGCCCCAAAGAGAGCAGCCTGCTCGCCAGTCTCACCAGGGTGTGTTTTGCCCACTCTCACTCTGCACTTTTCTCTCCCCCAGAGCGCGTGGAGGCCTGCATGCTCAATGGCACCATCATTGGGGTGAGCCGCTGCCCCCTTCCCCAGAGCAAGTGGTGGGGACAGGGAAGGGGGTACTGCGGGAAGGGGAGCAGGCAAGTCATTGTAAAGCAGAAATGAAGGAAACCAGGGAGACCTCACCCCAGCTTTCCACTGCCTGTGGGACGTGCCTGGCATCCTGGAGCCCAGGCTAGGACCACCTTCCCCACTCTCCGGGCCTGTCTCACACTCACTTCCTGGCCCCCACCGCAGGCACCTGCACGTTTCTTCTGTGCACAGAGAAGCAGTCTGAAGTCATTGTGCACATTTTAGTTTGTCCCCTCTGCCACTACCTGGGCTGCCTCTTTGGCATGAAAGTTCTCACTCTTACCATCTCCCTACTGGAGGTGGGAGGACAGGAAGGCAGTGGGCCACGGGAGACAGGAGGAGCAGCAGAGCGATGGCTCGTGGGAGCTATGGGTGGGTGGGCAGGAGACAGGGTATGGGAGTGAGGTGAGTTGGGGGCGGTTGGGGGATGCTGGGGCAGCCTAACCCTGGTGCCTCTGGTTCCAGCCCGGGAAGAGTGTGATGATCGATGTGTGCACGACCTGCCGCTGCATGGTGCAGGTGGGGGTCATCTCTGGATTCAAGCTGGAGTGCAGGAAGACCACCTGCAATCCCTGCCCCCTGGTAAGAGAGGCTCAGTGGGGACCGAGGGCATGGACTGGATGCTTGTGGGACCCATCCAGGCAGTGGGACCTCACTGGGGTCTTTAAATAAATAAATCTTTCATAATTTTCTGATTATAAACAATAATTGTCAATAATAGAGACTAAAAGTCACCCACCCAAAGTGCATGCCTCAGAAATAATTATAATTTTAGTTTTATAATTTGCAAACATTTTCTTCCTGAGTTTTCAAAATAAACACAATATTTGCCAGGCTTATGATACTATGTTTATAGTTCTGTATCCCTTTTTATATATTTTAAGAAACAGCACCACCATTCTTTGAAAATATTAAAAATTAGTCAACAAATATTTATCAGACACCTCCTATGTGCGAGGCTCTACACAACATTCCTTTGAATGTATGTACCTCATGTGTACAACCAAGCTATTATTACAGGACATTTGGGTGGTTTCAAATATTTCACCCTGTTTTTGCCAGGTCATGCTGACGATGCTTGTTCTGAATACTTCCTTGAGGTGGTTCCGAGAGATGGACTTCTCATTCCTAGTTTGGGAGATGAAACTGGCATTCCGTGGGTTTCAGTTTCGACTTTCAGTCCCACCTCACTGGGAAGTTTTGAGCCCATGGTGGCAGGGCAGGGCCTGCAGCTAAGGAGGGGGCCTTGGCTTCTTCCTCAAGCTCCCTTCTGGATGTGGGGCTTCTGCTGTTTTAGAAAATACTATTGGTCAGAGGAGTTTCTTGTGAGATAGACGCATGAACTATGGCGATGGCTTTCTCGGAGGGTACAGGGAAGTGCTTGTCTCCCTCAGCTGGGAGACAGGGGGCTGCAGCAAGGTGGAGGGGAGCCTCTTATAAGCAGGCAGCACAGTGGCCAGAGGGGAGGGGTTGGGGGCCAAGAGGTCGTGCAGGTGCATTTTACACTGTTGAGGACAAGGGACAGGTAGATGTTCTATGTCTGTGTTCTTCATGGCACTTAGAGGTATCATGCTCAAAGTACGGGCTTAATAAAAGAAGTATGGAGTGGATGAGTCTGTAGGAGACACAGCTGTTTCTGAGAGAATGATTCAGCGAGAGCATTCCTTAATTAGGAAGAAGCTAAGTATATGGTTTTCCTTTTGCTTATTTTTTTAAAATCCCAGTTGATGTTTTAGGATTTGGGGCCCAGTTGTGTGCACGTGTTGTGTGCGTGTGTGTGTGTGTGTATTGTGTAACAACCCTCCTAGAACACGTCTGGGCTTCCATACGGAATGAAACAATGCTGCCTGGAGTCATGTGGCATCCCTTTTTCCTGGGATGTCCGCTGAAGTCCAGTCAGGGCAGTCAGGAGACAGCAGGCCGCCCACCTCAATGCCAGCCTGTGGAGACGGCACTGCAGCCTGCTGTCTGGAGGGCAGGCCCGCTCACTCCCTGCAGTGCCCTCTGGTGTTCAGAGGGAGCCACAGCCTCTTCCTCCGTGTCTGGAGAAATCCACCTTTAGAATCCAGTCTCAGATGTAGGTTTCCAAATACTCAAAAATCCATGGCCCCATTTGGCCTGTGTATTCTTCTTCTTCTCCACAATTCTGGCATCTTCCAGGGGAGTGCAAGCCACCTCCTCTCTCTTGAGATCCCTTAGATTCGCCCTCCCTCTATGCATCTCTCAAGCCTTGCTGAAGCCGGCCTCTGCTGATCCCGTTCTAGCTCAGCGTCCTCCACTAGTCTTACTATGTCTTCTGCCGCGAAGGGTCTCTGGGACACCTCCTGGGGTGGGGGTAGCTGTGGTGAATTAGGTCTAGGTAGGTCGGCATGAACTGCCCACGTCGGGCTGAAGTGCCAGCATTGCCCGAGATGTGAGTCTTCCGTTGCCTCCCAGGGAAGACAATGCTCTTACCTGAAGGGAGAGCGGCAGAAGGCAGTTTGTGCTGATGAGTGGTAGAGACGAGGCTTGACAGCTGAGCTCAAAGAAAGCATGAGGAAGAGAGCTCACCCTGCTGTGGAACCCTGGAAAGGCATCCCAGAGGAGGGCGACCCTGAGCAGACCTCGAGCAATGAATGGGTTGAATGTCCAATAGACCTTCCAGGGAAGGGCATGGTGAATGAATAACCGGCAGCCAGAAGCCAGGGTGAGAAAAGGGAGACACGGGGAGATGGATGGGAGGGCTGCCAGCAGTCGATGAAATACATGGAAAGGGCCATGGGGAGTGTGCAAGGCAGTTTTAGGAGGACAACTGTGTGAGGAAAGCAGGACTCATTGGCTGCTCAGACCTAAACAAGTGAACTCTGGGGCTGGCTGGGAACTTGCCCAGCAGGAGGAGGAAGAGGCTGCTCCTGAGAGGATGTTTCCTGCAGTGATCAGATGTTCTGGGGAAAACCCAGAGGGCAACTCTGCCCTCTCCTTGAACGGGGGAATGTGGAACACACACCCCCAGCCAGCAGCAGCCAGGAAATCCAGCAGCGCCCAAACAAGTCCTGTTCGTCGTGTGCAGCTGTGGTCCGGACCTGCTGGGGAGGAGACATGCTGCAGAGCAGGCGGTTGCCTCCATTCACTTCCATGCTCTCTCCTCGCCTCCCTTGCCTCTTCCAAGCCCCTGCCACACCCTTAACACTGTTGCCCCCTTGCTGCTTATTTTCTGCCTCCTTTCCCGTTTCTTCCAAATATTTCTTCTTCCATAACTGCCCTGCACCTTTCCTTTTCTTGGCCTAACTTTGCCCTCTGCCTCCTGCTGTGTGGATTTTGCCTCCCTGACTGCCCTGTCCTCACTGGCTTCTCCTCCTGCCTGCTCCTAAAGACACGTCAAGTTCATGGCTTGATTTATGAGAGCAAATGGTTTAAATGAATCTCTGAGCCAGCTTACCGACTCCTAACCTTGATTTTGGGACAGGTCGTCTGTCTGGGTGCTCCAAATTGACTTGGTGATTCATAATAGAAAAGCCTCAGCACCCCAGTGAATGGATCTCTGAATGGTGATCACTAAATGTGGCAAAACGAGAAAAAGAATGACAACAGAGTTGGTTTCTCACAAAACTAAATTAATTCTTTAAAAAATTCTGGGATTATGATTACGTTCTTTCTGTTTTTTGGGGGTATGAAGGTGGAAAGGGTCAAAAGAACTTTAGTTTTTTTTCTTCTAAAGAAAGCAACATTAATAATTATTAGGGAATGATGAGACAGTGGATGGTAGCTTGGTAGTTTTTTGGTTTTATTTATTTATTTATTTATTTATTTATTTATTTATTTATTTATTTATTTATTTTTAGACAGAGTCTCTCTCTGTCACCCAGGCTGGAGTGCAGTGGTGCGATCTTGGCTCACTGCAAGCTCTGCCTCCCGGGTTCACGCCATTCTCCTGCCTCAGCCTCCCGAGTAGCTGGGACTACAGGCGCCTGCCACCATGCCCAGCTAATTTTTTTTTTTTTTTTTTTTTTTTTTTTTAGTAGAGATGGGGTTTCACCGTGTTAGCCAGGATGGTCTCAATCTCCTGATCTCGTGATCCGCCCACCTTGGCCTCCCAAAGTGCTGGGATTACAGGTGTGAGCCACTGCGCCTGGCTGCTTTTTGGTTTTTATTAAAATTGTTTAAAACACTCTTACTTTGCAAAGCAAAAAGTTGCCAACCCTGTTTTTCTCCCAGTCCCGCTGTCTCGAAGCTGCTTCTTTGTCGGATGCAGATATAAATAAGGCGCTCTTGCCTTATGCCACTGTCAACAAGTCCCTAGCTGCATTGAGCTATGATTGCACCACTTGCACTCCAGCCTGGGTGACAGAGCGAGACCTTGTCTCAAAAACTAAACAAAACGAAACAAAACAAACAAGAAAACAAGTTCCTAGCTGAACTTATCTCCTCTGTGAGTGTAGGGGTGCCAATTAGGGGCCAGGTGCTGGGGATACAAGAGAACAGCAGAGACACAATTTGCAACTTACCCTGCTTCTCAGGGAGGAGTTTTTTCCAGCATTGATGGGAGTTTCAGTTACTTCCTCACCAATGCTTGGTATTGTCATGCTTTTCAATTTTAGCCATTGTGAAGTGTTATCTTTTAGCATTTTTTCCTCACTGCTTCTCTAATTTCAGAATCTTCTAGTATTTTAAATTTGCATTTCTCTGTTGGCTAATGATGTAGAGCATCTTCATACTTACTGGCCATATCATCTTTTGTGATGTGTTTGTTCAAGCTTTTGCCATTTTTAAATTGGGTTGTTTGCCCTTTAATGATTGATTATGAGTTTTTGTTTTGTATTTTGGATACTAGTCCTTTATAAGGTATCTAATGAAATATTTTCTTTCAGCCAGTGGCTCAGCTTTTATTTTTCTTAATTGTGTCTTTTGAAGATCAGAAGTTTAATTTTGATAAAATTCAGTTTATAGATGCTTTTCTTTTATGGTTAGTGCTTTTTATGTCCTGTTTAAGAAGTTTTTGTCCATTCTAAGGTCATGAAGGTAGTATCCTATGTTTTCTTTTAGAAGCATTGTAGTTTATTTTTACGTTTAGGTCTATGATCCATGAGGAATAAATTTTAAATATGGTATAAAGTAGGGGTCTCCCATATGGCTATCCAGTGGGTCCAGCACCATTTGTTGAAAGATGAGCCTTTCCTCATTGAATTACGTTGGTGCCTTTGTAAAAAATGAATTGCCAGCCGGGCGTGGTGGCTCACGCCTGTAATCCCAGCACTTTGGGAGGCTGAGGCAAGCGGATCACCAGGTCAAGAGATCGAGACCATCGTAGCTAACATGGTGAAACCCCTTCTCTACTAAAAATACAAAAATTAGCTGGGTGTGGCCGCAGGTGCCTGTAATCCCAGCTACTCAGGAGGCTGAGGCAGGAGAATCACTTGAACCTGGGGGGCAGCGGTTGCAGTGAGCCGAGATCACACCACTGTACTCCAGCCTTGCGACAGAGCGAGACTCTGTCTCAAAAAACAAACAAAAAAATGAATTGCCTGTGTATGTATGCATCAATTGCTAGGCTCCTTTTTTTCTGATCCTTTAATTTGTCTCTCCTTATGGTCACACCACTGTCTTGATTACTGTAACTTTATGGTTAGCCTTGAAATTAGATGATTTAAGTTCTTCAACTTAGTTCTTTTTCAAGATTGTTTTGGGTATTTAATGTCCTTTCAATTTCTATATAAATTTAGAGTCATCTTATTAATTTTTATCAAAAAATGTATAAAATCTGTTGGATTATATTGAATCTATAGGTTAATCTGGAGAGAAAGGATGTCTAGACAATGTTGGGTTTTTCAATCTATGAACATAGTGTATCTCTTCAATTATTTAGGTCTTGCTCTCAGTCTGTGCTGCTATAACACAATACCTGAGATTGGGTAATTTGTAAAGAACAGAAATTAATTTTTTCACTGTTCTGGACGTCCAAGATTAAGGTACCAGCAGATTTGATGTCTGATGATGACCTGTTCCTCATAGGCAGTGCTTTCTCATGGCATCCACATGTGGCAGAAGGTGGAAAGGCAAAAGGCACTAGGGCATTCCCTTTGACTTTTTTTTTTTTAATAACAGCACAAATTCACTCAGGAGAGTGGAGCCCTCATGACTTAATCACTTAGGCCCCATCTCTTAATATCATCAGTTGGGGGTTTAAATCCCAACATAGGAATTTTGCTATGTGTGTGAGGGACACACACATTCACATCTTAGCAATCTTCTTTAATTTTTCTCTGCAATGATATTTTTGTGTAGATGCAGAAATTTTGTTATTACCTAGTATTTAAAGTTTTTGGATGATATTGCAAATGGAAGTTTTTTTAAAATTTTATGTTTTGTTTGTTGCTTTTATAAAATTAGTTTTTATAGTTTGACCTTGTATTCTTCAGCCTTGCTAAATTCACTTATTAGTTGTAGTAATAGTGTTTTTTTTTTTTTTTTGAGGGGGCAGATTCCTAAGGATTTTCTTCATAAACAGTTATGACACCTTCAAATAAAGACAGCTTTTACTTCTTCCTTTGAAATCTTTATACATTCTGTTTTGTTTTTCTTGCTTATCAAACTGGCTAATATAATCAGTACAATATTGAATAGAACTGATGGGAATATTTTCTTTCTGCTCTTAGAGGGAATTAATTCATTAAGTATGATATAGTTGTATGTTCAACAGCAGCAGTGCCCAACCTTTTTGGCACCAGGGACCAGTTTCATGGAAGACAGTTTTTCCATCAACTAGGGTCAGGGGGATGGTTTTGGGATGAGTCAAACTCATTATGTTTATTATGCACCTTATTTCTATTATTATTATATTGTAATATATAATGAAATAATTATATAACTCCCATAAGGTAGAATCAGTGGGAGCCCTGAGCTTGTTTTCCTGCAGCTAGATAGTCCCATCTAGGGCTGATGGGAGTCAGTGACAGATAATCAGGCATTAGATTCCCATAAGGAGCACGCAATCTGGATCTCTCGCATGTGCAGTTCACAGTAGGGTGTGGGCTCCTATGAGAATCTAATGCTGGCAGCTGATCTGACAGGAGGCGGAGCTCAGTTGGTAATGTGAGTGATGGGGAGTGGCTGTAGATACAGATGAAGCTTCACTCACTGGCCCGCTGCTCACCTCTTGCTGTGCAGCCCAGTTCCTAACAGGCCACGGACCCGACTGGTACTGGGGCCCCCTGTCCTACAGCATATTGAAGAAGTTCTCTTCTATTCTTTTAGTGCTGAGAATTGCTACAATGAATTGGTTTTAAATTTTGTCAGACAGTTTTGCTGTATATTTTAAGATGACCATATGGTTCCCCCTTAATTCTGTTAACATGAGGAATTGCATGGATTGATTTCAAATGGTGAGCCAACCTTTCATTCTTTTGATAAGTCCCTTTTCTTCATGACGTGTTATCCTGTTTCACATCTATTGCTAGATCCATTTGCCCGTATTTTGTTAAAGATTTTAATGTTTATGTTAAGAGTGATAGGTTTCTAATTTTCTTCTCTTCAATGCTTTTGTTAGATTTTGATGTCAGGGTTACGCTAGATCCAACAAAATATGGTGGTGTTTTCTAAAGAGCTTATATAAAATTGGTATTATTTCTTCCTAAAATGTTTGGCAGATTTCATCAGTGAAGCTTACTAGACTTGAAGCTTTTCATGTGGAAAAGTTTTATATATAAAATTCAACTTTTAAAAGAAAAAAAACAGTTTTTCTATTTCTTCTTGAATTAGTTTGGTAAATCAGTTTTTCATGGAACTTACCCGTGTATTTAAGTTGGTCAAATTTAGTTACACAAAGTTGTTTATAACATTTCCTTATTCTACTTTTAATATCTGTGGAATCTGCAGTTGTAAACCTTCTATTATTTCTAATATTGATAATTCGTTTCTTTTTATTTCCTTGATTAATCTAGCTAGAGATTTTCTTATTTTGACTAATTTGTCTATTATATATTATTATTATATTATTATATATTATTATTAATCTTTTAAAGATCCAACTTTTGCCTTTGTTGTTTTACTTTTTATATTTTTCTTTTCTATTTTATTGATTTCTGCCCTTATTTTTATTATGTCCTGTCATTTAATGAGTGGGTCTAATTTTCTCTTCTTTTACTAGCACCTTAATATGGAAGCTTAGCTCATGATTTTCTAATATAAAATTTAAAATACAAATTTTCCTTCAAGAACTGTTTTTGCTGTACTCCTCAGATTTTGATGTATTTTTTTATTACCTCTAGTTAAAAATATTTATTTTTTGATCCATGGGTTATTTAAGGAATATTTAATTTCCAAATATGGTGGTGTGTTTTTCAATACTTAATTGTTGCTAATTTCAATATAATTTCATTATATTGAAGTTGGTCATAGACTATAATCTCTAAGATTTCAAAATCTTGACTTTTTTATCTAGTCTCTGTTTATCCATGTTTACATTTTTATGGCCCACAATTTGGTCTATCTTTGTGAATATTCCGTGTGCATTTGAGAAGAATGTACGCTCTGCAGTTCTAGAATGTAATAGTTTATTATTTCCAACTAGGTCATATTGGTTCTTATGGTTTTCCAAATCCTCTATATCTTCATTTGTCTTTTTCCTACTTGTTTTTATCAATTACTGAGAGAACATAAAAATTACTGACTAAGATTGTGGATTAGCCTATTTCTCCCTTTAGTTCCATCAATTTTTGCTTCATATATTATGAAGCTCTGTAGATGCATACATATTTAGCATTCTTATGTCTTGATGAATCTATTCTTTTGTCATTATCAAATAACCTCCTTATTTATTTATTTATTTATTTTTTGAGATAGGATCTCACTCTGTCTCCCAGGCCTGGAGTGAAGTGGTACAATCATGGCTCACTGCAGCCTTGACCTCCTAGGCTCAGGTGATTCTCCCACCTCAGCCTCCCACCTACCTGGGACTAGAGGTGCATGCCACCATGTCCAACTAATTTTTTGTAGAGATGGAGTTTTGCTATGTTGCCCAGGCCGGTCATGAATTCCTGGGCTCAAGCAATCCTCCCACCTCAGCCTCCCAAAATGCTGGATTACAGGTGTGAGCCACCACACCCAGCCACCTCCTTTATTTTTGGTAAATTCCTCATCTTAAGCTGTCTCTAGTCCTGTCTAAGCTTGGCAACAATGGACCAAGATAACAAACTAAGAATTACAGTTATTCAGTCATTCAACATATATGGCATCTAGTATCATTTATCCAAGCAGAGGGATCAAATCAGTGAGAGAAAACAGGTAAAAATCCTTTCCATGCTTCCCCTAAGTGAAGAGTAATCTTTTATGTTTATTTATTTTTTGAGGCAGGGTTTCACTCTGTCTTCCAGGCTGGAGTGCAGTGGTGTGATCATGGCTCACTGCAGTCTTGACCTCCTGGGCTCAGGTGATCCTCCAATCTCAGCCTCCCAGGTAGCTGAGACTACAGTTGTGCACCACCACGCCTAACTGATTTTTTGTATTTTTTGTAGAGATGGGGTTTTGCCATGTTTCACAGGCTGGTCACAAACTCTCGGGCTCAAGTGATCTTCCCGTCTGGGCTTCCTAAAGTGCTGATATTACGGGCATGAAGCCACCACACTGGCCTTGTTTGGTATTAATACACCTATATCAACTTTCTTATTTTGACTAATTTGTCTATTACATCTTTCTTTTCAAACTATCTATCTAAATTAAAAGTGCATCTCTTGAAAACAACATACTAATTGAGTTTTGCTTTTTAAAATCTAAAAGTGACAATCTCTGTTTAATGTAATTATTGATATGGTTGGGGTTAAAGCTATTCTTCTGTTATTCATTTTATCTGCTGTCTTCTTTGTTACTTGTTCTGTTGTTAATTCTTTTTTTGTCTTTTGGTTCAATTCAGTTTTTCTTTTTTTTCTTTTTTTTAGTATTATATCTCTCTATTGGCCTTTTTGTTGTATTTCTTCATATTACTATTTTAGTGGTTGCTCTAGACTTATCACAGTACACTTTGATTGAATAATATAACATTTCATGTACAATGTACTTCTTCCATAATTTGTACATTTGTTGTCATATAGTTTACTTCTACATAAGAAGAGAGAAATTCCACAAGGTATTGCTATTATTTTTGCTTTAAACAGTCATTTGTCTTATGTAGAATTTAAAAAGTGAACTGAAAGTGATGATTTATATTTACCTACATATTTATAATTTTCAGTGCTCTGCCTTCTTATATATATGAATTTCCATGTTATATCATTTCCCTTCAGCCTAAAGAACTTCTTTTAGTGCAGGGCTGGATGACAACACATTTCTCAGATTTCATTTATCTGAAAATGTCTCGATTCTGCCTTCATTTACTGAATATAGAATTCTAGGTTGATGGGTTTGTTTTTAAATTTCATCACTTTAAGTATGTTTCATAGTCTTTTGGCTTGTGTTATTTCTGATGACCAGTCAGCCGCCATTTTTATTGTTGTTTTCCTGTATTCATTTCCCCCCTTCTGTTGGATGCTTTAACAGTTTTTCTTTAGTTTTCAGAAGCTTGAGTATATGCTTTTGTGTAATTTTCTTCATATCTTTTCTATTTTGGATTCATAGGTTCCTGGATTTGTGGGTTGATTTTCTGATCAAATTGCGAAAAAAATTCAGTTATTATTTCTTTAATTTTTTTCTGTTTCGTTTTGTTTTACTGTCTTTCTGAAACTCTAGTTACACGTACATTCACGTGTTGCTTAACGATGGGGATATGTTCTAAGAAATGCATCGTTAGGTGATTTTTTTGTGCAAAGATCGTAGAGTGCACATATACAAATCCGGATGGTATAGTCTACTACACAACTAGGTTATATGGTATAACCTGTTACTCCCAGGTGACAAACCTGTGTGGCATGTTACTGTGCTGAATACTGTAGGCAACTGTAACACAGTGATTAGCATTTGTATATCTAAACACATGTAAACATAGAAAAGGTACAGTAAAAAATATATAAAGGATAAAAATGGCATACCTGTATAGGGCACTTACCAAGAATGGAGCTGAGAGGACTGGCATCTGCTCTGGGTGAGTCAGAGAGTGTGTGGTGGGTCATTGCGAAGACCTAGCACATTGCTATTGTCCATAAACATTGTACACTTAGGCTACCCTAACTTTACTAAAAAATAGTTTTCTTTCTTCAATAATAAATTAACTTTAGCTCACTGTAACTTTTTTATTTATAAAGCTTTAAAATTTTAAAAGCTTTTTGATTCTTGTAATAACACTTAAAACACAAACACATTGTACAGCTGTACAAAAATATTTTTTCTTTATATCCTTATTCTAAAAGCTTTTTCCTATTTTTAAAATTTTTAATTTTTTTAACTTCTTTTTTTTTCAAGACAGGGTCTCATTCTTTTTTTTTTTTTTTTTTTTTTTTTTTTTTTTTTTTTTTCAAGCTCCGCCTCCTGGGTTCACGCCATTCTCCTGCCTCAGCCTCTCCGAGTAGCTGGGACTACAGGCGCCCGCCACCAAGCCCGGCTAATTTTTTATATTTTTAGTAGAGACGGGGTTTCACCGTGGTCTCGATCTCCTGACCTCGTGATTCGCCCGCCTCGGCCTCCCAAAGTGCTGGGATTACAAGCGTGAGCCACCGCGCCCGGCCCAAGACAGGGTCTCATTCTATCACCCAGGCTGGAGTGCAGAGGCATTATCATGGCTCATTGCAGCTTAAACTCCTGGGATCAACTGATCCTCCTGCCTCAGCCTCCCAAACAGGTGGAACTGTAGGCATTTTTTTTATCTTTAAACTTTTTTGTTAAAAATGAAAACTCAGCACGCACAATAGTCTAGGCCTACACAGGGCTGGAATAATCAATATCAGCCTTCTGCCTCCACATCTTGTTCCACTGGGAAGTCTTCAGGGGAACTAACGCTCATGGAGACGTCGTCTTCTGTGATAACAATGCCTTCTTCTGGAATACTCCTGCAGGACCTACCTGAGGCTGTTTTACAGTTAACTTTTTATATTTTTAATAAATAGAAGGAGTATCTCTAAAGTATTGATAAACCAGTAACATTTATTATCATCAAGTACATAATTGTATGTGCTATACTTTTGCATGACTGGCAGCACAGTAGGTTTGTTTACACCTGCATCACCACAGACATGTGAGTAATGTGTTGTGCTACGAAGTCACTAGGTGATAGGAATTTTTCTGTTCCATTATAATTTTATGGGACCATTGTCATACATGCCGTCTGTTGTTGATTGAAACATTGTTTTTTGGCTCATGACTATATAGGATTATTAAACCATTGATACTATTCCACTGGTCCCTGGGGCTCCATATTTATATTTTTTGCATCTTTATTCCTCTCTATGCTTCAGTTTGTGTAATTTCTATTGATCTGTCTTAAAATTCAAGGATCTTTTCTTTTCTTGTGTCCTGTCTGCAGTTAATCCAATCCAGTGAATTTTTCATTTAGAGTATTGTGTTTTCTAGTTCTAAGATTTCAATTTGATTTTTTTTCTAAAGTTTCCAGATTGTTCCTAAAATTCCCTATTTTTCCATTATGTTATTTTAAAGTTCCTGCCTGCTAATTGCAATATTGGGGCCATTTCTGTATCTGTTTATATTAAGTGATAATTCTCTTGGTATAGATCAAATTTTTCTATTTCTTTGCATGAATTTTTTTTTTTTACTATGTATTAGACGTTGGTGGAAGATATGCCGAAGAGACTCTTAATTCTGCTGTTTCTTTATAATAAAGGTTAAGTTTGGTTCTAGAATGTGGTTAGATTATTGGTGGTTCATTTTGAACTATAGAAGTCTTGATTTTTAAACTACATTAGGGAAGGTCTATTTCAGCATTTTTCTTAGCCCTAGGCTGAATATTTTAGTCCTGAGACACAGTGTTTATTTACGCTGAAGGCTCGTCCCTTATGAAGTTCCAGTAGAAACCCAGGTGTTTACCTAGCCCCTCCAACTTGTTAGAATTCAGATGGCAAAATCTCTCCCATGTGGTGTGTGGCAACTGAAACTTCTGCTCAGGTCTTTGAGCTTTCCAGCTGTTGTTTGTCTCTGGGCTTCTTGTAGGCGCTCCTGTAGATGTACAATTAAGGGATCAACCAAAGAGTTCAGAGGAGTTTATATGCAGATTTAGGGACTTCTTCTTTCTGACTTCCTCTTTTCTGACGTTTTTCCCTTTAGTTTCCAGCCATTCTAGCAGTTCCAAACTCTGTCTGCTGAGTCCTCAGGCAGATACAACTACAGTTTTCTGCTTGAATTCTGGCTGTCCAGTGCCATACAGACGGTCCTCATGGGAAAAGCCATTTAAACATGAATCTTGTCCGTTATGGTTCCTTTTTTCAAGGATCAAATAATCTAGACTTTATTCTTGATTTTGGTCTTCTTCTGGTGATTTTGAATGGTTGCTTTAAATATTTCATCAATTGCTTATAATCATCATTTGCAGGAAGGTCAGTCCAATACAAGCCACCATGCCATAACTAGAGCCAGAACTTCATCAAAAGTTTCTAAGCTGAGGAGTGAAAAGAGTAGACGTAGGCTTTAAGAAGGTCATTCTGGCAGATGTGTGGTAACCTGTAGCAGGGGAGCAAGAAGGAAGACAAAAATAAGACTATTACCAGAGTCCCTGGTAGATGATGGTTATTTAGACTCGATGATAAACGAGGAGACTGTTCATGACAAGCAATGGATGAGTTTGAGATACATTTTTGGCAAGATTTGGTGATAAGCAGGGGATGAGAAAAAAGGGGAAGTCAAGGATAACTCTCAGATTTCTTGTTTGAAAGACTGGGTGATTAACACCACTTACCAAAATAGGGAATACCAGAGAAGGATGAGATTTGGGGCAAAAATCAAATTTCCTTTTGGATGCAAGTCTCAAGATGACAATAAAATAATTGTCCAATAAACAATTGAATTTGTAAGTCTGAAGCTCAGGGAAAAGGTCTCATTTAATAGGTCTGGCTGCTACAACTTGAGTGAGATGTACACATGCAGAGGGAAGGAATGCTACCTAAGGGATTGAGAACTGACAAAAGCTGGTTGGAGTTGGATGTTGACTTTCTGAATTCTAGGTGAAGCTACTGGATAGGAGAGATGAAAGGCCAGCAAAATCAGCCTACTTATAATTGGGATGTTTTAAGGAGGTTAACTGTGGCTGCTTTTTCCCCCTCTGGATACAGGGTTACAAGGAAGAAAATAACACAGGTGAATGTTGTGGGAGATGTTTGCCTACAGCTTGCACCATTCGGCTAAGAGGAGGACAGATCATGACACTGAAGGTAGGAGCAAGCTGAACGCAGGGCTCCCTCACATATCACCATCTTGCTTCCTTTTTTGGAAATTTTTCTTCAAGAAAGAGGGGCTAAGTTTGGTTCAGTATTGGCTTCTTTTTCTACTTCTTTCTGATTATATAAAGAAAAGATAGATGACTTATTGCAGGCACAGAATTTTCTCTTATTTAGTTATTTTGTTGCTCTTCTTGACAAGAGTGTACTTGGTGTAGGGCCTCACGATTTGGAGTTGATTGATCTTTTTTTTTTTCTTTCTTGAGATGGAGTCTCGCTCTGTTGCCAGGCTGGAGTGCAATGTCACGATCTCGGCTCACTGCAACCTCCGCCTCCCAGGTTCAAGCGTTTTCCCTGTCTCAGCCTCTCAAGTAGCTGGGACTACAGGCATGCGCCACCACGCCCAGCTAATTTTTGTAATTTTAGTAGAGATAGTGTTTCATCATGTTGGCCAGGATGGTCTCGATCTCTTGACCTTGTGATCTGCCCACCTCAGCCTCCCAAAGTGCTGGGATTACAGGTGTGAGCCACCGTGCCTGGCCTGGAGGTGGTTGATCTTTAAGATTTTCTCTAGCTTTGGGAGTCTGTAAGACTGGACAGGCCATCAGGGTGAAACAAACTCTGATCTATGAAGTCTGGACTAGCTGGTGGGGCTGGGAGGTAGTGCCCTTGGTTCATCTCTAGTTCAGTTATCAACTAGTCAGTTTGCTTTGCTATATCTCAATCCTTCAAGCATTTAACTGGTCGGAAGAGTCTACATAGCAGCCCTGTTCATAGGATACAAGCTATAAAACTGGGACTCCACTTCTGGTCTGTGTTCTGGGTGTGGGGGCTTTATTATACACTGTCTTGTTCTTGTTTCATGGTTCTGCAGATTGTTTCATCAACTCCATGGAGTCAAGCTCATGGTTTGAAGTGGCTTTGTGAACCAAACACTGTCTCTGACTTTACCCACTCCTCTTTCCTTCCAGCGTGATGAGACGCTCCAGGATGGCTGTGATACTCACTTCTGCAAGGTCAATGAGAGAGGAGAGTACTTCTGGGAGAAGAGGGTCACAGGCTGCCCACCCTTTGATGAACACAAGTGTCTGGCTGAGGGAGTGAGTACTCATCCTGCTTTCCTCTTTACTGTCTCAATCTCTAAGAACAAGATCCTTCTGAATAGCGTGCGTCCCAGCTCTGGCATAATTTCTCAGTGTCTGAGGCACATCTCTGGCCTAGTTGAAGAATCAGTGAGATTACGAAATCAAAGCCTATGGAGAGATAAAATTCTCTGCAATATAAGATGTTTTAAAAAATATTTTCCTTAAGGGAGGCTGAGTGTGTGATTCTTGAATAAGAAGATCTGAGATCAAACTGATTTTTAGTCTTCCTGGGAATG
This sequence comes from Hylobates moloch, assembly GCF_009828535.3. Lineage (NCBI taxonomy): Eukaryota > Metazoa > Chordata > Mammalia > Primates > Hylobatidae > Hylobates > Hylobates moloch. The sequence continues at coordinate 5,870,987 of NW_026652283.1, read as the reverse complement.
AAGATCCTGATGACTCAATTGGAAGAGAATTCAGAATAATCAAAATTGTTTCAGCCTGGTCAGGTAGGGTGGTCAAGCTGCTCACATTTATGATAGGAAAGCAGAGTTTACATCTGGGCACTTAAGCACAGGGCTGTGAGTTCAGAGCTAAAAATTGGCCCGGAGTGACCTGAAAGCTGTCTACTCTGTACTGTTTGTGCCTAACCTGCAATTTTGCTGTTTTCTTAGGGTAAAATTATGAAAATTCCAGGCACCTGCTGTGACACATGTGAGTACATTACTAATATCTTGTCCCTTGAAACCCATCAGAGCAAGTCTAGGGGCTCTTTGCAGCTTGCTCCTTGAAACCCATTAGCAAGCCCCATGACTGTTCTTTGGAGTAAGCTTTATTTCAGAAAGATACTTCGTGACAACTGGTCAGTCATTATGTTCAGTCTTGCAGGGAGCAGCCTCCCCTCCTTGGATGTCATCAGACTGCCCTCTTGGACTCCCTTTTAGATGCCCATGGAGCAATCTCTTTCCCCTTTTCCTGCAAACTCCCTCCTGTCTCCAGCTTCTTACGTGCCTTTCCCCTCAGAGGATCTTTGATTGCTCATAGTCCTATCCTGGGACAATATGTTCCCTCTCCAACCAAAGCTTCTTGAAGACAGGCACCTTGGATCTATGATCTTGACAGAGTAGACTCTCAACACGTATCTATTCCTGAGTGTGCTAAAGCTATCTCAAAGAGAAAGCGAAGCCACCAGCTGGCTGACAACAGCCCACATGTGCTGTGGGGGCTGGTCTAAGTTTATCACCCCCTCTTCTTCACTCTGAGCTTCTCATTATCTCGTAGTTATGTCCTGATGGTTGGTTCTCATTGCTCACAGCAGCAGCTTTGGAGACGAGACACAAATCTGCACATCAGGCAGTGTTCTTCCCATGCATGCTTGTGTTTATGAGCACAGATAACTTTCAGGATCCCAATGCTAATGCCATAGTTTCTGAATATAGAATTACTTGCCTGGACTAAGATTTTTTGTTTTAGATTAGGGTTTTTTTTTTTTTGTCCTGGGTTCACAGGTCCATGCTTGTTTACAGATAGAGAAAGGAAGAGTGAAAACATGAATACCTTCAGTGTTCAATCATTCATTCTTGACAGCCCCTGCAATTTCTGTAACCAAATCTCAGATCGAGGAAACACTCTGAAAGCATGTCTTTCTATGATTCCCATTTGAATGCTTTAAGAATGCGAAGTCAGGAAACCATCAGAGAAGAAGAATTCTCTCTAGGCACACTGCATGTAGAATTTGATTAAGAGACTGTTACCTACAAAACCACCACAAAGGGTCTTTGTTGGTTAACGCATTCAAGAGGCTTCGAGATCTTTTATAAGGACAATAAGCCAGGCTCAGGGCTTTAAATCCACAGCAACATAATATAGTATGCTGGTCTAAATGTTTTTTTTTTTTTAATTCATCCTCTTAATGTAATTGGCAGGCTTTCCCTTTACAATGAAATTATCTGGAAATTAGGAGACAGACTAATATGTAGTTAGGGTTGATTTAGATTTGGAGTCATCTAAGGATAGAACACTCTCAGTGTTCAGATTGGAATGGTGAGCTGGGATTAAATTTTTGAATTCCCAGTGGGCCAAGTAGAGATTCAGATCTGAATGCCACTAACCCCTGTGTGAAAGGAAACCCATGTCAGCAACCTGGAGTCAGCAGTACCCAAAGAGAGGCCTTCACAAAGGTGCCTAGGGATCTTCTTGGTCCCCAGAGAGGCAGGGTATGCCCTTATATCACCATGACTTTGCCTTTCCTCTTACCCCAAGGCAGGAATGAACAGATAGTAATTATATTTATTGACTACTTCATTGCCCATTAGCTTCTGAATGTAGTTATAAGCACAAGAGGGTTGCTTTAGCCATTTGGTTTTTAGAGTCTACAGTGATATAAAGGCAAGTCTTACTCATTTTACATCACCATAACAGTGAATTTAGGCTCTTCCTGCAATTGAAATTGTACCATTAAGTGAGTTAAGCCCAGCAAGAACTATATCTCTGCATATTTTGGGCCAGGAACAGCTGAGGTGAACCAGGATAACTGAATTCCCTCCTTGTGGCTGGCTTTGGTTATTTGGTTACTGTGAAAGGGACCTATTTCCAGCCCAATGAGGGCACTGGGGCTGAAGAGTGTTCTCTGGAACCCCAGCCAGTCCTCAAGTTTCACTCTCACTTGTCCTATAGGTGAGGAGCCTGAGTGCAATGATATCACTGCCAGGCTGCAGTATGTCAAGGTGGGAAGCTGTAAGTCTGAAGTAGAGGTGGATATCCACTACTGCCAGGTAAGGGCTTTGCTTCAATAAGGCCTGGGTGCGGAGGGCTGAGCCTCTGTGTTTGGATACCTATCCTTAGTTACATTCTAGAAGGATCTGGAAAATTCGCAGGGAAGAGAAGGGAAATAAACTGGAAACATTTTTTTTTTTTTAAGTAAATGTTTTATTGAAGTAACTGGGAATTTTTGACTCCAGGAAAAAAACAAAAACGGAGGAAAGACTTAACAAATCCTTTACAGAAAATGGAGAGTTATAGATGCAAGATGGGGGCCACATTCTTGAAGATCAATCAAACATATATAAAAATTTCCTGCATAAAACATGCATAATCAGGCATAAAACATTTTATACATTAACATGCATAAAAATTGCAGCTAGAGGGATGTGGTATGATATTATTACCATAGAGGAGAGGACATGTCAGACCTGTGATCTTCCTTTACAAATTGCCTAGCTGTCCTGGGTGCTTCTGGGTGAGATCAGACCTGCCTTGCTTGGAGGGGTCAGGGAGAAAGCAGGCTGCCCCAGAGCCCTGCCTAGGCCAGGACTTCCCGCCATTGTGAAGCTCCCATCTTCCTCTGCTTTCTTGCAGGGCAAATGTGCCAGCAAAGCCATGTACTCCATTGACATCAACGATGTGCAGGACCAGTGCTCCTGCTGCTCTCCGACACGGACGGAGCCCATGCAGGTGGCCCTGCACTGCACCAATGGCTCTGTTGTGTACCACGAGGTTCTCAATGCCATGGAGTGCAAATGCTCCCCCAGGAAGTGCAGCAAGTGAGGCTGCTGCAGCTGCATGGGTGCCTGCTGCTGCCTGCCTTGGCCTGACAGGCCAGGCCAGAGTGCTGCCAGTCCTCTGCATGTTCTGCTCTTGTGCCCTTCTGAGCCCACAATAAAGGCTGAGCTCTTATCTTGCAAAAGGCTGCTGGTGCACTGTGTCGTAGGGCTGAATGGCAACGGTGGGCAGGGGCTGAGTTCTGAGACTGGTTCTGAGGAAGGAAGCACAGGCCCCATCTGCAAGCCTCAGTGTCAGTGCGAGATACTGCCAACCTCTGGGGATAAGTGATGTTTTTGCCTCCAGGGGTGGGAAAGGCATAGTATGGGGTAGGCCTCTTCTGAAACTCAGCACAAAGTAAAAGGGATTTTCCCAGGAACACTGGATTCTCCAGTCTCTGAATGGAGGGGCTTCTGAACATAGCAGAGGGGTGGGTCCTGGAGCCAGGCTCCTGCTGAGATAGACACTATTGTTGTCACATGGCTGGCAGTGTGGAGAAGGGGTCTGACCAAGTGTGCAAGGATTTCTCTGAGCCCGTGGCTCGCAGAGTTCCTGTGTACCCATAGTGGCCCCTGTGGGAGGGAGAGGTGCTGAGGACTGATGGGGACCTGGAAACAGGGTACTGGCAGGTGCAGTAGTGTGGTCCCCCAACTCAGCCTGAGGGCATGAGCCCCAGATCTGGAGGCAGACCTGGGCTCCACAAATGGCCCTCGCTCAGCTGTGTGGCCTCAAACAAGCCCCTTAGTGGTTCTCAGACTCAGTTTCCTCTTTTGGAAAACAGGAATGTTGGTCTCACTCATAAGGTGGTGAGGATAAACAACCACAGCCTAAAATAAGGCCTGCAAGTCCTTAGGTAACTGTAAGTTGCTCTATAGTCATGTAAGAAGTGGTGAGAATAACAATGGGGAAATCAAAGCTTTCGGTAGGGAATAAGAGACTCTGATGTTAACAGCAGAGCATTAGGGATTTCCTTTGTGGTGAGGGCTGGACCGTCTGGGTTTCTTTCAGGCTTTATGCTTGATGCCAAGGTCCTATGTACTCCAGACATCCTTCAGTGGAAGAGGAAGTGGTGTAGATAACACCAAACATCATCCAGTCCCCAAGTCACTAACTGGTACTGTCACTTGCAGTTAGAGATGGTCCTTCCTTAAAATTTGTGGAAGAGTTTTCATGTACATGCTGGCAAGATGGTGGGGACTCTTGCTGGGGAGAATGCCCATGAGAAAGAAGGGGATGTCCTGGATTACAAGAATTTGATGAAGAATTGATTTTCATTCCAAATACTTTTGACACAGGAGAGACTCAGCTCATTGAAAGTACCGGATAATGGAGTCAAAAGGGAGTTAGACATCATCTAGTCCACTGTCCCTCCGCTACTCCTTTACAAGTGATGAAAGCAGCTCAGAAAACTCAAGTGACTTGCCAAAGGTCATAACTGCTGGGTGGCAGGGCCAGGTTCAGAACCCAGGTGCCTTGACACCTGGATAAGAACTCCCAGGCCACCCCATCAGAGCCACACGATCCCTGTTGCTTACACTCTTCCCGTGCTGACATGGGGACCAGTGACTGCTGCATCCCTAAGTTTCTACCACTTCTGTTATTGCCTGAGCTTAACCTTAAGGGAAGCCACATTAGAGGAAAATGGCATAGATTATGCTGAGTAGGCTTGGTGGGGAGTTTAGTGGGGCAGAAGGGAGGAAGAACGGGTAGAAGTTTTCTGTAACTACTCAATAATTCAAAGGTTGCTGTCTCTCCATCCATCACCCCACTCCCAACTTTGGGTAGCCTCTAAGGTCTCTGTTGGTAGGAAACCAGATCCAGGGACAGGGAATTAACTGTCACTCTTCTGACTGATCGCCTAACACTAGCTGGGGACAAGGTGTTATTGGAGGCATGAGCTTCAGAGAAATTCAGCAGGAAGGCTACCACTGCAGCCTAGGTCGTTGATTTTCCAATTGCCTGTGTCTTGCTAGCTTGAACTTCTCATGTTTACTGATATGTCATTTTACCATCAAGAAAAAAGCTGAATCAGAAAACTGCATGTTTTGATTATTTTAAAAAAACCCAAAACAATGGAAGGGAGCTGGGTAAAAAGGATGCAGGAAGAGCAACTGGTGGAGCTAGTGTGTGCGGAGCAGTGTGTCGGCCGTCTTCTTTTATTTACAGGTATCCCAAAGGCACCATCTGTACCTGGTTTCAGGGACCCTCTTTTTTACTCACCCTCAGACCAGGCAAGACAGAGTGCCCCAAAGTGGATGTTTTAAGGGTAGTCTCAAGGAAGGAGTATACAGAGACTAAGAAAATGCTGGAGAGAAAGAAGAAAGGGAATGAGTGAAGGAGCAATGGTGACCATTTTTCAATCATTTGGGGATTGAAAAGACATGAGAATGGTCCCTGGAAGTAGACAGGGAGAAAGCGGTTGTTAGGGATAGAAAGGAGCAGAATAGCAGAGTGTTATGCCACAAACTCCAGGGCAGGCTGCCTGCTTTGGAATCCTAGGATCCTCTTAGGGGCAAGTTACTTGACATTTAACACTGCAGTCCTCTCATCTGTCAAATGGGCACAGTGCAGTGATTGCCTCATATTACTTATTGTTAGGATTAAAATAACCACCATAGGGAAAGCACTGAGAAGGGTGTTGGGTGGAGAGGAAGTCCTGTAGAAGCATTAGCCGGTAGTACTTGCAGTGGATGGAATAAAGCCCTGGGTTGGGACATCACATCTTGTGGCTTTCCTTCTGCTCTGCGCTCGACTGTGGTGTCACTTATTCCCCTTTGCTTCCCCAGGCTCCTTCTGTATAAAGTGGGATCTATCATGACCAGCCTACTTTATCAATATAGGAGAGAAAATCTTCATGCCTGAAGGTCAGCGATCACAAATGGCATACTTGACCTTAACATAGTACTTCCTCATTTTGGGGGTCCATGGTATTAATGAACTTGTTTTACTTCTGTGCATCTTGGAGTTGCAGATTCCATCATGCAGAAGGGCCCTTTGGAGGTTTTCCCTCCCATCCCCCTGCCCAGGTACGTGAACTGTCCCGGGGAGATGGCACTCCTCTTGCCCTCTGGGGATGGAGCTTCCATAATCTATGCCCTCAACCCTCCTTAACCCTCCTAGCGTCTCATGGGAGAGCTCTTATAAAACGGACCCCTCCTCCTGCCTCTGGCAGCCCCTCCTTCTGTTCTGCGGTCCCTCGTGCACCTACTACCTGCCTCTTCTCCCTTTCGTCCTGCTTAACCTAGGGGAAAGTGAGGACAGCTGGTCTCCACCTAGTGTGGAGACAGGTGCGGGGAATCCGCCATCCAGGGGCTCGCCCCCACTCCCGCCCCAGGGCTAACCCTTGGTCAGTGGATGACCCTTTGGAGCGGCGGGAAGGAGGCTTTGCTGGCAGGATTGGAAACTAATAAGCCAGACAGTTCATGAGATAATCTGGCTGAATTTTTACACTCGAAGCAGGTTGTGGGGCGTCGCCCCGGCTCTGGGGGAGCAGGGAGCGTTTACTCTCTCGCCCCTCAGCCCCACGGACCCGAGTGGGTCGTGGACTCAACCCGGCCGCGGGACCGCGCTCCATTCTCGACGCCCCGTTCTCAGCGCCCGGGCGTCCAGGGCGCAGCGGGGAGAGCTGGGCTCTGGCTGCGCGGCGCCGGCGGCCGGGAGGGATGGGGGAGGGGGAGGCGGCAGCCGGCGAGGGGCGGGCGCGCCGGGACGCAGCTGAGCCGCGATGGAATTAGCCCCGCGGCGGCGTAAGCCTGCCCAGAAGCGCGCGGGGTCTGCGTCCGCATCATGGCTACTCCCGGGCCGCGCGGTGAGTTTCCCGGCTGGACCCTGGTCCTGGTCTCCTACAGGTGGTAGGAGGGAGGGAGTGAAGGAGGCGGCCTCCGAACTCCCACCCTTCGGGATTGGTGACCCCCAAGGGAGCCTGGGCAGGGTGGTGCGGGAAGTTGACCCCGTTTTCCCAGGGTAGGGACTCTGAGGGACGTCTGTGTAATTTCCGGGACTTTTTTTTTTTTAATCAAGGAGAGGGAAGGTAGGACAACAGAGGTTTGGGGCGGCCGCTTTTCCGTGATTGGTTACCAGTCCCCACCTCTGATGTTGCCTCTCCTCGTTACAAGTCCTGGGGACGTTTAGCCTACAGCATCTGAGGGTAAATAAACAATAAGTAAACAGCCAGCCGTAGCGGGTTTAATTCGGCAACAGTCTGCTGAGGACAGAGCAAATTTGACTTTGGCATCCCTGGAGTGGCCTCTCAGTTTCAGAAGTTTCTTCCAGTATCTTACCCCCAACCGCATTCAGGAAGGCTTCCAAGATCAGGCATTTACACTCCAGCCTGCAGGGAAACACAGCTGTACCTTCCCTAGGGACTTTTCTTAGAAGAAAAGCAAATTGAGGTGGAGTATGGAGAAGGAAGACGTTATTTTATTGCTTTTGGGCAGGACTGACTGCCTGGGACGGGGACTTTGTCGGCTGTTGTGTTTCTGGTCATTCTTGAGACAGGCATGAAGAGGGAGGCGCCCGCTCCTTTGGCATGAACAATGAGCTGAGTGGACTGGGAGGTGGTGTCAGTCACAGTCCTGATACTTTGTGAGCAGATGTGGAGAAATACCACCCCGGGACCATGTGAGACCTCTTCTGGGACAGAAGGTCCCACTGAGCAAGGTCAGATCTCAGCCCAAAGGCAGGTGGCAGGTGGAAGGAGGATCTTAGACAAGGTGAAGGTGCTTCCAGAGGACTGTGGTCATCTTGGCCCTCCACCTGCCTGGCCTTTGTCCTTGGGACCTGGCATCAGAGCCCCTGCCCAGTCTCTCTGTCACCCTGGCTCTGCTGCTGGGCATCCAGGGCTCATTTGCTCCTCTCAGTGTGTCTTAACGTGCACCCGTCATTTCCGGAGCCAAGCACCTGATTCGATCCTTTCCAGCAACTGCTTCTGCTCTCTGAGTTGCCTCTATGTGGGTACCAGAGCCACTCTGCTGGTTGATTGTAGAGGCTGTGTGAGGGGTAAGGGTGGGATCCAAACACACACTTCAAGTTCTAGTCCAGTTTCTAGGTGTGCCATCTCTTCATCTTCCATTGTGGGGCAAGGCTGCAGGGTGAGAGGCATTTGGGCCTACTGGGGAGTGTGTCTATTATTTTCTGTAACAAAGACCTAATTTTCTGGAAAGCTACCCATTCTGTGGACCCCTTCTGTGGGCTGAGAGAAGCCCATCCCACCCTATGTATGACATTGCTAGGGCACATGCATAGCAGGTATTTGGCTGCTAGGGACGGCGTTATTGCCTCTAGTACACAATAGAATCCATCTGTATTGCTTAAAAATTGTTTTAAAAATTTCAGTAGTTTTTAGGGTACAGGGTTTTGTTTTTGGTTACATGGATAAGTTCTTTGGTGGTGAATTCTGAGGTTTCAGTGCACCTGTCACCTCAGCAGTGTACACTGTACACAATATGTAATCTTTTATCCCTTACCCCTCCTCCCAACCTTACCCACTGAGTCCCCAAAGGCCATGATACCATTCTTATGTCTTTGCATCCTCATAGCTTAGCTCCCACTTATGAATGAGAACATATGATATTTAGTTACCCATTCCTGAGTTACTTCACTTAGAATAATGGCCTCTAGCTCCATCCAATTTGCTGCAAAAGACTGATTTTGTTTCTTTTCAAGGCTGAGTAGTATTCCATATACACACACACACAAACACACATACCCCACATTTTCTTCATCCACTCGTTGGTTAATGGGCACTTAAGTTGGTTCCCTATCTTTGCAATTGTGAATTGAGCTGCTATAAACATACATGTGCATGTGTCTTTTTTATATAATGACTTCGTTTTCTTTAGGTAAATACCCAGTAGTGGGATTGCTGGATCTAATGGTAGTTGTACTTTTAGTTCTTTAAAGACGCTCCATACTGTTTTTCCATAGTGGTTCTACTAGTTTACATTCTTACCAGCAGTGTTAAAGTGTTCCCTTTTCATCACATCCATGCTGACATCTATTAAAATTTTTGACTTTTTAGTTATAGCCATTCTTGCAGGAGTAAGGTGGGGTATCTCACTGTGGTTTTAATTTGCATTTCCCTGATGATTAGTGATGCTGAACATTTTTTCATATGTTTGTTGGCTGTTTATATATCTTCTTTTGAGAAATGTCTGTTCTCCATCACTATTTGTAGCTAAGTGGTTAGTGAAGGCCTCTCTTAGGAGATGAATTTGAACAGAGATTGCATTAAATGAAGGAACAAGCCATGCAGATGTCTGGAGAATTATCTAGCAAAGGAAGTAAAGGCAAAAGAACCCATGGCAAGGAGATGCTTGGGCTGTGGAGGAATAGTGTGGGGAAGCTAAGGGCTGCAGCAGAGGGATCGAGAGGGAGAGAGGTAAGAGCCAGCCAGGTCGTGTGGGGTCTTGTGGTTCAGGCCATGTGTTCCTGGCATTCAAAGGGAAAGGGAAGACAGTAAGTAACATGGCTCTCATTATCTAATAAAAGGAGACTGGTTTATCTACACTGAAATAGCACGAGTTCGTGGTGATATTGATGTAAGACATTGCCCAACATTTTCTTTAGTAGGTTTTTAAAATGAGTATCATTTATCACGTGGGAATTTATCATATTATTTTTAATTTTAAAAGAGGAATGTTTTTGCCTTATTCTTTTCTGGTCCATTCTACCCCATTACGCTTTAAAAAATGCTATTTGAAAACCATGAAATTTATATCATAACTAATTAATAGGTTAAACTTGTAATCCTAAAAGTAGTGACTTAGTCATAGGGAACACTCAATGGCTAATAGTCTGTTTGGAGCAGTGACACTGAGTCTCTTTTTCCTTCTCTGTGTAAGAAAGGGATACGCGGCACTCCATCAGGAAGAGTTCCTAGGAAGAGTTCTTAATCGCATTTCCATTTGTTATCCTTTCCCTTCAGCCTACAGAACATCCTGTAGCATTGTTGGAGGTGCAGTTCTGCTGGTGACATTCTCTCAGCTTGTGTTTTTATGAAAAATGTCTTTATTTCATCCTTATTTTTGAAGGATACTTCATTGGATATAGATGAATGGTTTGACAGCTTTTTTTCACCCCCAGCCCCAGCCCTCTGGGTATCACTCTTTTGGTCTCCATTGTTTTGATGAGAAGCTAGCCTAAATTCATATTTAAATATTCTTCATTATCTTATTAATGTATAATCTCTTTTGAATCTGGTAGTGTTCAAGATTTGATATTCAGTTTTGGTTTTCAGTATTTTGACTCTGATGTATCTAGGTGTGGTTTTCTTTTTTTTTTTAACTTGAGTTTGCTGGACTTCTTAAATCTGTTATTACAAGTTATTGTATTTTATCAAATTTTGAGACGACTTCAGCCACTATTTATTCAACTATTTTTATTTTTTTTTCTTCTTCAACTATTTTTTGATCTGCTTTTCTTCTCTTCTTTTTGTGGAACTCCAGTCACATGAATGTTACATTGTTTGGTATCGCCCCACTAGTTTCTGAGGTGCTGTTAAATTTTTCCAATCTTTAGTCCTCTGCTCTCTAGATTTGATTACTTTTGTTGGATCCATCTTTAACTTCACCGATCCTTTCTCTGCCGTCTCCAGTTTGCTGTTAATCGCATCCAATGGATTTTTCTTTCTCATAATTGTAATTTTTAATTCTAGGAATTCCATTGAAAAACAGCTTTATTGAGATACAATTCACATACCATAAAATTTACCCTTTAAAGGTGTCCAGTTCAGTGGCTGTTGGTATATTCACAGAGTTGTGCGACCATCACCACAATCTAGTTTAAAGCATTTGCATCATCCTAAAGAGAAATGTCACACTCAATAGCAGTCACTCATTTTTCCTCCCTCCCTCTAGCCCTTGGCAACCATGAATCCACTTTCTGTCTCCATGGATATGCCTATTCTACACATTTTATGTAAATGGAACGATATAATATGTGGCATTTTGTGTCTGTGTTCTTTCACTTAGCATAATGCTTTTAAGGGTAAGGTGTATTGTTACACGTATCGGTACTTCATTCTTTTTTATAGCTGAAACCTATTTCCTTGGGTGGATAGGCTACATTTTGTTTATCCATTTGCCAGTCCGTGGGCATTTGTGTGTCCTAGTTTTGGTTACTATGAATGATACTGCTATGAACTTTCAAGTACAAGTCTTTGTGTGTACCTGTTTTTTAGTTTTCTTGGGCATATACCTAGGAGAAGAATTGCTTGGTCATATGTTTAACTTTGATTGTCAGACGATTTTCCAAAGTGGCTGTACCATTTTACATTCCCACCAGCAATTTATGAGGGTTCTGATTTCTCCACAAACTCACCAGCAGTTGTTATTATTCATCTTTTTATTATAGCCATCCTCGTGGATGTGAAGTAGTGTATTATTGTGGTTTTGCATGAACCCAGGAGCAAGACAAGCCTGTCACTGGAGAAGGAAAAGCTCCTCTGCCTGCAAACCCCCGAGCATGCTTAGGCTTCCTGGTCTTAGAAGTGTGTGTCTCAATGATGGGGAGGACCCTCCACTTGGACGGCTGCTGTGTGGCTCTTCGACTTCTAAAACATACGTTAGAGAACTGATGATAATACCAGTTTAAGAATCAGAAGGTGCAGGAATGGGTTCTATACAATCTAAATTCAAATGCTAAATGCTGCTAAATGTAGTTAACTTGTGCCTAAATGATTTCATCCAGTTTATAGGTGTACTGGAGGCATGCCCACCTTCCATATCAAATGGGAAGGCAAGCATCTTTTTCTAAATTGACAACATCGATATGTGGCATTCCAGGAGGAGCCTCAAGAAGCAACAGAATCTGTTGGCCAACACTGTCACACAAGCTCACCATCCATCCATCCATCCATCCATCCATCCATCCATCCATCCATCGATTTAAAAACCATTTAATAAGCATTTACCATATCCCCGCCTTGTCCTGGGCGCTGAACTGGATCTCAGAGCCTACTTGGGGAGATAAATGTGGAAATGTATAACTTTAACACAATGTAAGGTGTGAATATGCCACACCAAGCTTTTCATTTTTGGTAGGCCTCTGTGACAGAGACTACTAGCTGCTTACCAAAATCCATGTTCTCCTCTTCTTCCTGAACACACAGCTCGACCTTATTTCCTAGCCTCCCTTACAATTAGTTATGACACTGAATTTTAGCCAAAGGAATCTGAACAGTGACATGTGCTACTTCTGGCCCTGGCCCCTGGAAGCCTTCCATGCCTGTTTTTCCATGTGCTTTCTACCTTTCAGAAAACAGGAATGGCATTACTGTGACTCATATAGTATCCTTCACCATTGGTGTGGATGATAATAAATTACTTGTAAGAGCATTAACCCAGTCCACTGAGTGGCTGTTCATATCAAATCTCTATACTTCTAAGCCTTACTCAACCCAGCCTTTCCCAAATTTCCACCAACCTAACAGATTTAACCCACCTCACACTTCTGCATACCACAGGTGGGGAGAGATACTCAAAGGCAGGGATGGAGGATGGATCTAACTCATCTTTGATCCTTACTGCAGCCTGACACATGGTAGATGCTCAGTGAATGGGCGTTTCATTGAGTAGGTGCTCAAATTGAAATGTTGAAAAGAGGAGCAGAGAGAAACTTCTAGGCAAAGTCATCTCTTCTGTGCTTTGTGGTTTAGAATTCTGGAGCTTTTGATTATGTTGAATCAAGTATTCTTGAGGAAACACAGAGTTTTTTTTTTTTTTTTTTTTTTGACGGAGTCTTGTTCTGTCACCAGGCTGGAGTGCAGTGGTGCCATCTCAGCTCACTGCAACCTCTACCTCCCGGGTTCAAGCGATTCTCCTTCCTCAGCCTCCCGAGTATCTGGGACTACAGGTGCGCGCCACTATGCCCAGCTAATTTTTGTGTTTTTAGTAGAGACGGGGTTTTACTCTGTTGGCCAGGATGGTCTTGATCTCTTGACCTCATCATCCACCTGCCTCGGCCTCTCAAAGTGCTGGGATTACAGGCCTGAGCCACCTTGCCTGACCACAAAATTATTTTTTTAAAAAAATATTGGCCTTGGTTACAGGTGCTCCTGTGGCCTACCTCAAGACAAGAAAAAAGGTTGGGATCTTAGCTTATCTTGTTTTTTTTCTTTTTGAGACAGAGTTTTGCTTTTGTCGCCCAGGCTGAAGTGCAATGGTGCAATCTTGGCTCACTGCAACCTCCGCCTCCCAGGTTCAAGCAATTCTTCTGCCTCAATTCTTCTGCCTATCCCTCATGTCTGCTGCATCCTTCCATAGCCCCCAGCATCTCACCCAGTTCCAAAGACCTCAGTAGCCTAAGAGTGGGAGCTATGATTGGAAGAGCTGTTTTAGGCTTTAACCTCAGTCCCAGTCCATTTTGGGTAGGAGAAACCTATTCCTTCTTTGGAGAGATGAGAATAGGAAAGATATCATTAATCTTGGTTACACTCAGGAGGAAGAGATGGGAGATGTTTATGGGTGGCGGAGAATGATGAGGGACACGGAGGGAACCCATTGAATATACCCAGGATGTCAATGGAAGAGCAAACAGAGCAAATCTGTTGCAAAACAGGTTATAATTAATGAGCGAACAGACCAGTTTTGACCAATTTTATGTTTTACACTGGCTACTTCCTCATGACATATAAGGAGGGGCATTTTTACCTTAATCTCATCAGCCATACTCCAAACCAAAGTGTAGGATGGGCTGCCAGTGAGTAGGTTTCGTTTAGGCAACTCATCCAAGTCCTAATTTGTAAATTTTGTCATTGAGAGAAGTACTTCCTGAAATGAATTTCTTATTCGATTACATACTCAATAAGATAATTCTTTCTTATTCTTATTCTCTTGGTCTTAACTGTTAGGATCTTGGGTCTGATCATTGACTATACATGCTATTTGTAAAAAGCCCTTTTTAAAGGGTGAGGGATGTTAAGAATGTCCAGCCAGGAAGGGATTTACCAAGTAGTGTTGGCCATTTGTCTTCCTTTTGCACAGCATTGCTTAGTGGTGAAAAGTATGGACTGAGTGTGCTGGTGATCTTGGACAACTTACCTGGCCTCTCTGTGCTTCAGTTTCCTCATCAAGAAAATGATGACAACAGTGGTACCTACCTCAGGGTTATGGTGAAGATTACATAAATTGATACATGTAAAGTGTTTAAAACAGTGTCTGACACATGTAAAGTGTTAGCGATTAGTGTTGTAGTTGTTATTGGTAGGGCAGTTCTATGTTCAGTTCAGCACAGGGGAATCCATCCTGTTTCAAAATTCACTCACAAGAAAGGATTCCTCAATTCCCTACATCGTTACCTCCAAAAGCTTTTAGAGCTCTTATTGCATCCAGAGTCCTGTGCTAGGAATACAAAGATATAAAAGGCAAATCTGAACTTCTAGAGGACTTCCTTCAGCGGTTAGGGAAGGCTTGGTATAGGAGTAGGACTTTACCTGGGTATGACTTAGCTTAGTGGAGAGGACATGCCAAACAGAAGTAACTGCCTAGGCAGAGGCACAAAGTGAGCATCAGTCTGGGGACAGGTTTGGCTAAAGAGGAATGTTCTTGTGTGATGGAGGGATTTGGCAGCAGAGACATGTAACAGTCAGCTGTGTAAGTCTTTGAATGCCAAGTTGTTTGTGAGCCTCAAGACAATGGAAGTTTTGAGTAGCAGTGTGACCAGTGAAATAAAATTTTGTGAATTTTATAAAGGGTACCTGTATCAGAAAAGCAGTTAGGAATCTGTCCATCCATTTATTCACCTACCCACCTGTCCATCCACCCACCCACCCATCCATTTATCCATCCTTCTCCTGGCACCTCATTTATCCTCACTACAGCCAGGGCCATCTTTCTAATGTAATCTAATTATGTTGTTCTCTTGCTTAAAACCTTTTAACATTATAATAAATTGTGAACCTTGTTAACAGAGTGGAATTTGCGGTGGTTGTATGGTTGGGGAGAGAACTTTAGAGGCAGAAGGGCAAATAAAAAAGCAGATCACCTTCTGGGAGCTGCAGGCAGTTCATTCTCTCTGGAGTTTCTGTGCGTGTGTGGCTGTGTGCACAAGAGGAGAGTCACTAGCAGGAGATGACATTGGGAAGGCTGACAAGAAAGATGGTAAAGGGCCTTGTAGGCCCTGTTAAGAAGTGTGCACTATACACCAGATAGGGAACTTTCTGTGCCCCTCAAATCCCACCACGTAGCTGGCCCCTTTTGGGGACTCTGCAGGCAGAAAAGGAGGGTGAGGAGGTTGGCAGTCCTTGCTCTCAGGAGGGCCACGATCTCAACCAGCCAGGCCCGAGGCCCATTGCAATGGATCATACAAATCACTGCCTTTCTTTCTGGAGTCTCCTTTCCTCCCTTGCCCATTGGTAGATGCCTAGTTAATTCTTCTAGATGCATGCAAAAGCCGTGTCCTCTGGGAGCCTCCCTGACAGCTCTAGGGAGAGCTGAGGGCTTTTGCTTCCATGGATCCTTCTTCATACTTTCACGCTGACTTTCCTCCCATTCTGGAGATTATCTCCTTGTTAGTCCTCCTTCCTCATTAGTCTACCTTCCTTCCTTACTAGTCTAACTTCTTTTCTTATTAGTCACTTTCTCACCAGTCTTCCTTCCTTACTAGTCTATCTTCTTTCCTTACTAGTAGTCTACCTTCTTTCCTTATAGGCCTTCCTTCCTTGTGATTACCTAGGGCTTGATGGAAGGAATCACATTCTATTTCGCTTTAATTCCCAATGTTTTATACAATACCTGGCAAGTTAAATGGGTCTGCAATGAATGAACAGAGATGTGAAATACTGCATATATATCATCCCCACCCCAACCTCCCAAAGAATGGTCATTTGCTGTGCTTGGAGCCTGGCATGATGGTGTGTGCAATGGGGGTATAGGGGGAAGGCCAGCAGTGGATGAGTGTTGGGAGATGAAGTGGTCCAGACAGGTAGGTGCGTACTCGGTCATGAAAGACCCTGTATGTCATATATGACAATTTGGTCTTCATCCTAAGAAGAGTAGGAAGCCACAGAATGGGACTAACTTGGTGAGATTGTTTCAAAATGGTAATAGTAGCTGTGGTGTGAGCCCAGGATGGGAGAGAAGCAAGATTAGCAGTAGGGAGACCAGCTTACTTCTATCAGAGGGGAACAAGGCAAGGATGCAAACTGTGGTGGTGGCATCATCAGGAAAGGGGGGCATGTGCATTGTAGAGAGAGGGCTAATTCTGAGCCAAGGCTGTAAGACAAGCAGAGCCCAAAAGGCGGATTTGCAAATGGATTTTATGTGTGTGTGAGTATGGAGGGAACTGGAGAGCAGTCCTGTTACTGTGGCTGCATACAGAAGCTGAGGGAAGTGCTGTTCTGCGGGACCTCTGGGGCAAGGGGTGGGGTAATCAGGAGGGCAACTGGACCCAAATTTTAAGCCTGGAGCTTCAAATTTTGGCTGTTGTCCTGGGTCCAATTCATGCAGGAAGCAGGATGAGACCTGGGTGTAAATGTTGATTCTAACTGAAATGAAGTGCCCAGGGCACTTGAGGAGGGGTCTGGGGGAAGGCTCTTCAATCTGAAAGCACCCAGGTCTCTCTGAGGCTCCTACCAGGGCATGCCTTGAGCAGGACCATGGTTGTCTACTCTTTTTAGGATGAAGACCAAATTGTCGTATATGACATACAGGGTCTTTCATGACCGAGTCCTCACCTACCTGTCTGGACCACTTCATCTCCCAACACTCATCCACTGCTGCCTTCCCCCTATACCCCCATTACCCACACCACCATGCCAGGCTCCAAGCACAACAACTGACCATTCTTTGGGAGGTTGGGGTGGGGATGATATATATGCAGTATTTCACGTCTCTGTTCATTCATTGCAGACCCATTTAACTTGCCAGGTGTTGTATAAAACATTGGGAATTAAAGCGAAACAGAATGTGATTCCTTCCATCAAGCCCTAGGTAATCACAATGAAGGAAGACCTATAAGGAAAGAAGGTAGACTAGTAAATAAAGAAGATAGACTAGTAAGGAAGGAAGACTGGTAGGAAAGTGACTAATAAGAAAAGAAGGCAGACTAGTAAGGAAGGAAAGTAGACTAGTGAGGAAGGAAGGTAGACTAGTGAGGAAGGAAAGTAGACTAGAGAGGAAGGAAAGTAGACTAGAGAGGAAGGAATGTAGACTAGTGAGGAAGGAAAGTAGACTAGTGAGGAAGGAAGGTAGACTAGTGAGGAAGGAAGGTAGACTAGAGAGGAAGGAAAGTAGACTAGTGAGGAAGGAAAGTAGACTAGAGAGGAAGGAAAGTAGACTAGAGAGGAAGGAAGGTAGACTAGTGAGGAAGGAAAGTAGACTAGAGAGGAAGGAAAGTAGACTAGTGAGGAAGGAAGGTAGACTGAGAAGGTAATAGGAGGAAACAATGAGAAAGGTAAGATAGTGTAAAATGAGAGAGGAAGCGTGGAGTTATAGGGGAGGGAAAAGAAAAATGGTTTGAAGCATTAAGGTGAAGGAAGGGAAAAAATAGTAGACTAGAGAGGAAGGAAGGTAGACTAGTGAGGAAGGAATGTAGACTAGAGAGGAAGGAATGTAGACTAGTGAGGAAGGAAGGTAGACTAGTGCAGAAGCCTGGGAGAGTGCGGATGCTCTGTCTCCCCGCAGGGCAGCCCTGGGCCTGTCTGGTTTTGCTGGAAGCAGTGGCTTTGGGAGGTTGGGGATGGAGGTGGCCCTTCATTTCAGGACCCTTCATACTTCAGCCAACAGGAGTTAGGAATGAGACAGTAATGATGCCAAGAGGGAAACTCAGAGGAAAAGCCCAACTGCCCGGAAGTCCAGCTCCCTCAGGACACCTCCTCCTCCTGCTGCTGGTCTCTCTTGGAGGCTCTGGAAGCTGCCTAGGTCCCTGCTGACTCACCTTGCCCCCCACTCCATGCCTACTGAACTCACTTTCTGCCCTTTCTCTGTACAATCTGGCCCTGTCTTGCTCCTGACTGTCTCCTGGTCTCCTTGGCTTTGGTGTTTCCACTGTCAGCTACATGCCCAAGCTTCTGTCACTCTTACCAGCTCTCCACATTCTGTGCCTGCCCCTCTCCCCTGTTCAGAAGGGCCTTTCTAGCTCTCGGCCTATGCAGTGACCTTGAAGGTTCCTGCCAGACTGTCTGGGGATGTAGCATTGTTTGGAGGTCCCAGCCAGAACTCCTGCCTCTCAGCCCCCTTCCCCTCACCCCATTAGAGATGATGCCTTCAGGCTATGACCTCTGCCCCATCAGCATGTGGGCTCCTGCCGTCTGCAGAACCTTTTAATGTTTTCAAAATGCTTTTTACCAATATTAGGATGTCAGCATGGGCTGTTTGTACTTTGGTGTAAATTAGCTGATTAGCAAAAGAGCCAGTGGTTAAATGAGGAAATGGTCATTGGAAGCCCCGATGGTAGATGGACAGTGGAGGGTGGAATACGGGGCACAGAAGCTGAGGAGGGGCTTTGGCCAGGCTCAGAAAGGAGATTTCGGAAGGACTGATTTGGGGAGACTCTGAAAACAGCCTTCACCTATTTTTTCACTGAGATTTGGGCCTCTCCATCTTTCAGTCTCTGTTCTTTTCTCTCAACGTCTCTGATCCTGCCCCTTCTTCATCTGCCTCTGTAGAATGACCTGAGGTACCTGCAGTCCTGCGAGGTGGTGAGGTTGGCTCCAATGAGAAGGGACAGAGGGCTTGCCTGAGGCCACTGATATGAAACAGCCAAGACTGTACCTAAAGGATTAAAAAACGTGTGGTCATCCCTGATGAGTAAATCCACTTGTACTAATGGTGGGGACAGCCAGCCAGTGCTTCTCCTGCTTCGTCTGGGGAAGCTTCCGGAGGAAGTGGCTGGTGAGCAGGCAGTGGGCTGGGAGAGAAAGGGAATTCCAGGGACTTGAAGCAGAGCAGCTGGAATGAAGTGGAGAAGAGACGGATGAAGGAGGCAGCACGGACGTCCTGAAGTAGGGTTTGATAATCATCCTGTGCATTTCTCATAGCTCATGTACTTCCAAGGAATGTTAATCTTTTCTCTTACTGTATCATCACACTCACTTTATGAGGAACAGATATAATAATGACACCTTCCGCCAAATCACGGAAGTAAAAACGAAGCTCAGAGAAAGGGCTTGTCTTGGGGCAGTGTGCTGGTGGCGGGGCCTTCCTCCGATAACATCACATGGGTCCTCGTGGCCTGCACCTCCTCCCAGTCCTGCACCTCCTCCCAGTCCTGCACCTCCTCCCAGTCCTGCACCAGTCCTGCACCTCCTCCCAGTCCTGCACCTCCTCCCAGTCCTGCACCACCTCCCAGTCCTGCACCACCTCCCAGTCCTGCACCACCCAGCTTGTGGAACCTCACTCATGTCTAGGTTGGAAGGAAATTAGCTTTGCTAATAGTATCTGAATATTCCAGTCTTACACCTTGATTAGCAGCTTTTTGAAACAAGAATGGATTGCTTTGGATTTTCTGGGTCCCTAAGGACCAAAATAGTAGGTGGCCCGCAACTAGATGAAGAGTGTGTAGGGAAGCGTGGTCCAGGCAGAGGGAAGAATGCATGTAGGATGCTGGGCTGGGGAGCGTGGTGTGCTAGAGGAGAGGTGTATGGTGGGACCTCAGGGAGCCAGCAGGAGAGAGGGGGTGGAGACTGGTGGGGCAGAATGCAGGGTCCCAGCCCGAGAGCCATGGGAGCCCCATAAGTTTGTGCTCTTGAGGGTGTCATGGCCAGATGGATGTTTTGTAAGGACCCCTGGCTGCCTCGTGGGGAACAGGGACAGGGAGCAGGGAGACCTGTTAGGAGGACATCGCCATCCTCCAGGTGAAGGAGGCTGAGAGCTGGCACTAGGGTGGGACTCATGGAGGGGTGAAGAACAGAGGGGTTTGGCAGATATTTCAGGGGTAAAGTTTATAGGATTGGTACCAAATTGGATATGGGGCATGAGGAAAAACGGCTATCAAGGCTGCTTCTATATTTCCAGCTCGTTGACTGTTTGGTGGACCATTTGCAGGAGCAGGAAATGCTGAAAAAGAATCCTGTTTTGGAGAAGATCGTATGTTTGGATTTGGGCATGTTGACTTTGAGGGGCTGGGAAACATCCAAGTGTAGATGCTGAGCAGGAGGGGAATGTGTGGACCTGGTGCCTGCAGGAGAGCAAGAGTTAGAGTGAAACTTGGGCATCGTCAGCAAGAGGTGACAGTGAAGGTCTCTGGAGTGGATGAGAGTGCCCAGGGAGAGAGCTGGAACGTGGAGAAAGGCCCAGGCCCCAGCCTTGGGGACATCCTTCTCCTCAATCCAGATATGGGTAAGCCATGCCCCTACCCTCATGGCATTGCAGTCATGAACACCCAAGGATCTGTTGTTCAAGGCAGCATGGAAGGAGAGCCAAGGCAACGGTGAAGGAAGGAAAGATTCTTTCCAAATGGCTGACATGTTCCACAGGCTGTGTACGATGGCCTTTCCTTCTAATTGACCTCATTCACCTCTTCTAAGCTTCTTAGGGAGTTCTCAAGGTGTGTGCTCACCTGCCCCACCCTTCCCCTTCCTGAGGGCAGGCGTCACTCGCGTTCCCCTCGGCCTTCCTCTCACAGCTGAAGGTGGCTCCCTTGTGTCTCTATTGCCTGGAGTGCCTCTCCAGAGCTGGGACGGCTGGGATGGCTGAACCGTGTGCTGTGCTCTAATCACTTGTGGGGATAGGGAGAGAAGGGAAGCAGAGTTCCCAGGCAGCCGGATCCGTGTGTCAGAGGGTGAGCTGGGGGAGCAACTGCAATGGCTAGTGAGAGCCCCAAATGTCATCCTCAAACTCCAGGTGGCACCTTTAGGGGATGGTGGTTCCTGGACAGCAGCTGGACCAAAGCTTTGCATTGCCCTTGAATCTGAGCTACTCTGAGCCACAGGTGCAAATCTGAATGTAGCTGCCAGGGCAGGGTGGCCCTTGAGTGAACATCATCTTTATCATGTGCCCCAGTGATGGATCCAGTGGTCTTGGGCTTTTTGGACATGCATCTAGAGGTTTTGAGGTCTTCTCTGGGGTTGAGTCCTTCTGTTCCAAGTTCTGTTCTCAGGCACTTGGGGGGCAGACATGCAGAAAGGCACAAGGGAAGTGGGAGGAGGCAAGATTGGGTACAAGGGAGGAAGCCCCTTTTTTAGAGCCCTGAGCCCCATCACATGTAAACCAAAAAATATCTGAGACAGGCCTCAATCAATTTAGTTTATTTTGCCAACGTTAAGGATGTGGTTGGAAGAGAGGTCTGTGTCTTTCTCCAAAGACGATTTTGAGGGCTTCAATATTTAATGGGGAAAAGCAGGCTGCGGGGGAAAGAGGGAGGCTGTGGGAATCTGCATGTTGCAAGAGAAAAGGAGCAGTTAGGGAATTATCAATGGTGTATTCATCTTGTGTTTTGGACAAGGTGAATATAGAGTGGCTGCCTGTGGAGCTATCTAGCCTTTTATCTGTAGCTGTCTGCTTAGGAACAAAAGGAAAGGCAGCGTCTTGCCTGACTCAGCTTTCGGCCTAATATTTTCCTTTCAGCAGAGTGATATGGGGTCCTGAGTTTTCATTTTCCTCCCACAAGGCATGCCCACGCCAGCCCTTCTGTGCTGTCTCCCTAGGGAGTGCCTCCCCTGCCTCCCGGCCTTTCAGAAGCTACCCACCCTCCAGGACCCAGCTCTGGCTCAATTACCCCAGAAGCCAACTTTGACTTAGTCTTTCTGGTCTCCCACAGTGTGGACAGGAGCCCACAGTGTAGAAAGGAATGATGAAAGCTTTTCCTCTGCTGGTCACAGTTGTGTTTCCTGCATGTCAGCTCTATCTTCACAAAGAGATTATGTTTCTCAAGTGCAGGGACTCAATGTTCTAGACCCCCTGGAACTGCATTGGAGGGCCAAGCACCTAAGGGGCTGCTCCACAAGTTGGCAAAGGGCCAGGAGTTCTGTTTCAACAGACCAGAAGAGTTGCCTTTTGTTCATTCATTCACTGAGCAGGTGCTTAGGGCTGAGTTGGAGGCATAAGGTGTTATTTCTGCTCACTTGGAGGTTAAAATGCAAACACTAACGAGTCTAATCACAGCCTTTGATCGCGTGCCCTCAGGCTAATCACTGCTCTGGGTGCTTTGCAGGCAATATCTCTTATTCTTATTCTCACTGCAGTGCTGCAAGTTTGAGATTCTCATTTTACAGCTAGAGAACAAGCACAAAGAGGTCACAGAGCTGGCAAGTGGCAGAGCTGAGGTTTAAGCCTGGGCACTGGCTGTGCTGCTTTGCTAGGAAGTGTTTCTCGGAGGAGAGAGTAGATTGAGTCTGACCTGCCCTGAGACCTTGGCAGCTCGCGGTTGCACTGGGGTCTGTGCAAAGTGCAGTTGGAGTATCTACTCCCTCAGTTCCCTCCAATTCTAACATGCGGTCATTCCATCACCTACTGGGGACCCTTCCCTTCAGGGGAGACGCTGGACATTTTCTGAAGGTGGTCCTACATTCCTGCCGAGAAGGGGCTGCGGACCTCTGGGGCCTGGGTAGAGGCAGCAGGCGCGTGAGGACCCTGAAAGGCCACTGGAGGACAGTCCTTTGTGCAGTTGTTCAGAGGGCCCCTTGGTCTGTCCTTGCTCTGTCCCCGAGGGAGGCGGGGGCTGGCCAGGGTGCCGGCTGGTGCTGCTGCCACAGGAGAGGCCCAAAGCCTAAGCCTTTGGTATTAATTCAAGGTGTCTCTCCAGGCAGTGTCTCCCCCACCACCCTGGCTTGCTCAATGCCACCCCTTTCTTGTCTGGGAATTATGAGAGATTATGACAGCCTTGATCTGAAGGACCTCCTGCTGGTGGCTCCAGGCTGTGTATGTGTGTGTATATGTGTGTGTGTATGTGTGTGTGTATATGTGTGTATGTGTGTGTGTATATGTGTGTATGTGTGTGTATATGTGTGTCTGTGTGTATGTGTATGTGTATATGTGTGTGTATATGTGTGTATGTGTGTGTGTATATATGTGTGTGTATGTGTGTGTATGTGTGTGTATGTGTGTATGTGTGTGTAT
>NW_026652283.1:5822571-5847799 GCF_009828535.3 Hylobates moloch | reverse complement strand
TGTGTGTGTGTGTGTGTGCATGTGCGTGTGTATGCAGTCGGGGGGCCGCACTTCCTTCTCCATGCTCCCTCCCCTGTGGCCACTGTGAACCTGGGTTTTAGGGACTAACCAAGGAGGCAGCTGTGAAGCAAAATGGGCCATTTTCTCAGGGCTAGTGTCTGAGCACACTCAGTACCTCAGTGTCTTGGATTTCCTTTATCTGAGGCTGTTTTGCCTCCTTTGTCTTTCCCTCTCACAGATATCCCCCTGCTCCCTGGCTCCCCACGCCGGCTGAGCCCTCAGGCAGGGGCCAGAGGGGGCCAGGGCCCCAAACATGGACGGCAGTGTCTCAAGATGCCAGGTCCCTGGGCCCCAGGTCTGCAGGGCAGTTCCAACAGAGATCCTGGTCAGCCCTGCGGTGGAGAGAGCACCCGCAGCAGCTCTGTGAGTACTGGGCGGGGTGGGGTGGGGGGATAGGCCAGCCCTGTTGGAGGCCCCCAAGGAGCCTCTGGTCCGGGGGATCCTCCAGTTGGGAGCACGTGTGTGCGTGAAAGAGAGAGGCCTAGGGTTTGGGTAGGGCCTTTTCTCTTCTCTGTCTCCAAGTCAGGCACACTTTCCCAGTGCTCTGTTCTGGTCAGAGGGTCCAGAGGAGGGTCAGGAAAGGAGGAGGCGTGGGAAGCCAGTCGATGCTGCCGGTTGGTCTGTAGGCCCCCTGGTTCCCCTCCTGCAAGCCTGAGCACCTGTCTTCTCTGCTATGGTGGCTCCGAGTCTCTCCCTTGTGCCTGGAGCTTCATCTGGTTGCCCAGGTGACCTCTCAGGTGGCTGCAGAGGCAGCTGGGTTTCAAACCAGTAATAAACAGGGAAACACCCACGGGGAGAGGCCGGTCCCTCCCCTGCTTCATCGTGTTCTCTCTCCTCCTCTTCTTTCCACCTCCCCACCTCTGGAGTGGAAGACAGCAGAAGTCAGTTCCCTGCTGCTGTCTTTGACAGGGTCCTCACCAGTGGCTGGAGAGGAGGATGTGGGGCTGTGAATAGTGCCTGGTGAATTCCTGTGGGTGGGAGTGTAGGGGGCGGGGAGGTGACTAGAAATTGGTCTTTGTTCCAATGGATCCAGAGAACCTGCCTGTGAGTATTCTGTGTTTAAATATGTAGTGTATTTGCAGGCAGAGGTGCAGATCTGCAAGCAGGTGAGCGTGTGTGGGCCATGGTGCCTGTGGAAGGGGGTGTGTGTGTTACAGCGCACTCGGGTAGATACGCCTGTACACAGGCCCCTTCACCTGTGTGGTGCAGGAGTGCTGGTGCAGGGAGACAAGGGGAGAGGTGGCTGCGTGTGCATTTGCAGGTGCTTGCATGTGCGTGTGCCGGCGTGGGTGTGTGATTCTTTGTGTGGAGGCAGGAGGTGCGGTTGTGAGGGGTTTGCTGCTGCAGGTACAGTCTGTGTGTGAGTGTGTGTGTGCATGGATGCTGGAGCATGTGTGAAGGCACTGATGCCCAGACTGTCAACAGGTGGGTGGAGGGCTTTGCAAGCTGGCGTGACAGATTAACTTAGGCCATTTGGTCTTTTTACTGGGGGTACTGGGGGCCTCTGCGCCTGAGGGGCTTGCTTTTGAGTCCATTTCCCTGAGCCCAGAGCAGAGATCAGTCTCCTCTGTTTCTCACCCCTTCCTCACCAGACCTTGCCCTGCCTCTCCTCTCTCTCTGGCCAGGTCATCAACAACTATCTGGATGCCAATGAGCCTGTGTCCTTGGAGGCCCGTCTTAGCCGCATGCACTTCCATGACAGTCAGAGGAAGGTCGACTATGTGCTCGCCTACCACTATCGGAAACGCGGGGCGCACCTGGCCCAAGGCTTCCCTGGCCACTCGCTGGCTATCGTCTCCAATGGGGAGACAGGCAAGGAGCCTCATGCTGGGGGCCCAGGTGACATTGAGCTGGGGCCACTCGATGCCCTGGAGGAGGAGAGGAAGGAGCAGCGGGAGGAATTTGAGCACAATCTGATGGAGGCTGGACTGGAGCTTGAGAAGGACTTGGAGGTGAGTCAGGCGGGTGGCCAGGGACTTGGAGATGGAATGGTACCACAGAACTGGGCTCCCAGTGAGCAGTGCCACCTGACAGAGAGCCTAGGCTTTATTCTGGCAGGTGGACTTTTTTTTCTGCTGGAGAAACCAGATTTTCTTTCTTTCTTTCTTTCTTTCTTTCTTTCTTTCTTTCTTTCTTTCTTTCTTTCTTTCTTTCTTTCTTTCTTTCTTTCTTTCTTTCTTTCTTCCTTTTTTTTTTTTAATTTTTTTTGAGATGGAGTCTTGCTGTGTCACCAAGGTTGGAGTGCAGTGGCGCGATCTTGGCTCACTTCAAGCTCCGCCTCCTGGGTTCCTGCCATTCTCCTACCTCAGTCTCCCGAGTAGCTGAGACTATAGGCGCCCGCCACCACACACGGCTAATTTTTTGTATTTTTTTTAGTAGAGACGGGGTTTCACCATGTTAGCCAGGATAGTCTCGATCTCCTGACCTCCTGATCTGCCAGCCTTGGCCTCCCAAAGTGCTGGGATTACAGGCGTGAGCCACCGTGGCTGGCCTGGAGAAACCAGATTTTCTTGCCCAAGGACTTGAGAAAGAGTCTTGTGTTGCTAGTGGTCCTGATTAGGGGATTCCAGGTAGTAGCGGTGGGATGGTGGTGGTATGCCAGTCTGTTCTTCGGGAGTTGGGAGTTAGCCTAGTTAGACATTAAAGGCAAGAAATTTCTTCTTGACATTCTCAGGCCACATCTAGTGGCCTTCTCCATATGGTTTCCTTGGGAGGAAGACCTAGTTTCCTTGTTGAATTTTGGAATAAAATTCCTCTATATCAATCTCATTCACTAAGGAATGTGCTTGTCTGGGGTCCCCTGAGGGCGCTGATTTGAGATGTATTTGGAAACTGAGTTGGGACATACATAGGATATATTTTATCAACCTATATGCTATAGATGCTCTCACCTCTGGTCAGTGCAAGGGAATCCATGGAAATCCATTCATACACATATCCACCCATCCATCCATTCATCCACCCATCTGGCCACCCAGCCATGCATCCATCCATCCATCCATCCATTCATCCATTCATCCATTCATCCACCCATCTGTCCACCCACCCATGCATGCATGCATCCATCCATCCATCCATCCATCCATCCATCCATCCATCCATCCATTTATCCACACCACAGTGATCCTTTAAAAATGACCTTCCCTTGCCAGGCGCGGTGGCTCACGCCTGTAATCCCAGCACTTTGGGAGGCTGAGGTGGGCAGATCATGAGGTCAGGAGATCGAGACCATTCTGGCTAACACGATGAAACCCTGTCTCTACCAAATATACAAAAAATTAGCTAGGCGTGGTGGCGGGCGCCTGTAGTCCTAGCTACTCGGGAGGCTGAGGCAGGAGAATGGCATGAACCCAGGAGGTGGAGCTTGCAGTGAGCCGAGATCGCGCCTCTGCACTCCAGTCTGGGCGACAGAGCGAGACTCCGTCTCAAAAAAAAAAAAAAAAAAAAAAAAAGAAAGACCTTCCCTTGCCATCTCCCCCAAACTCATTCCTACCCTTCCCACCTTCCCTACCCTCCTCCAGGTCACGGGCCTCATCTTGGGTGTGGGCTGATCACCTTGACCTCAGGTCTTTGTGCTATTGCCCTCTCTGCTTTGGGCACTCTTCCTCAGACCTGTGCATCACATTCCCTCTCTTCAGGTCTCTGCTCAAATGTCTCCTCCTTCCCGACATCTTTGCTGACCATCCTAGCCAAAATACCCCCACCCCATCCCTCTCTGTCCCTCGATCCTGCCTTACTTTTCTTCATCACACTTAGCATTGCCACCTGGAATAACAACGATAGACTTTTTTTGTTTGTTTTTTGTCTGTGCTCCCACTGGCTCCACGAAGGCAGAGATCTTGTTTGGTTCGCTGCACATCCCCAGCACCCAGGACAGACGCTGGCACATATAGGTGCTTAATAAGTGTCAGCTGAGTATATGAGTGACCTCCCTGAACCTCAGGTCCCTTATCTGCAAAATAATAGATGCCTTGCTGGGTTATACTTAAACATGCCTCATCATTAGATGGGGCAATGAAAATTTCAGCACAATGTCTGGTACATAGTAGGTGCTCAATAAATGCTCATCATGATGATTTTAAAAAGTGTCATGCTGAGGCTTGAGGTGCCATTTTCATCAGAAGTTTGCCTGATAAGATTTAAGTTGGCTGGGTGCGGTGGCTCATGCCTGTAATCCAAGCACTTTGGGAGGCCGAGGCTGGAGGATCATGAGGTCAAGAGATCAAGACCAGCCTGGCCAATATGGTGAAACACTGTCTCTACTAAAAATACAAAAAGTTAGCCAGGCGTGGTGGTGCTTGCCTGTAGTCCCAGCTACTTGGGAGGCTGAGGCAGAAGAATCGCTTGAACCCGGGAGGCGGAGGTTGCAGTGAGCCGAGATTGTGCCACTGCACTCCAGCCTGGGTGACAGAGGGAGACTCTGTCTCAAAAAAAAAAAAAAGATTCAAGTTAATGCTCTCCTCAAACTGGAAGGGATCCCCAGTGGTCATTCATCCTTTCCTTTCCCCTGTCCCCAGGCAGAATGGCATGTGGCCTGGCTCATGCCTCGTGGTGCTGGCCTGTGCTGCTTTGCCAGACCCTTAAGGCAGAAGACACTCTTCTTGGGTTAGTCTTTCCACCTATGTAGGAAGAGGGTGCTCTCTTAGGGATGCGTTAGGCTTCCTTGCTGTGGGAGTGCTGATTTTCACTTTTTGAAACCCAAAGCTCACTTGGTGGCTCCAGCTGGGGTCTGCTGAGATGGTCTCTCCAAGGTAAAGGTGCATTCTGAGCTCCAGGAACTTGCCAATGTGGGAGCTGCAGTGCCTACCTCTGTTGTTGGGTCTTAGGGAGCAGAGGCCAGGGCTTCACTCAGCTGCTCAGTTGGGAAGCGGTGCTCAAGAGGGTGAGCTCTTAAGGCCAATTACATATGTTCACATTCCAGGACTGACTTACTAGCTCATGACCTTGGGCAGGTTACCTCATCCTTTTGGTAAAGCTTCCTGGTCTATAAAAAGGAAATAATAGGGCTGGGTGCAGTGGCTCACATCTGTAATCTCAGCACTTTGGGACGGTGAGGCAGATGGATTGCTTGAGGTCAGGAGTTTGAGACCAGCCTGGCCAACACAGTGAAAACCTGTCTCTACTAAAAATACAAAAAATTAGCTGAGTCTGGTGGTACGCATCTGTAGTCACAGCTACTCTGGAGGCTGAGGCAGGAGGATTGCCTGAACCCTGGAGGTGGAAGTTGCAGTGAGCCGAGATGGCACCACTGCACTCCAGCCTGGGTGACAGAGCAAGACTCTGTCTCCAAAAAAAAAAAAAAAAGAAAAAAGAGAATAATAATAACAGTACCTTCTTCACTGGGTTATTATGAAGATGAAAGAAGGTAACTAAATAAAGTACCTAGAACACTAACAAAGAATATTACTGCTATTAATATTATTTACAGTTGCCAGGTTTAGCAAACAAAAATGCAGCATGCCTAGTTAAATTTGAGTTTCAGTTCAACAATGAATACTTTTTTTTCTTAGCATGTACAATGAAATATTGGGGACATACACTAAAAATTATTCACTATGGATCTGAAATTAAAATGTAACAGTCCTGGCCACCCTTAATGCTACTATCAACACCACTGCCCATCTTGGCTGCCCCTGTCTCCCCACCATGCTTCATTCTGGTTTCTGTCAGATGTTCCCCACTTTGGCTGGGAATTTGGAGGGCAAAGAGGTGGCTTTTGGGACTGACCAGTGTTAGACTGGGGTCCTGGGTTGTTGTTCCCGTTGTATAACCACCCAGACTCCTCCCTCCCAGCCCCCACCCGTGGCTTCAAGGCCACTCCACACTTCTTCATGAGGCTACTCCAGGTGGCACAGCCTCCCCCGGTGTCCCTGTCATCACAGCCTCCACCTCTCACTGTGGCCTGCTGTCTTGCAGTGTCGTCTGTCTTCCGAAAGGCAGTTATTATGATCACTGTTGGGACCTCGTGTGCAAAGCGTTGAGTTTACTGTACTTTTCAGCCATGGCACATTGCTATCACTGGTCTGCACAATAACTCTTGGGTTATTTATTTAAATCTCCCCCTGACTCTGCACTGCCTGCTACCTCGCAGGCAGTCATTCCAAGGCATCGTCGTTCTGGAAAAGATATAGTGTTTTTTCTTTTTAATTAAAAAAAAAAAGACTTTATTGTGTAGAACAGTTTTAGACTTACAGAAAAATTGGAAGATTGTACAGAGTTTCCATCTGCCCCATTCCCAGTTTCCTGTATTGTTAACACCTTACATGAATAGGATACACTTGTTACAATTAATGAACTAATATCGACACATTATCATTAACTAAAATTCACACTTTATTCAGATTTCCTTACTGCTGCCTTTTTTTTTTTTTTTTTAACCTGCTGCGATTTTTCTATTCAGAGTTGTCAGGTCTCCGTAGACTTCTCTTGGTGGTGACAGTTTCTCAGAACTGTGTGCATTCTTAATTTACATAGAAGGTACTGTTTTATAGCCCATTCTGTTTTTTACTTTTTTCTCTAGCAATTTACTTTTCAGATCCGTTCACATTCTGCAGGTACATTGATTCCATTATTTTATTTTTATTTATTTTTGAGACCAGGCCTCACTCTGTCACCCAGGCTGGATTGCAGCAGTGTGATTGCAGCTCACTGCAGCCTCAACTTCCCAGGTGCCAGTGATCCTCCTGCCTCAGCCTCCTGAGTAGCTGGGACCATCGGTGTGTGCCACCATGCCCAGCTAATTTTCGTATTTTTTGTAGAGACGGGGCTTCACCATGTTGCCCAGGCTGTGCTTGAACTCCTGACCTCAAGAGATCCACCCACCTCAGCCTCCCAAAGTGCTGGGATTAGAGGGGTGAGCCACAGTGCCTGGCCAGACTCCATTATTTTAATGAGTGAGCAGTTTGCAGCCACCACAGTGTACCTGGTCACTCCCCTAGTAATAATGAACGCTTAGGTTGCTTCCGGTTGTGCACCACTGCAAAAAAGGAGCGAGAATGAATCGTCGCCTCCTTTGGGGCCAGCATTCTGTGATATCCCCCACTCCCTCCATGCCATGTTGGTGTTAAACCGTGCTTGGAGATCCATCAGCTGGAGCCTGTGAGGTTCTGAACAACTTTTCACCACATTAAGACGCTCGGCCCTGGCTGTGAGCAGCAGCCTGGAATGGGGGCCTCACAGGAGAAGGAGACTTGCTTGGCTGCACCTGGTGGCAGTTTGGAGTAGGTGCGGCGGCCCCACCTGCTCAGCTGTCCCGTCCTTCTGAGCGGGGCTGTCTTTTAGGCTCTGGGTTCATTGACTTTAAGGCAAATGGAGAGCAAATGCATTCCTATCAGAGACCCATTAAAAATGATTCACTTAGCCTTGCAGATCAAAAGAACTTCGCATCCACTGAACTCTGAATATCAGAGAATTGACTTCCCACCCTTCTTCATACCTGGGCATGCTTCTGACAGGATGATAACTGGTGCATACCTTCCATGTGGCATTTCACTTTTTCATTTTTTGTGCATATTTCCATGTATTGATATTGTCCACGTTCATATTTTAAAGACAATTCAGTATTTTATCAAATGTCTTTATATGTCGTTTGATAAAATACTAAATTGTCTTTAAAGTATGAACGTTTGCTTTCTTAGTTTGACCGTTTCATTAGAATTTCACTTAAAGACATCGTTGGAGATGCTTATGAGTGACAGAGACGTCTGCACCCTCACTACCAATTCATATAAATGAGGGCCACCTGTTGGTGCTGTGCATTGCGTCAGAGTGGGAGGCTCATTTAAGCAGTTCAGGAGACTGTCCCAGCCTTGAGTGTCCAGAGAGTTTCCTGTAGTCCTGGCGGGACTGAGAGTGGGTGAGCTGAACAGGCTCTGATACAGCTCTGGGGAGGTCTGGTCGGCCCACCTCCTCCCACTCTCTCTTAAATAAACCTCCTGCTTTGACCCAGAGAGCGAGCAGGGCGGAGGCAGAGACTCACGTGCATGGGTGTCACCAGGGGCACCTGAGGGAGGGGTCTGAGAACCAGGCACATTGCAATCCTGTGGAAGCCAGGAGGGCATGTTTGTACACTTTTAGTTAAAGACCTTCTCTCACCTTGCAGGCCCTGAAATCGTAGCAGACATGGCCCCAAGCTTCATCCTTGTGGGCAGCTAGATAGCTAAAATTGGAAATGGAGAAGATGGCATGACAGGGAGGCCAGGTGCCCCCTTGCTAGGGGCTGGCTTTCTTGAGATTGGGGGACCAGGGAACTGATAGCAGAAGTTGGCTTTAAAATTCAGCGTGGCCTGGCATCTCCAGCAGGTCTGCGGGCTGTTCTTGGAAGGGACAGCATACCATCCGGGAAGCCTGGGGGCCCACAGCTGCTTTCGGGAGGTGGAGCTCTCCTCTCTGTCTTGGTATCAGGTGCGAATCCAGGAATGGCCCAAGTCCTTTCTCTGTAGAGAGGAGACTCCCTCCTCCCATGCCTTGAGATGTCTCTGACCCCTGACTCCTCACCCTGTAGGTCTGGCAGAGCCTGGATGTCTGGCATGTCAACCTGAATTGCAGCACTGAGTCAAAGGGGGATGTCTTTGCGGGACTGATTTACGGAGTACCTATTCTCCCTTTCCAGAAGGAGCATGTGGCACCAGGGCCATGAGCCCACTGGACTCTGGGCTTTTTGCTCTCCCTGGAGGCTGCTCCGTGGTCTCTGAAGCACAGGCTGGCCCTGGCTGAACATTTTTTGGGACCCTGATCAGTCCTTTGCCTCACAGGGCGAACACTCAGACTTGCTGCTGTCTTCCTCACTCTTACCTGTATAAAACTTGTCTTGACGCAATTCTCCTCTTACAATTCTCAAGTCTGGCTTGGTTTTGCTTTGCTGGGGAAACGAGGGCTTAGAATCCTTAGGAAAACCTTGCTGTTTGGTTCTCCGGGGTGACAGCGTCCCCTGGAGGCCTTCCTGCCCATTGCTCTGCCTTGGACATCCACAGAGGGCAGGCTGCTGGTGCTGGATCAGGGAGTGGTGTATTTCTATGGGATGGGGGGATCTCCAGGCCCCCGTTGACCCCATTATAAAATGAGTCTCTTTTCTCCTCTGGAGTGGGATGGGGGCTTGTGTTCCTAGGAAAGGGTATGGCAAACGCAGGGAAAATGCAAATATGGGTTTTAATGATGCCCTTGTCTCTACTGTTTGTTGGTGACGCTGCCATGCTCTCCTGAGTGTAGGAACGGTCATGCCGCTGCTGCTAACACTAATGACTGGGGAAGATGCGATGATTTCCCCCGGCCTTGGCTCTGTTCCTGTCCCATTCGTCCCACCCCGAGGCAGCAGGCTGGGACCTTGGGCTTCTCCCTTGCCTCTTTCCTACCCAAGGGATCTTTGGGGAACACAACAAAGAACCCTGCAGCCCCTGCC
The DNA here is from genome assembly GCF_009828535.3 of Hylobates moloch. Classification (NCBI taxonomy): domain Eukaryota; kingdom Metazoa; phylum Chordata; class Mammalia; order Primates; family Hylobatidae; genus Hylobates; species Hylobates moloch. Next base: position 5,838,342 of record NW_026652283.1, on the reverse strand, counting down.
CCTGGGACTGCACAGCTGAGAGAGGGAGGCACAGTAGGGCTGGCTGGATTTGATCTCAGAGGGGATGCCTCCGGGCAGCCTGGGGTGGGGACGCACAGGGAAAGCAGGGAGGGGCAAGGCAAGCCTCCAAGCCCCCAAATCCAGGTACGTGTCTATTTCCATCTCCAGAGACTCTATAATGAAAACATTAACCTTCAGCACTCTCCTCTGATGCTCATTTTAGCACCCCCCACCCCAACCTCCCCAACCCTGAGGAGGTTAGAGCAGCTAATGTCCTTTCTCATCGACTAGGAAACGTAAAGCACCTTGTCAAGTGGGCGAATAGCAGGGCTGGGCCTTGAAACAAGGTCTCCTTGCTTCTGCTCCTCTTGTTCTTTATTCTCTTATACTCCCCAGGGGTGGCACTCACCCAGCCACAGAGATGAGCACTGTCTAGGTTTTGCATAAAACTGGGCAGTGGGTCTAGCGAAAAGCAGGCTGAGGATTTACATGGAGGAGGAAGGGAGATGGGTGTGGCTCTTTTCCAAGTCCTTTATTTCTGGAATCTTTTACCAACTGACAGCGTGCTTCTGGATATCTCTAGGATTCCTCAAAAGGGGCTGGAAGGAGGTTTCTGGGCTTTGATCTGCCATATCCCAGACTGCAGTACCAAATGGCACGGCTCGGCGAATATCATGATTGTCCTTGTCAAGGGTTTCTGGTCTGTGCATCACCTTAGCCAGCTGTGTGCTTTGCTGATTTTCTTTGTTACCGGGTGCCACCTGTGATGTGTGAGAAGATGGAATCATAGGACATTACAGTTGTAACAGCTTGAGATAATTTCTTTCAATTTCATCTTAGAGCAGGAACTGAAGCCCAGAGAGAGTATGTGACTGGCACAAGGTCAGACTACTGGTTAATGCCTTAATCAGATTAAATACTGACATTATAGAGTCCATGCAGACAAATAAGCTAAGGGAGTCTGGCTTCCTTCCGTTAGTCTGTCTTCCTCCTAGCAAAGTTATTATCTCCCTATCCAACTGGTATTCCTGGTATGACTGTACCTGGTGTTCGTGGCTGGTGCCTGCCCTTATTTGCAATGTGTTATGCTGGTTGTTAAATATCTTGAGTATCACCCGCGCTTCCTACTGTCATTCACATCAGTGGCTGCATTTAGTGAAGAGAGACTCGGGGGACAGTTGGTCTCTATCTTGCTAATCACCCCTCTTCATGGCACTGCTAGATGTTTTGGGCTCTGAGACACACATTGAGAAGGAAAGCCCTTCTTCATTTGTCACTTGATAAGTTCAGGGTCTTTATTGGTCTGGGGCTGGTTGGGCAGTCACAGCAGCTGTAAAGCAGCTGCCAGGAGGGACCTGCCAGGCTCAGTCTCTGGCCCCTCTCTCCTGCTTTTCATGTAGCAGACATTTACTGAGCACCTACTAGGTGCTGGGTCCTGGGTGGGCTGGGAGCTGGGGATGCCGAGGTGAATAAGACATGGCCCCTGCTTTCAAGGGAAGCAGACTTGACCTGGGAGAATCAGATAGGGTCTAAAAGTGCAGTAACACAGGTGAGAAAAGAGTCCTGGGAGAGTGACCGATGGTCTGACGGACTGGGAAGGCTTAATTCTGTTGTGAAGTTCTGGGTGAAATCACCTTCCCTCTCCCTGCCCCCAGATGCTGGGGTCCAGCAGGAGTGGGTGAGCTGTGTTTCCTACCCTTGTCAGATCTCCAGGAAGAATTCACCCTCAGGATGCTGAGATGCTGGTGTGGATGTGCAAGTTTGAAAGGTTTAGCTGAAGTGGGTGGCGTACATGGTAGACAGAGTCTTTAAGGCTTTGAGGTCTGAGGATACAGAATGGTTATATCTGGGCTTGACAGATGATGAGGGTGGTTCTTGGGGCCACTTCAGCCTTAAGTGTCCTCCTTCACTGCAGACAGAGTCTCCCTGCTACCCCTGGACAGCTTCTTAGTGTGCTTATATCTGATGACTCCTGGGGCCATGTGACAGCATCAGGGGTTTTGTAATCTTGAGGGTTTTGTGGATAGAATTCAGAGGTAGAATCCATAAACTTGAATGATAGAAAATTACATCTTTATTTTCATCAACACTTAACTGACATTTAGTATTTACTTCAATTAATGATATAGGCAAAAACCTACATTAAGATGAGTTCCTGTGACTGTCACTAATAGAAATAACACATAGAGGCCAGGTTCTGTGGCTAACACCTGTAATCCCAATACTTTGGGAGGCCCAAATGGGTGGATCCCCTGAGGTCAGGAGTTCAAGACCAGCCTGGCCAACATGGTGAAACCCTGTCTCTACTAAAAATACAAAAATTAGCCAGGCTTGGTGGCATGTGCCTGTGGTCCAGCTACTCCAGAGGCTGAGGCATGAGAATCGCTTGAACCCAGGAGGTAGAGATTGCAGTGAGCCGAGATTGCGCCACTGCACTCCAGCCTGGGTGACAGAGTGAGACTGTCTCAAAAAACCAACAACAACAACAAACACATAGATTTGTATCACATCAAATTTGTTGCACAGATCTCGAAAACAAATTATACTCATTCCTACTTAGAAATTATGCCAATTTTTAGATGTGTCTCTAGGTCTCATTATTTCATGTGTAATAGAGAAGGAAGTCTGTTACTATATCACAATAGATAACTCTATTTCTATACATTTAGTCTCCTTGTTGCCCTGGATAATTATTTTATACATTTAAAAACATTCTGAGAGGGGTCCATAGATTTAACCTGACTGTCCTGAGGTTCCATTCCGTGGCCCCAATATGCTTACAAACCCTTGAACATATTCCACAAAGCCTAGGAGAAGCCTCAGGTAGAGCATGGCAGTCCTGCCTGGCAGCTGTATGAAGGGAGATCAAATAGGAACGCCCACTGCCTGCTCTCTGGGCACGCACTGCCCAGAGAGCGCTCCTAAAGAGTCCTGCTGCAGGTGCACTTGTGGGGCACGGGATGATGCTGGGCTCCTGTGTGCTTCTGTGCAGCTGCCTCTCCATGCGCACAGCTAACTGTGCTTTGGAAGCATGTCGTTTAGTCCACGGTATGCCTGAACCCAAGAAGGGAGCTGAGCACCAAAAGACCTGGGTTCTAGGACCTTGTCTGCTGCCAACTGGCTTCTTTCTGGATCTCGACTTCTATTCTGGAAAAAGAGAAGGTTGGGTGTGAAATCAGGGATTCTCCAGCTGTGTATCTGACAGTACTGTCTTCCCATGACTTGGACTGAGGTAGTCTGTACCAGAATAAAAAAATTGATAATGTTTTTGCAATTTACTAAAAAGTAACATGAATAAAGATAGTTTTCTCAATTTACAGTTGTTCTAACATATCTTTTTGTTAAACCTTTGGAAGCTGTTACTCCTTGCCTGCCAGGAAGTACTTATTGAGGGCAAAAGGAGTGGGTGAGAAGTAAAAGAATATTAATGGGAGCATGTGGAATTGGCCAATCATGTTTAATTTCTAGGCTTAGTTTGGATTGTGGGGTTTTCTACAGAATTGTTCCTAGTTTTAATGGTGGAATTAAGCATGTCGGTACATTAAGGACCTTTGTAAAGGATCTTGCAAACAGCATCATGACCTGCGGGTGTTCTCCTAGCTCCCACCAGTCTCCAAGGCCCCTTCCTGCTATGCTATTCCGTGGACTTACAGCATGTAATGATGCATTCTGCTCAAAAGGCCGGCGACTCTTTTTGGGAGTGGACTCATGAATCTGTGTGGAATGAAGGCCATTCTCCAGAGGAGACAATGCTCCTGTTGACATTCAGGCACCAATACAAGCAATGGTGCACCCCACTTATTCCCAGACTTCCCTGTTCTGTGCACACAATTGTAAGGGCAAACAAAGCGACAGTTACAATGGAAGCAAAAGGAAGAGCAGCTGTTGGGGCTGTTAGCTGTGTCACTGTCTGCTGAGTGGGACAGATGCACTTAGGAGGCCTCATCTTCTCTTAAGTCTCTTGGCTTGCCCAGGAGCTTAGCTAAAGTCAGAGGGTTCCATGATGATTCATGGAAATTGCCATTTATGGCCTAATGGCTCCTAGGGAACCCTGGGTCCATTCTGATGCCTCCCAGAATGTGTTTACCATTCCTTGAGCGTCACTGGGTTGGGAGTCTGGGCTACTGCAAACCAATCCACTCTGGCCAGCAGTTGGACTTTCTGTCCAGCGCAGCACCCTGGGTAGTCAGACTCTCGGCTTGGATAGGGTGACTGCTGGTATTCGTGTTACTGCCTTGTTGATTTTCCACTCAGGAATTGATTATTCTCAGGCGGTAAGGGCTGGGGTCTATTTGACTGGGGATATTTTAGCCAATGTTGTTTATCCATTCTTTCTGGGCTCTTCCAGCCCAGGGCACTTAGCTCATCCACAGGCCATTGGAGGGTGAAGGCTTCTCAGGCCTCAGAGAGGACCTGTGAGTCTTAGCACCTTTTCAGGAACGGGAAACAGAAGGAGTGGAATTTGATGGGTGTGCTGTTCTGTTGTTCTGTGCAGACACGGGAACCCCCAAAGGCTTCAGAGTGGAAGCCCCAGGGTCCTTGGAGCTGGTGTGGGTTTCCTGCTGGCTCCCTGCACACGCTGCCCGTGTGTGCTTACGAGTTTGTGTGTGTTGCTATGTACTGCTCTCCCGGTGTATTGTGGAGTTGGGGAGGTTGCATTCAGATCAACTCAGGCCACGCCTGTGAGCAGGATCTGGCACCCCAGCTCTGCTTGCTGAAGGCTGAGAGCATCAGTGGTATGCGTGGGAGCTGCCTTTCCCACTGGGCTCCCCAGGAGCATGATGTAGGGAGAAGAACTTAGGGTATGGAGAGTGAAGGGCCAGGTTCACTGATGTGTGTCTTTGTGCAAGGTTCTTAGCCATGCTGGGTCTATTTTCTTATCTGGGATCTGTAGCCCACAACGTTCATGGGCGAAATACTTCATGAATTGTAATGTGTCATAAAATAATCCAAAGTTGGCTCTCCCACCCTGCCTACCTTTGTGCTTCAATTTTCCTTTTTTTTCCCCCCCACTTTATGGGCTGAGTTGAATTTCCTTCCTATTTTCTGAATGAATGAAACTGCCTGATGAGTGGATTAGGCATCCCCAAAGGGAGAAGGTGCAGGGAGTTTACTGTCTTGTTAGGAAATTAGAAAATTCATGAACAGAGAGTTAACAGTTCAAGGCATATATGCCAATTGCCTCTTTTCTGGGCTCCCCGAGTAAAAGGTTTCATAAATTCCAGTTATTTGAATACCATGATTATGAGTTTGAATACCACTACTTAGTAGATTCATAATTTTAGGCATAGCCATTTACTATCTGGACTATTAATTGCTGAATATTTTTGTTAAATTGGCTCACTTTTGAAACTTAAATTTATTTTAAAGGGAAATATTCTATCATTATCAGAAATGGAGAACCAATATCACTGGCCAACAGATAGACAATAATTATAAAAATAGGCACAACCGAAACAAAACGACGTCATTCATTTCTAGCTGGATACTGTTGGCTGCAGGAGGTCCGAGACTGGGGCCTGCTTACTCTTTGTTGAGAAGGAAGCTTAGCTAGCATCAGAGAGATTAAAGACATATTGGAAACAAACGGAGACTTTATTTTTGCAGGATAATTGAAAAGGGACTTTCTTGCCATTTAAAAATGTTATTTGATGCTATGTTGCATCCATCCATCACCTAATGCCCCTCATTCTGTACTTGGGCAACATTACCAAAGCCCCTAGTACACCTTCTAGAGCTACGCTTGCCCCTGGGTGGATTGAAGACTTAGAACAGAGACTGTGTCTTTCTAATTTATTTTTATTTCTATTTATTTTATTATTTTATTTTTATTTATTTATTTATTTTGAAACAGAGTCTCGCTCTGTCACCAGGCTGGAGTGCAGTGGCGCGATCTGGGCTCACTGCAACTTCCGCCTCCCGGGTTCATGTGATTCTCCTGCCTCAGCCTCCCGAGTAGCTGGGACTACAGGCGCCCGCCACCACGCCCAGCTAATTTTTGTATTTTTAGTAGAGACTGGGTTTCACCATGTTGGCCAGGATGGTCTCGATCGCTTGACCTCGTGATCTGCCCCCCTTGGCCTCCCAAAGTGCTGGGATTGCAGGTGTGAGCCACTGTGCCCGGCCTTTATTTTATTTTTGAAAAATAGAGACAGGGTCTTGCTATGCTATTGACCAGGCTGCTCTTGAACTCCTGGCCTCAAGTGATCCTGCCATCTCCCAAAGTACTGGGATTACAAGTGTGAGTCACCATGGATGACCTCATTTTTTTTTTTTTTTAACAATGTGTGACACATTGATAATATAATAGCCTTTAGTGCTGTTTGTTGAATGATGCAAAGCCTAACACCTAGCAAAGATAATACACTGTAGAGTTGCTCCAAGGAGGCAGAGATCCCAGGAGCTTGAGTTGACAGGGAACGCCAACTGGAGAGGAAGCCCTTGGTGCCTTCTCCTAGCCCTGCCTCCACTTACAGCAGCCTGGGATCTCTGTGTGTCAGCTCCTATCCTCTTCCCGCACTGAAACCTTCTCCAACTCCTGCTTCTCATTCAATAGCAGTATTGCCTTTGGTTCTCCCATCTCCTTCCTCAGTCTGGGATGAAAACACCACAGCAATCTGCAGCCCGCTCAGAGCCACCCACCCTGAGGAGATGCCCCAAGAGAGCAAAGCTAGAAGCCGGGGCGGGATGAAGGGATAGGGGAGAGAAGGTGAGAGAGAGGAGACCTGTGGGGGAAACCTGAGTCCCTGAACAGGCTGCCCTCTGGTCCAATGTTCTGGGGATTTGGTGACCTGTTGGGGAAAGAGGTTGAGCCCTGGGGTGTTAGCAGATTTTTTTCTATCTTTCCACCCTTCCCTCTTCTCTAGTTCTGGCCTTCAACCCTCGCTGCCTCCATTTGGCAAATTCCAAGGTCGTAACGATTACTGTTGTCATGGACTTGGATTTGTCATGGGCTCTTCAGAAAAAAGACGCAGATGATTTCCTAGGGACAGTGTGTCAGGAACTGTCTCCTTGTCCTGCTTCTCTGGTGGTGGGATCTTACTTTTCCAGTCATCGGGAATTTCCTATTCAGTGTTGCCAGGAATACCTGCTCTCTTTTTCCTGCCACTGGGGCCTCATGAATCTTGGGCCCCTCCCTCTCTGATCACTGTACTTTTCTGCTTTTGAAGTTATTAGTAATAAGAGATGCTTCGCCTGTAATCCCAGCACTTTGGGAGGTCGAGGCAGGTGGATCACGAGGTCAGGAGATCGAGACCATCCTGGCTAACACAGTGAAACCCCGTCTCTACTAAAAATACGAAATAATTAGCTGGGCGTGGTGGTGGGTGCCTGCAGTCCCAGCTACTTGGGAGGCTGAGGCAGGAGAATGGCGTGAACCCAGGAGGCAGATCTTGCAGTGAGCTGAGATCCTGCCACTGCACTCCAGCCTGGGTGACAAAGGGAGACTCTGTTTCAAAAAAAAAAAAAAAAATAGATGCTTCTACCATGCTAACAACATAAAGTAACTCATTTAATCTTTAAAACCACTCCATGAAGCATATACTACCACTGCCCCTATTTTGCAGATAAGAAAACGAAAGTTACATAACTTGATCAGGGTCATCCCAGCACTGCCCCCTGGGGTGGTGGGGGAGCTGACATTCCACACCGTCCTCCCTGCCAGACCCCCGGTGGCTCCAGGCACCACACGGCCCTGACACGACACAGCACCTGGTGCTCCCTTCAGTTCTTTCAGCGTCATCCCCCAGCCTCACCCCTCTGGGAATCCTTGCTGCCAGTGAGGGATTCAGACCCTGAGCCTCAGCTCTCAGTCACTGCCATGTCCTCCCTCTCCAGGGATGAGGTTCCTGCCGTCTGAGTTGGCATGGGGAAAGGGGAGTCCTGGCTCCCACTATTTGGATTGTCAGCCACCTAAGAAAGTTCAGGGGAGGAGGAGAACACCTCTGAACTTGAGAGTATCCTCTGTTTATCATTTTGTCCCCTGTTCCCTTTGTTCTGCTGATCCTGTCTTCCCTCCTGTCAGCCTAGGTGGGAGGTTGTGGGTTGGGGAAGAGCTGGATCCCTGCAGATACCTTTTAATTACCCTTGGGCTGTGTTTGTGGTGAGAATCATTCTGCTCAGGACTGCCCCTGAGACAGGTGTATGGGTCTGGAGCCAGCAGGCAGGGGTGAGAGGTAGCAAGGCTTCCCAGGGGGAGCAAGGCTAGAGGATGACACTGCAAAATTTGAAGATTGGGAAGGAGCATCGGGTGCTGTGGCGTGTCGGGGCTGTGTGGTGCCAGGAGCCACCTGGGGCTCTGGCAGGGAGGACGGGATGGTGTGGAATGTCAGCTACCCCTGGAAGCAGTACTGGGACAAACCCACAGGTGTGTGTGCTGCTCATTCCTGCTACAGGCATCAGGAGAGGTGATGGTGGGCCCGGGAGGCGTCTGCCCTGGGCACACTCAGCCTTCCTCTTCTGTGGCTTCCCTTCCGTGTGGTTTTCCCATCACTCTCCCTCCTTCCAATCCCATTCATTCATACCCGTCAGTGTAACTCTGCTTTGCGGCAGCTGCATTTTTCTCAGGGATCAAAGCCTTAGGTGAATGGTGGTGTCTTGGGCACCAGCAGGTGGAGCAGGTTCTGGAAATCACATCATATTGGCTCTTTCCTTTTTCAAGGACCATGGTCCCAGATGGGAGTCCCCCCTTCTTCACTCCAGCTTCCATAAGCTGCTTACATTGGAGACTAATGCTGCAGCAACCAGGCAACATTTGGGCTGGAACACTTCTCAAGCGCAGAGGCCTGCATTGCTCTGGGATGAAGAAAGAGGATGATCATGTGGTGGGCACATTTGGGGAGGTCAGTGTTTAATGAAGAAAGCAGAAGGCAGGAAACTGCCCAGGGTCATGCAGGATGACCCATGTACATGTGTGGGTTTCCTCCATATGGGGGCTACTCATGGAGGGTGAGTGCTTAATCTGTTCACCACCTCTTGCATTCTGAGTCACCCCTTCCTGCTGCTAGGATGCTCAGAAGTGGGAGCTAATTCAGTCATTAATCTGAGCCTAAACCAAGCTGAATTACACAGATATGCTGGGATCTTCCACTCTCAAATGCAGAGTACAAATCCCTCCAGGACCAAAGGACCACAGGACCAAAGGGCTGTGGTTTATCTGTGCTACCACTCATCATCTCTGCCAGTTTGGATAATTGCAAATTGTCTGCACAGACCTTGCTGTCTACACACACACACACACACACACACACACACACACACACACACACACACACACTTTGCACATCCTAGCTGTCTTACTGTAATGCTTGGAACCAAGAGTGGCAGAGCTGGAAAGGTTTCTTGAAGAAGAATGTTCTGGTGTAAAGCACAGTGAGAATGCCAGCCGGAATCTGAATTTCAGCTGAGCCACTAGAGGACGTATAACCGTGGGGAAATTATATGATACTTCACATCACTTCAGTTTTCTTCTCTGTAAAAGTAATCTGGCTGAATTGTTTTGAAGAAGGATGGCACATAGTGGGTGCTTAATATTTGTCCAGGAAACAAATAATTAAATGATATAATGTATGTTAAAGAGCCCAGTGCAGTGCCTGACATATATCAGAAGCTCAGGATTAGCTGTTCTTAGAGTTTCTTAATATCAGGTCCAAAGATCCCTCAAACTCTTTTGTCTTTTTCTGGCCTCTGGGATGACCCACCTGTAAGTTGGATATAATCTCCCATCCTAATTATTCCCAGTTCCTCTTCTGGCCTGGCTTTGCAGACCAGCATGAGACTTCAACACTGCCCGATTGTCCGGTGCTGTGGAGAGTCCCCATTCAGAAAGACAGCAGCCTTTGTCCTTCCTTCTTTCTAGAGTCTCTAAAGCTCTTCCAAGAGCTAAGACCCTCATGTCATATACCTCACCAGGAAGCTGGATGGTCCCTAGGAAGACTCAGCTAAAATCATAGAGACCTTTGCATTCCTGGGTCCATCAATAAGTCATCCACCTTTGTGCCCTTGTTTGAGCTAGAACTCCCCTCCCTTCCCTTCCTCTTCCCTCCCCTCCCCTACCTTCCTCTTCCCTCCCCTCCCTTGCTCTTCCCTCCCCTCCCCTCCCCTCTTCTTCCCTCCCCTCCCTTCCCTTCCTCTTCCCTCCCCTCCCCTTCCCTCCCATTCCCTTCCCTTCTTTTGTGATTGAGTCTTGTTCTGTTGGCCAGGCTGGAGTGCAGTGGTGCGATCATGGCTCACTGAAGCCTCTAACTCCTGGGCTCAAGTCTTCCTCTGCCTTGGCCTCCTGGGTAGCTGGGACTATAGGCACATGCCACCATGCCTAGCTAATTTTTAAATTTTTCTTTTGTAGAGATGGGGGTCTCACTATATTGCCAAGGCTGGTTTCAAACTCCTGGCTCCAAGCCATCCTCCTGCCTCAGCCACCCAAAGTGCTGGGATTAAAGGCATGAACCATCTCGTCCAGCCTTGCTATTTTGAATGCCATTCTTAAATCTCACATCCGAATTTAAATGTATTGATATAGCTTGTTATCCTGAGCTTTTTAAAAAAGTGAATAAGCAACCTAATTGATCTGCTTTTTAATCCTGGGCTTTCAGATATCAAGTTTGTTCAAAGTGAGGTGCACTGTAGCTTTCTCACTATGCTGTAGTGGAAGGGGATGTTTCCTCTCTATACACCTCTGAGTGTAGTCTAGCCTATAAACTGACTGTAGGAAGAGAGAATATAAACTGCCTCTTTTGCTCGCTCATGCACTGTCTTAAATCTCGGGAGGAAGTTCTTCCTAAGATCTAACCGAAATCCCTCCAGAGCAACTGTATGTTGGCAAAGGAATAAGTCAAATAGCATCTGTGTGATTGGCCCCTCGGAGTCTAATGTACATGGGGAATTGTCTCTGGAGCCTCATTTTGAGGCTCTTATGTCCTAGGCAATGGAGCAACAGGAGGATTGGAAAATATCTTCCTTGTGGGCCTGAGGAGGAGGGATTCTGTGTCTCTGCAAATAGGAGTTCCTTTCCCAGCTTTGTCTCCAACTCAGGAGAGGTCATGTGGTTTTCCCCAGCTCTTGAATTTCCATTCCATTTTTGGCGGTTTGAGTTCCCCCGTCTCTTGTCTCCTGCAACACCTACCAAGCAGGTCAACTCACCGTATTCTGCAGAATCATGCAGTCTTGTGCATCAGATGCTTGAAGGTCACCTCATCCATGCCCCCAGCTCTGGACAGGCTGTGCGTGTTAGGGTCCTTCAAACTTCTTCCCAGGGGGCTTGCCCATCCCCTCACATAATATCTCCCTATGTTTCTAGAGTCTGACCCGAACCTTTCTTGCTGCCATCTCAAACCCTTGGTCCACGTAGTGGTGGCCTTCAGGGAGGCAAAGAACAGCTGCTTGGCCTCCCCCTTGTTCCTTCCTTGTTCTTGTTGGGGTATCACCTCCATGCATCCAGCTCATGAATCCCCCAGCAATTTCTTTGTCACCAGATCACATTGCAAGCTCCTGTCCAAATGCTGTCTGGCTGCTTCCTGTTCCAAGCATCTCCCTCCCACCTGAGTATTTGTGTTTCTGATTATTTATCCCCAGATGCAAAGGCCACATTTTTCCAGGTTGAATCTGCTCATTGTTACTTCCTGCCTGGGTTTGCTAACATCTCCAGGTCCCTTTTGCAGCCACCGCTGCAGCCTTGCTCGGTATGGAAATGTGCATGTCCAGGCTTCAGAAAGCAAACCGTGTCGGGAATGGGACGAGGAGAGTCAGTGACCCTGCTGAGAGTGGCCCCACCTCATCTGAAGTCAAGGCCCTCCCCAGGAGAATGTCTGAATTGATGAACACAAAAAGCCATCAAAGTGCTGCCGGCAGGGGAATGACCTAGACTGAGACCTGTCCCAGCTGTTGGGCTTTCTCTGAGTCTCCTGAGCCGAGAACAAGGAGACGCCTTCCTGCCCTCTTGGCCTTGACTCTTTCCAAACAGCCATCACCAGTTCTAATTAAATACTCAGCAGATGAAGTGACGGAGCACCAGAGGGGATGTTGGGAAGATGCTGTGTGCTTGGCCATTTCCTGTCCCGGCCCCACCCATGGGGAAGGGGATTGTGGTCAGGCTGTGCCAGGATGGCAGGGGCCACACGTTAAATGCAGAGGCAGAGCAAATGCGCCCCCATGTTTCTTTTTTTAAAAGGAGAGTTCACTTTAGTTTTTTTTTTTTTTTCTTTCCATTTTATTTTATGGTAAGCCCTCGATGACTCAGAAAGTCAGAGTTGGAAGGGACCTTTGAGGGTCTTTAATCGGCGTCTCATTTTACAGATGGAGGCCCATGGAAGTTCAGTAATATACTCAAATTCACAAACGCATTTTTAAATTGTCCTCTGCCCTCTAGATGGGTGCTAAACACCGGGCATGGAAAGTTAAATCTCTGTGACTAGGAGGGGCTCAGAAACGGATGCCTGATCCAAACAACCGTGTCTTCCAGGGAGTAGGTCTCAGCTTGCCTGCATTTTCCTCACTCTTTACCTTGAGCCAGAGCTAGAGGATGAAGCTTGGCATAGTGGTGCCTCTCCATCCTCTCAGGGCTCTTGGTTGTCCGTGATTACATTGAAATCCAGGGCTGTGATGTGGGTTGAGTTGGATACTGCTTATGAGAGACCATCAGAACTTGGGTGACAGGGGAAGTGCTGAAAAACCGAACTCACGCATCCTGTCCCCCTTCCCAATACTCTTGCTTCCTACCCACCGCAGCTTTGGAGTATTGAACATGTTGCTAGTTAGGAGGGCTCCTCAGAAGATGCTGATGAATTTGGAATGATTTTTAAATTCATCTGGGGAAATAAACAGCTGCAGCTTGAAACACAAACACAGACACTTGTGCTGCTGTGTGTTCCCCCTCCCACCATCCCTCCTCCCTGCTCTGGGAAAAGCGCACACACCCAAACCATGTAGAAACTCAGAAACCCATGTGCATAAACTGAACAACCACTGTGCAAAGGAAAAGGGATGAGCTGTCCTAGAGACTGGCAGACTCTGTGCTAGAGCAGCAGATGGCATGGTTCTAAGAACAGTTATCTGGAATCCGAGGGACCTTTGCATCCCTGGTTTGCAGAGCTCCTTGCAAAATGAAGCTGTTTCTCCCTTCTAAGAATCTTCAGTTTCCCTAGGGAAAGGAGAGGGGAAAGGGAACAACCATTTGTTGGTCACCTGAGTCCATGCCAAATGTATATATTAACAAAATGGTTGTGAAGTAGCAATTGTTGTTAGATTATTATTCCCATTTTACAGAAACAGGCTTGTGGAGGTTAAGCTGGGGCTCCAGTTGAGATCTGTGACTTTGCATGACACAGGACTGCTTTCTTATTCCCCTGGCCCTGCGGAGTTGCCTGACTGAGTATCTCAGAATCCAAGGTCTCTGAGGGACCATGTGATTTTAGGGGACAGCTGCTAACCCGCCAAGTGTGTCTGTTTCCTCTCTGGGAATCATGCACTTTGGCTATTTGGCTGAGTTGCTAGAATTCTTAATAAGTTGAAGTCTCTAGTCCTCTGAGGTGTGATTAGGAATGACAGTTAAAGAGATGTTTGCCAGTCCTCTAAGCTGGAAGCATCACCCAGAGGTGACTGTCTCAATCAATGAGTTTACTATACACTTACTATGCATGGCCAAGGTGTTGGCGGACTCTGGAGTCCTGGCTCAGGTGAACAGCAGGGGGTGTCTCATCCATCTTAATGAGAGATGAGCTGCTTCTTGGGCTGCAGCTTGGTTTTACAGGCTCAACTTTTTTTCCTTGAGAAACTCCTCTTTCTAAACCCCATTACCCTCTCTAGCTATGGCCTTCTCATTCTCCTCTCGTTTATAGCTAGGCTTTTTAAAAAGCCTCTTTTGGAAGCATAGCATATATCAGAATAGTACACAAATTTTTAATGTACAACTTGGTGAATTATCACTAAGTGGACAAACTAGAGGAACTGCCATCCAGATGAAGAAATAGAACATTACTAGCTTTCCAGAAGTCCCCCTTGGGCCTCCTTCCAGTCGTGACCCCACCCCCACCACCCAAAGGTCATAACTATTCTGACTTCTAGCATCACAGATGAGTTTTGCCTGTTTTTGAACTTTGTATAAATGGAATCGTATAATATGTATTTTATGTCTGGCTTTTGTTTTTGCCCAACATTAAGTGTGTACGATTAATCTACATGGTTGTGTGTAGTAGTGGTTTATGCATTACTAGATAGTATTTCATCGTTTAAATGTACCACATTTTCCTTATCCGTTGTACTGTTGATGGACGTTATGGTTGTTTTCTGTTTTAGGATATTATGAATAGTATTGCTATGACTATTCTTTTACAGGTCTTTTGGTAAATGCATTTCTAAAGGGTACACACCTAGGAGTGGAATTGCTGGGTCATATGGCAGGTGATGACCAGCTTTAGTAGACACTATTGGAAAGTTTCCAAAGTGTTTGCATCAATTTATATTCCCTATTAGTAGTGTAGGAGAGTTCCAGTTTCCCTACATCCTACCAACACTTAATATTGTCAGTCATCTTAATTTTAGCCATTCTGATACATGTGTAGTGGTATGTCAGGGTGGTTTTAATTTGCATTATCTGATGACTACTAATGAGATAAAAACCTTTTCATATATTTTTTTTCCAGCCATTTGGATATCCTCTTTTGTAAAGTGCCTGTTTGAGTCTTTTAGCCATTAAAAAAATGGGTTGTCTCCCTTTTTCATATTGACATGAAGGGATTCTTCATCTCTACTTGGTCCGTCTTTTGTTGAGTATATATTTTGCAAATATCTTCTTCTCACTCTGTGGTTTTTCTTTTCACTCTTTTGGTGGATAAATGTTCTCAATTTTATTTTACTTCATTTTATTGATCTTTTCCTTTATGTCAGTGCTTTTTGTATTCTGTTTAAGAAATTATCACCTATCCAAGCTAAGAATATATTCTTTAATGTTATCTTCCATAACATTTATTGGTTAACTTTTCATATTTAAGTCCACAGTCCACATAGAATTGATTTTGTTTTTTATTTTTTGGTCTGTGTGTGGCATGAGGTGTGAGTCAAAATTAATTTTTCCCCACTTTGATATCTCATTAACCCAATGTCATTTATTGAACGGACCATTCTTCCTCATTGCTCTGCTAGATTATTGAAGCCAGGAATCAAGACTTTGTCTTTGTTTGGGATCTGCTTCTGGACTTTATTTTATTCTCTTAGTCTGTTTGACTATCCTTGTGCCAATATCTTATTATCTTAATCACTGCATCTCTCACAGAATTTTTTTGGAAGTTATTTCTACTTACTATGCCCATTTCTTTACCTGTCACTCAGCCTACTCCAATCTGCCTCTGCTTCCACTGCTGTGCCCTAGATGCTTTTGTACAGGTGCCCAGGGTTTCTAGTAGGTGCTAACCTGAGCAGTTTTTTTTTTCTTTTTTTAGTTCTTAGCTTCCTTAACCTTTGAGCAATATTCAGCACAGTAGACCATTCCTTCCTGTTGGAAACACCATTTTCCCTGATGCTATCCATACTTTTCTGACTTCCTTCCTGCTTCTCTGGCTGCTTCCTCTAAGTCTTCTTGGCTGGGTCTTTCTGCTGTAATGAATTCTTTTTTATTTATTTTTTTCTTTTTTTACACCTCTCATGTCTCTGCATCTATCTGATGATTAAATATTGGACCTTTTCAAAGCTCATCCCTAGGTTCTCTTCAAAAAAGGGAGATTTAAGACCCTAAAAATCTTAAGGAGTGACTTTACAGTCACTCTTAAGGTGATTTATTTTATG
>NW_026652283.1:5743125-5822203 GCF_009828535.3 Hylobates moloch | reverse complement strand
AGCTTCCTGGCTGCTTTGTTTACCTAAGCAAGCCTGGGCAATGGGGGGCGCCCCTCCCCCAGCCTCGCTGCCGCCTTGCAGCTTGATCTCAGACTGCTGTGCCAGGAATCAGCGAGACTCCGAGACTCCATGGGCATAGGACCCTCTGAGCCAGGTGCGGGACACAATCTCCTAGTGTGCCGTTTTCCAGGCCCGTTGGAAAAGCGCAGTATTAGGATGGGACTGACCCGATATTCCAGGTGCCATCTGTTTCCCCTTTCTTTGACTAGGAAAGGGAACTCCCTGACCCCTTGTGCTTCCCGAGTGAGGCAATGCCTCGCCCTGCTTCGGCTCGCGCACAGTGCGCTTCACCGACTGTCCTGCACCCACTGTTAGGCACTCCCTATTGAGATGAAACCAGTACCTCAAGCAGAAATGCAGAAATCACCCGTCTTCTGTGTCGCTGGGGCTGGGAGCTGGAGACCGGAGCTGTTCCTATTCGGCCATCTTGGCTCCACGCCCCTGGTTATTTTATTTTTTAATTATAAAATTCCCATTTGGTTCATTTTTATGTCTTTTTTTTTCTGAAAATGTCTCTTTCTATTCATTTCAAGAGTGTTTGCTCTTTCTTGGGCCATTTTATAATGACTACATTAAAGCATTTGTCAGATAAGTCCAATATCTTTGTCATCGGCATTTGTCTATTGTCATTTCTCACAAAAGATTTCCTTGTTCTTTGTATGTTCAGTAATTTTAAATTGTATCCTGGACATTTTCAATATTATGTTATGGAGATCTGGGTTTTATTTAAATCCTATTTGTGTTTTATCAGGCAATTGATCTGGTTGGGTTCAAGTTGCAAGTTCTGACCAGAATTCTGTAGGTAGTTTCAAAATCAGTTTCATTTTCACAGCCTTATGCTATTTGAGTCTATCCTATAGATGCTATCAAGTGGCCAGGTTGAGACCTGGTTAGTGATATATCATGTAGTTCAGTCTTTACTTTCTTAAGGTATATAGTATACTATTTAGGGTCAGATCCATGCATATGCAGCTTTAGGGTAAGCCAAAGAGTTCATGAACAGCTTATGGGGGCATTTTGCTGAGCTCTTGCCTCTCCCTGATCTTTGCAGAACCTTCCAGTCCACTGAGACCTTCTTTGCCATCCTTCAGCCAGAAATCTTGGAATCTACTTACCCTCCTCTGCCACATACTTCCCAAAACTGCAACTGTGTCTGGGGCCAAGTGGTGAAAGGACGCACACAGAGAAAAAAGCAACAGGGGTTTGCTCCAACCTCTTGGGAGCAAAGAGGAATGTTCCTCTCACTCTCCTCCTAGGGGCCTGTGGTCTAGCTTGTGAAAGAATGGAGAAAAGAAAACAATGGGGGCTTCCTTCCACTCTTTCTGAGTGTTAAGAGATGACTTTCTTTTTCTAAAGCCAGAAATAGAGGGCTTCTCCTCGGCTCTCTCTGTCCATGCTAATGAACCCTTCTGGGTTTTGGACTGCTTGAGTCTAAGCTGACTCAAAAAGAAAGTAATTTTGAGGTGGAATAGAAGGAGGTGTCTGAAGAGAAATGTGTGAGCTGTACACAGTCTATCAGGATTATAAATGGACATACCCCAAAGGTGGAGAGAGTGGAATGTGATGAGGTCTGAATGCAAGTAAAAAGGCAAACTCAGTGAAGTGGGTTTGGGAGATTCAAGTTGTATATGAGCTGTGACTTGTAAAATATGGGAAAGGCAAACAATCTTTTCTGTGTCACTGCAAGGGGAAGAAGACAGCAGGTGACCAATCCTGTAAATGAATAGCAGATATTCCACTGTGCTGGGGAGGAAGGCAGTCACTGGAGGAAAAGACGTCAGCCCAGGTTTTTGTAGAAGGCCATGCAAGATATTTATCCATCAGTAACCATGAACTGATTGTATACCAACTCAGATATTGTACCTTTGTGAATTCTGCCCCTGCTGCCTCCTCAGGGATGCCCCTGTTTCCTATGCTTGCCTTTATGATGGGCCTCACTGACTTGCACTGTAAACTGCATGTTCATCTCTACCTTGAGAATGGGGACTGCATCTTTTTCAGTCTCCTAAGTTCCTAACACAGGGCTTAGTAAGAAATTGTTAGGCTGAATTCTTTCTATCTCACAATTTAATGTGTGCCTTTAGGAAAATCCTAGAAGACAGAGTTGCCTAAGAATATTTAACTTCAGATTAAGGTATTTATAAAGACAAAGCAGTCTCTTGAATATTCTGACATGTGAACCTCTGCTCTGAGCTGTGGGTAGAAGGACCTCTTCTGACAGGGTCCCAAAGGGCTTAAGACAGGGGTCTGTTCCATTGTCTAATGTGCTCCAGCGTGACAAGTTGGAGGCACATTCTGCATTGACCTGAATGTGCCAGTGGGTTGGCAATGAGGCTACAAGCACCTCCAAGTATAGTAGAGAAATGAACTCTGGCCATGGGAGGCCTTGTCATCTTCCCCAGGCCCCTGGGAGAATTTTCCGTGCAGCCAAGGGCTCAATACTTGTGGGAATTAATCACTTCTGGACAGTGCTGGTTTTCCCAAGATGCAAGTCTGGACAGAAAAAAAAAAAAAAAAAAAAAAAAAAGGGAATTTAAGCCCCAGGGCCACAGACTGGAGGGGACCTGGTGAGTCCTATTTCCCGTCTGTGAACCTGCTTTTGCTTGTCTACAGACACATTGCTTCTGATTGTCTTTCCTTTCTGGACTTTAGCCTTAAGGGCCTGCATTATTTGTGCAACTCCCATGAGTTGGGTCTTGGAGGGGGTGCTTCACTGAGTGAAACTCTATGATCAGTAGGAAGTTAATACCTCCTTTAAGAAATAGTTGACTTCTCAGTCAGGCACTGACCTAAAAGCTTTCATTTCCCCTCTACCTGAGAGCCCTACTTTGGCATTCCTGGGTTAATGGCCTGTCCAGTGGCCAGCATATCACAGCTGTCACCAGCACAGGGCCTGTGTAAAGAGGAAACCCAGTCCTGGCTCCAAGAGACTGGCAGTCTGGGGAAGGAGATGGGACACGTGTAAGACAGGTGTTGTTTAAGAGTCCCACCTTTGTGGAGTTGTCCTGATTCCCTCACCTGCACTCCTGGACACTTATTATGCTGACCCATGTTTTAGCAAGTGTCTTTTTGTAATGTAATGTAATTGCTTTTTGTCCAACTGTCCCTCAGAAGCATGTAAACTCTCTGAGGGCAGGGGCCATGTGGAATTGAGAGGTGACAGTGTGCTGGCAGTCCTCGCAGCCCTCGCTTGCTCTCGGCGCCTCCTCTGCATGGGCTCCCACTTTGGTGGCACTTGAGGAGCCCTTCAGCCCACCGCTGCACTGTGGGAGCCCCTTCCTGGGCTGGCCGAGGTCGGAGCCAGCTCCCTCAGCTTGAGGGGAGGTGTGGAGGGAGAGGAATGGGCGGGAACCGGGGCTGCGCGTGGCGCTTGCGGGCCAGCGCGCCAGCCGGCCCCGAGCAGTGAGGGGCTTAGCACCTGGGCCAACAGCTGCTGTGCTCGACTTCTCGCGGGGCCTTGGCTGCCTCCCCACGGGGCAGGGCTTGGGACCTGCAGCCTGCCATGCCTGAGCCTCCCCCGCCGTGGGCTCCCGCGTGGCTCCAGCTTCCCCGATGAGCGCAGCTCCCTGCTCCATGGCGCCCAGTCCCATCAACCACCCAAGGGCTGAGGAGTGTGGGCACATGGTGCAGGACTGGCAGGCAGCTCCACCTGTGGCCCTGGTGCAGGATCCCCTGGGTGAAGCCAGCTGGGCTCCTGAGTCTGGTGGGGACTTGGAGAACCTTTATGTCTCACTAAGGGATTGTAAATACACCAATCAGCACTCTGTATCTAGCTCAAGGTTTGTAAACACACAAATCAGCACCCTGTGTCTACCTCATGGTTTGTGAATGCACCAACTGACACTCTGTATCTAGCTAATCTAGTGGGGACGTGGAGAACTTTTGTGTCCACACTCTGTATCTAGCTAATCTAGTGGGGACGTGGAGAACTTTTGTGTGGACACTCTGTGTCTAGCTAATCTAGTGGGGATGTGGAGAACTTTTGTGTCTAGCTCAGGGATTGTAAACGGACCAATCAGCACCCTGTCAAAACGGACCAATCAGCTCTCTGTAAAACAGACCAATTGGCTCTGTGTAAAATGGACCAATCAGCAGGATGCGGGTGGGGCCAGATAAAAGAATAAAAGCAGGCTGCCAGAGCCAGCAGTGGCAACCCCTGAGGTCCCCTTCCACACTGTGGGAGGTTTGTTCTTTCGCTCTTTGCAATAAATCTTGCTGCTGCTCACTCTTTGGGTCCACACTGCCTTTATGAGCTGTAACACTCACCGTGAAGGTCTGCAGCTTCACTCCTGAAGCCAGTAAGACCACGAACCCACCGGGAGGAACAAACAACCCCAGACACGCTGCCTTAAGAGCTGTAACACTCACCGCGAAGGCCTGAAGCTTCACTCCTGATCCAGTGAGACCACGAACCCACCAGAAAGAAGAAACTCCAAACACATCCGAACGTCAGAAGGAACAAACTCTGGACACGCTGCCTTTAAGAACTGTAACACTCACCGCGAGGGTCCGCGGCTTCATTCTTGAAGTCGGTGAGACTAAGAACCTACCAATTCCGGACACAGAATCAACCTCTCCATGTCTATCCCGGAACAGTGTAGCTTAGTGGTTAAGCACTCATGCTTTGTGGGCAGACAAACCTGAATTCAAATCCCTGTGCACCACCAAAGGTTTCTTCTCTCTCTCATAAAACATCATGTTTCCACTAAAAAAAAAAAAAAAAAAAAAGAAGCCGGGGGGCATGTTAGTATCTACCCCACAGAGCTTACGTGAGGGGCACAGAGGATAACGCTTGTAAAAACCTCAGAGCTGTGCTTCGTGTATTGCAAGTGCCCAAAAAAAGTGTTAGCTTCTCTGCTTCCTTCCCAAGGGTGTCCATCCTTCTCTCTCTCCCTCCTTCTTTATTTGTAAAGCTGTATACAGTGCTCAGAAACAACTGATGTCTGAAAACATTAGTTGGATGACAGAAAATGGTGGAAAAGAGAAAACAAGTTATGACCCAGTGATACGGCTAGTTGGGCCTCCCAGGGCTAGCTGGTCCTCGTTTGCTTGGACGCTGTTGGCGGACTCTGCTGTGGAGCAGGGAAACATGGGCAGCTCCGAGGAGCAACATCCCCACAGTGGAAGTGGTTTATCCCCAGGGCTGGGCTCAGGAGTCCTTCGTGAGTAATCTCTAATCATACATTTTTCCTGAGGGTGCTGCTGTATCAGGTAAGGTTACTTACTTAATTTAATATCAAAAGATTTAACTTTCACTTTCCTATATTTCAGTGAATCCATCATTACATTTCATTGGGGTTTGGGGCTAGTGAATGTAGTTCCTCTTTATGTGTGGATTTTATGAATTTCTTATTCCTCTCTGCGTTAAAAAAATTCCTAGCCTAAATTTTAGTTATGATCACTTTCAAGAGACAATATTTACTATAAATGCTTCCTTTTATTGTGGTTAAATATACATTCCATAAATTTACCACTTCAGCCGTTTCAAAATGTATAGTTCTGTGGCATTAAGTACATTCACACTGTAGCACAACCATCACTACCATCCATCTCCACAACTTTTTTGTCTTCCTCAACTGAAACTCTGTACCCATCACACACTAATGCCCCAGCCACCCTCAACCCAGCCTTGGAAACCACCATTATACTTTCTGTCTCTGTGAATTTGACTAAGGACCTCATATAAGTGAAATCATGCAATGTTTGTCCTTTCATGTCCTTTTATTTCATTTAACATAATGTCTTCAAAGTGTATCCACGTTGTAGCATGTATCAGAATTTCCTTAAAAAAAGCTATTTTAAGGTATAATTAATATGCAAAGAAATACATTAATATGTACAATTTGTTGAGTTTGAACACATGCAAACACCCTTGATACCATCACCATAATCAAGGTAATAGACATATCCAACATCTACCAGAGTTTCTTTGTGTCCCTCTATTTTTTAATTCTTTAAATTTCATTTTGTATTTGTGGTAAGAACATTTAACATGAGATCTAGCCTCTTACATTTTGAAGTGCATGATACTGTTTTGTTGACTATAGCCACTGTGCTGTACAGCAGAACTCTAGAACTTATTCATCTAACATAACCTAAACTTTATACCCATTCAACAACTGTCCATTTCCCCTCAGCCCCAGGCAACCATTATTATATTTTCTGCTTCTATGAGTCTGGCTACTTATTTCACATAGCATAATGTCCTCCAGGCTCATTGATGTCACAAATGGCAGGATTTCTTTCCTTTTTAAGGCTGAATAATATTCCATTGTGTGTATATTCCACATTTTGTTTATCCATTTGTTCATTTACAGCTGTTTGCTTCCATTTGCCTTGGCTATTGTGAACCATGCTGCTTTAAACATGGGTGTACACATACCTGTTCAAATCTCTATTTTTCCTCTCTGCTTTTAAACTTGCTTAGGATGGTCTGGGAAGGTTAGATTTATGGGCTGGGAAGGGTCTGTTCAGGGCCTCTCCTCCTAAAACACAGTTCCTGAGTCCCAGGTCAGGACTGTATTTGGATTCCTTTTGGCCTACTCTGGACACCTCCTGGGCATCATTGGCAGTAGGGTGTGCAGTTAGCACTGGTTTCCCATGCTCATGGAGAAGAGCAGTGGTGCAGATCTCCAGGAAGACAGATGAGATAAAGTTTGCGTTGGCTTTGAGTGGAGTTAGCCTTAATGGACTAAGGACCCCTTTCTTGAGTAGGTGTTGATTCATGGTCAGGGTCTGTCTTCCAGAAGGAGGCAGAAATATACCAGCTCAGGAATCTTAATTAGCCATGGACAGTCCTCAATATCCCCATCATGACTCATTAAGGATTGCAAGGTGTTGAGGGGCATTGCAAAGAACTCAGGGCTGCTAGTAAAGTTGCACAGTGGTTAAGGGCTTGAACTCTGGATTTAGACTCCCTGGATTCAAATCTTGGCTCTGCCACTCTGGGGAAACCTTTCTTAGGTTCACTCTTTTTTCATCTTTAAAGTGGGAAAAAGGATCGTGTCTACTTGTTGAGTTCATTGAGATAATTTGTGATATAGTGCATTAGAAGCCCTTAGTACAGTGCCTAATATATGGTAAGCTGCCCATTTAAAGTGAGGTATTATTGTTATCATCTGGTTTTATTCTTGCAGCCACCTCTCTTTGGCCAGCTTTGGTCATTGGACAGTAAGCATGAACCTCAGACATAGCCTGGGCTGAATCTTTAGTGCAATTTTGATTCAGTTGCTCTTTTCTCTGCAAAACCTTGAGATCAGCTCACTCAACCTGAAAGCTTGGTGAAAGCTCTGACACCTTGTAAAGCCTCACTCCTTCCTAATAACTTTCTATATGAGTCAGGGGCCACCCAGAGTGTTTATACTTCCAGACCCCAGGAGTGGGGAAGGGGTGGTGGCTGCCACTGGCTTCATAGCTTCCAGGCAGCCAGGGCCAATTGGAGAGGTCAACTCCACCAAAGGAAATTTTGTTCGGCTTCCATGGAATAGGAATATTAATCTGACATGAGGCCAGGGAAGGCCGGACCACAGGGAGATGAAATCGTGGAGTAAGAATGTTATAGTGCTTTCTGGTAGAATCAGGCAATGGATGGCTGCAGCAAATCAGAACCAGATTTCTGTACATGGTTCTGATGGTGGTGGGTGGGCAGGGGGTGTTCTTGCTTTAGGGTCCCCTCTGCTCTCCATTAGAAGTCCTGGCTGGGGGCTGTGTTTGCCCTTCTTCATCATGCTGTGGGAGGAGAGTGGGTTTGCCTGCTGGCTTCCTTTTACTTTTGTTTGGTCCCTTTTCTGTTCAGACGGTCTAGAGCAATCTGCAGGTCCAGCATATTGTCCTAGGTCATGAGTTGAACAAAAGGATCTCAATGGTTGGTGTTTCTTTCTAATGTACACTCTCAGGCAAGGTGGAACCATCTTCCCAAGGCAGGCTGGCACCTTTGCCTGGGCACCAGGAAGGGCTTCCTGGTCTTTCAGTTGCTGTTGCCTGTTCATCACCTCTGGAATGGTGCAGAAAGTGCCGGCTGTCCTGGGTCAGTACAAAGATGGCCATGGGGCCCTATCAAATCCTGCCTTCAGGCCACCTTGCCATGATGCAGCGATAGCTTTTCCTCAGGAGTGATAGGGCCATGAGGGAAGGGGATGAAAGGACAGACTTGAAATTATGTGCTTGGCATTCATATCAGCCCACATCTGAGGCTGGTCAGGTGGACAGAGGAAGAAGGATGACACCTCTGAAACTGAAGCTGTCCTTGTGCTTTGAATGGAGGCTAGTAATTTCATCCTCTTCTCTCATGAATTTTGCAATGTCCTGGTGGTGGCAGCTAGAATCACTGCCCACAGTGGCTGTAATCTGGTATTGCCTTGCACCTTGACTGGTGAGAGGCCCAGATTCCAAATGTTCTTCCCTTTATAATGGGGCCATATAATGTCATAGTTAAGTGTGCAGGGTCTGGAGGAAGACTGTCTGTCTATAGGTTTCCCAACTCCGTTATTTATTACCTGTGTGACCTGGGGCCACATTTTTCACTTTTCTGTGACTTGGTTTTTTAAATCTGTAAAACAGGAATTTTAATATATACCTGACAAGGCTGGGATTAGGTTTAAGTTAGATAATGCACAGAAAAGGCTTAGAGAAATTCCTGCCACACATGGCTCAATCAATCAATGTTAGCAATTATAGCAATTAATTCTAATTACATGGTGCTATTTAAAGTGGATTTAAGAAATCCGGAAAATGTCAGAGCTAGAAATGACCTATGAGATCAGTCATCTCATCAAAGTCCTCATTTCATAGATGGGGAAACTGAGGTCTAGGAAGGCAAAGTATCTTGCCAAGCCCCAGTTCCTGGTGGTAGAGGAGCAGGGACTTGAAGTGAAGACCTGGGCTCCCAGCCTAGAGCCCCTCCACACACTGCTTCTCCATGGGGGCCACCACTCAAAGCTTGAAGAAAGTCATGCAGAACATCCAGAGACCCTGGCAGCTGGGCAGACGTCATACGCACACACACACACACACACAGACGCACACCACCCTAATGTCAAACATGCACACATGCACAGACCACCCTAGGATTTGTGCTATTTCCAATCAGTGGCATAGATGACTGAGCAAGAGGAGGTTACTCAGGATGCATATTAAACAGCTAAATGACATTTCCATGAGTGTTTCTACAGAGTGGTTGTGTATTTATGAGAAGGCATCTCTGGGTCTGGCTCAGCAGTAGAGTAGGTGGTCCAAACCCTGGGGGACGTGTGTCCTCTACCTCAGGTGAACCTCAGTTCTGATGGAGGGGGTGTATGCTTTGTACTTGGGCCTCAGATATTTAATTGCTCAGTTTTCAGCATACCAGGCGGGGAGTGATGGGAAGCCCGGAAAGGGAAGATGGAGCCACTCATGAGATTTTAGGCTGACACAGGCTGTGCGTGTTAGTGGGGCTGGGGCTGGGGCTGGGGGTTTCCAATGGGGCACATGGTGGGTGGTGAATGCTTCCTACTGAAAAGGAGCTCAGGCTCACTTGGAACCCTGGCAGGGAAGCCGCAGGAAGCGTCTCTGCTCACGCAGCAGCCGTCTTTGCTCTCATGTCTCCCTATTCAGTTCTTAACCTCATCCTCCTTATAATTTCCCCTCTGTCTCTTCCTCTGCCCTCCTGTCCAGCATCTCTTCCCCTTTGTGGCTCTGAGGACCCCCGAGTGGTCTATGCAATGCCCTCTGGCCCCAGTTTGATCAAGGTCTCTGCCTTTTTTCCTGGGGCTTTAGTCTGCTGCTGTGTCCTTTGCATCAGGAAAACAAAGGCAGCTCTGTTTGGGGATGTGGGCGACTTGGCTGTGTCCTCTTCTCCATTCCTTTTGCTCCCTCCTAATTGCTCTTTCAGACCACCCAGCTGATGCCTCTCCCACCTTTGACGTTTCCTCCAAAGCTTGGAAAAGAAGACCCATCACATGACCCCAGTCCTTTGGCCAGTTGTCCCTCTGATGTCTGACCAAGCTATGAATGTTCTCTGTCTAGCCAGCAGGCCAGGACCTGAAGCTGGCTCTGTCCCTACTCTATGCCTGTGGGAGGGGAAGAGCAGGTCCCAGCCTTTCTGTTTGAAGGTACCATTAAGGTCCATGCCTCTCAGAGTTCTCTTCCTCAAGTAGAGAAGTTAGAGCAGCGTAGAAGCTTCTCAAGAGGAATGGAGTCTCATTCCAGAAAATAACTCCATACTGTTTCTCATTTGCAGCATGAAGACCACAAACCCAGTGTTTTATATCCACCTCCTTCTAGTGTACCTGGGGCCCTGATGAGAGCTTGAGTTAGAGGGAGGCATTGTTTCTTTAGACTGTAGGATAGGTAATGGACTTCAGTGACTGAGTTGATGAAGGTCAGATAAAATCTCAGTGTGAACCTAGAGATGCTTTGACTGTTCCTTTCCTTGCTGTTCTTAATGACTCTTGAAGAAAAAAAAAAAACTTGTTTGTTTTCAATGTCATTCAGTTCTTCCTTTATCTTGCCATAGTTATTTACATTTGAATCCTCTTTCTTTGCCTCCTCTAGCCACCCACCCACTCATCTCTAACCTTTGCCTGAAAGAGTTAATTCTGTTCTTCAGCCCCACCCAGGAAGTTTCCATGTGCCAGTAGGATCAGTCCAGGATGAGCATGATTGAAATCACTAATTTATTTCTATAGCTTCAGTCTCTGTCCTGGAATGGAACAATGAGACCAAAAAGTGTTCCAGACACATTGTTTGTTTAACAAAGGAACATTCTTCCAGCTGAACTGTATGGCTATTGGATTTTATGGTTTGATTGGTTAGCCCTCATAAGGGGTTTATGTTTCTCCTGTTGGAGCTGGAAGGAGTGATGGGGGGCTGGGGGTCCATACACCCCTTTAATTGTTGTATCATGACTCACCTGAACCTGGTCTCTCACCTAGTCAAAAACTTTGACCTCTTAACATGATGCCTTGCATCCAGAGGATTGGTTAAAGGCTGTAAATCTCACAAAAATGAGCATGCTCTATAGCCCCAGGAGAAATTACAATATTGCCCCTTCTGAATTTCAACCGCTTTGGCTTTGAGAAGGCTGTTGATTTTATTATTGATCATTGAGTTTGATCTGATGCATTTCACAGAGACTTGGCTCTGTGGCTGTGCAGTTGGCTCCAGGGGCAGCAGCTATGCTGATGATGAGTTTTTCCATTCCCCCCGCCAGAAGGCAAGAGGTGGTAGGGTAGATGCACATGTACTCCTCCCTTTCTTCTGGAAAGTCTGATTTGGATGCATGCGTATGTGGGTTTCTTTAGATTAGATGGTGTGTGTTAAAAATTGCTGTTGACATTCTGCCACAGTGACCTTTGGAAGGCCCCTCTCAATAGAATAGTTATAAAGTGTTTTCTTGCTTTTCTGTAGACTGCACATTTCTTTTTTTCTGTAGACATATGTAGAATACTAGACAACTTATTCTGGAAAGGATGCTCTGAGGTCATCTTTGTCCATTGCTCTGGTTCTGGAAAGAATCATCATAAATCCAATCCATGATGAGGATAGTAGGTTCATTTTGGGGTAGCCAATATGGATGTGCATCCATCCATCCATTCACCCATTCCACCCCCCAATCCACTCATCCATCCATCCATCCATCACCCACCTACCCATCCACCCATCCACTCATCCATCTATCCATTCATCCACTCACCCATCATTTATCAAATATCTACTAAATTCTAGGAACGCTCCTAATCTGCTCCTTATTATTTAATTTATTTTGGTATTTCTGTTAATTGAGAAGATCCGTTCAATCCTTGCTTGACTTGATTTTCCTATTGCATTTGAAACAGTTGACTCCTTCCTCCTGGCCGACATTTTCCCTCCCTCGAGTGTCCAGGAGATCATGATTCTTTCCTGAATCTCCTCTGCCTCTATGGGCTTCCTCTTCTTCTCTTTCATGTGTCATTTCTTCCTTATCTGCCATTGAAATATCAGTGTTCTCAGAGTTCTGTCTTCAGATGTTTTTCTCTCCTTTTTCCTTTCCTTTGCTCTTCTTACACACACTTTCTGGGCAATTTCACACATTTATGTGGCCTAAGTTACTATCTAACTACCTGCGATGACTCTCAAATGCTCTTCTTTAACCTGCACTTATCCTGTGTTCCCCAGGCGCTAATGTCTGTCTCCTGAACATAAATGCCTGGATTTATGTTTTGGAAACATCTCAAGTTTAAGATCTTCATAAAAAACTCAGTATCTTCTCTGTAAAACATGCGCCTTCTTCATTCCTTGTCTTGCTGGTTGTCTTAACCATTCTCCCTGTCAACTACAACAGAATCTGGAAGCCTCCTTAGATTCTCTCTCCTCTCCTGTTCTGGTGGACACCAGGTCATGTCAGTTCCATTTCCTGTATCTGTTTCTACCTTACCTTCCCCATTGCCACAATCTAATTCCAGCACTCACTATCTCCCCTTGTGTGATTGAACTTGTTTCTAGATTTGCCCCTCCAAACCATCTTCATGCTGTATCAGAGTGATCTTTCCAAATGCAAATCTGATTAAGCCATTTCCTCATTAAAATCTTTCAATGGCTTCTAAGCACCTCAGAGCAAGTTCACACTTCTTAAGCATGTTTTACTAGGCTTTCACAATTAGTCTCTCGCCTACCTCTTTGCTTTTACTCGACCCCAAATGCACACCCTAGGCTGGAGTCAAACCAAACCACTTGTCATGCTGCTTCTTGCTTCCAGCCCTTGCCCCTCTTTCCATCTGAAATGCTCTTTCCTCTCTTAATATGTTGGTCTTAGCCAAGCATTGCCTCTTCTATGAAGTCTTCCTTGACCCCTTAGGTTTCCTCTTCCCCACTTGTATTGCACCCTGCAAATATTATAATAATTTGTTTTCATGTCTATTTCCCTCCTAGATATTGAGCTTCTTGACAATGAGAATAGTGTCTTTTGTCCTGGTAACCCTAGTGCTTCACACAGGTCTTGAGAGAGAGAGAGCTTACTTAGCATGTGTTTATGACTATACCGTTCCCTAAGATTATTTTTCCTCTTCTGATCTGTATCTGAGCTATAATAACTTGTTTATTTAGACTTTTTCTTTTATCTTATCATGTCAGAAATTCACCAGGAAACTGAAGGGCTTCTGAAATTGGCTTTGTTTCTTGGGCTTGAGTACAGTCCCTTCTTATTTACCTGCCTGCAGTTTCATCTGCTGATTATTGATTATTTGAAAAAAACATTGTTTATGTGGAATCAGCTTCACTTGGCTCCTGCTTCTGCTTCCTTTCCCTTTTCCCCATCCTTATACCTGGGAGCAGGAAATGCAAACAGCTTCAGTGTCAAGCCATGTTTTAAGTGGAGAAGGATGAAGAACACTGTCATGTTCTCGCAGGCCTTCCACACTTGTAGACGCACCAACTGTCCCACTTTTAGTGTTCCTGATGGTCAATTCCTCTTTCTTTCTTCAAACCAAATGTTATGCAGGAGCAGGACATGATTAGCAATCTGCTTGAGGACAAAATGTTATAAGGTATGCCTTTGTTCCCTGCTCCATCTCCTATGGAAAACCGCACCCTCAGTGAAGGTACTACTTGACAGTGTGTTTCTTCAGGGAGTCTCACATCTCGGTGCTGCCTTTCCTGGCATCTCTAAGTCACAACAGATCCTGTTTCCAGCAAGTTTGTATGACCACGTAAAATGCTGTGTAAATCAATGTGGGAATGTGATGTTCCCAGTAATCTGTTGGCTCATTTAGGGATCGATGATCTCTATCTTTATTGGTATTGGGTACTGTGTTATTTGTTTGTCTGTGTTATTTGTCTATATTTGTCTGTGTTGTCTATGTCTATGTTATTTGAATCCAGCTTCAGGAAAAATCAATAATGCCAATGTCAGGGGCATGCATCTATCTTATAATTAGTGAATCAATGAATTTATCAAGTGTTTTGGACGTACTTGTTATGACCCAGGCATTATGCCAGGGCTGGTAACACAATGGGGGACAGAACTGGTGCCTGCCCAAGGGAGCAGCATGGTATTATGGAAAGGCATTTAAGTCCTATAGATCTGAGCATGAATCTCAATTCCACCACTCCTTAATGTGTGATCCTTACCAGATTAGTCAACCTCGCTGAGCCTCAATTTCTTCATCTATAAAATGAAGATTATTCTATTCCCTTACAGCATTATTGTAAGAATTAGAGATAAAATACATCACACACAATCTGGTTGGTACAGTGCCTCACATTTAATAGACAGAGAGTCGTAATTATTATTCCCATTCATAGTAGTGATTGTAGTAAAATGGAAAACCAAAACTTTGTGTGCCTTGGCTTATTGCAATAGCTGAAATTTATAGTGGTACATTCCCTGATAACAGATATGACTCTTAGTGCTGCATAGGTATTAACGCTTTAAACCAGGGGTCTCCAACCCCCGGGCCACGGGCCGGTACTGGAGGTGAGCTGCATGTGAACGAGTGAAGCTTCATCTGTATTTACACCCATCACTCACATTACTGCCTGAGCCCCACCTCCTGTCAGATCAGCGGCAGCATTCGATTCTCACAGGAGGGTGTACCTTATTGTGAAATGTATATGCTAGGAATCTAGGTTATGTGTTCCTTATGAGAATTTAATGCCGGAAGATCTGAGATGGAACAGTTTCATCCTGACGCCCCCACCCCAGGTCCATGGAAAAATGGTCTTCCAAGAAACCAGTCCTGGGTGCCAAAAAGTTTGGGGACCACTGCTTTAAACATCTTATGAGCTAGATACTTTTATTATTTTGCAGCAGGGGAAACTGAGGCAGAGGAAAGTTAAATAGCTTGCCCAAGATCACATAATTGGTAATGGTTGGCCTGGGATTTGAGCCCAGCCTGGGCCCCTCATGTTATGTTCTTCTAGCCACCATATCACACTGCCTCTTCATGAAATGCTCAACCCAATCATATTTCTAAGTTGCCAACTCTCTTAAGACTGCCAGAACAACTACCTCAAATTTCTTGGCTTAAAACAATAAAAATCCAGAAGTCCAAAATGAAAATGCCAGCAGGGTGGTTTCCTCCTGGATGCTCTGAGGGAGAATTGTCACATGGCCGTCTCCTCACTACCCATGGCTGCTGGCAGTCCCTCACTCCAATCTCTGCCTCCATCTTTACATTGCCTTCTTCTCTCTGTGTGTCTCTGTGTATCCTTTCCTGTACTTATAAGGACCTCAGTCATTAGGTTTAGGGCCACCGTAATCCACTATGACCTCATCTAAATGAATTCTATCTGCAAAACCTCTTCCATAAATAAGATCACATTATGAGCTTCTGGGTGGACATGAATTTTTCGGGGTAAGGGCGCTACTTAACCCACTTCAATAACTGTTTGCTCTTTACTTTAAAGTGAGAATTGATGAAGGAATGTTTATTTACTGTCTTTTTAAAAAATTATACTTTAAGTTCTGGGATACATGTGCAGAATCTGCAGGTTTGTTACATAGGTATACATGTGCCATGGTGGTTTGCTGCACCTATCAACCCGTCATCTACATTAGGTATTTCTCCTAATGCTCTCCCTCCCCTAACCCCCTACTCCTGACAGGCCCCAGAGTGTGATGTTCCCCTCCCTGTGTCTATGTGTTCTTGTTGTTCAACTCCCACTTATGAGTGAGAACATGCAGTGTTTAGTTTTCTGTTCCTGTGTTAGTTTGCTAAGAATGATGTTTCCAGCTTCATCCATGTCCCTGCAAATGATATTAACTCATCCCTTTTTATGGCTGCATAGTATTCCATGGTGTATATATGCCACATTTTCTTTATCCAGTCTATCATTGATGGGCATTTGGGTTGGATCCAAATCTTTGCTATTGTGAACAGTGCTGCAATAAACATAAAAGTACATGTGTCTTTATAGTAGAATGATTTGTAATCCTTTGCGTATATACCGAGTAATAGGATTGCTGGGTCAAATGGTATTTCTGGTTCTAGATCCTTGAGGAATTGCCACACTGTCTTCCACAGTAGTTGAACTAATTTACACTCCCACCAACAGTGTAAAAGCATTCCTATTTCTCCACATCCATTGGAATTATGTCCTAGAATATGATGCGGTTCTAAGAGCACTATTTTAATTACTTTACCTGCCTTTTTGGAATAAGACAGATGTGGAGAAATACTGTGTTATAAGAAGATGTGGAGAAATACTGTCTTATTCCAAAAAGGCAGGTGAATTAATTAAAATA
This sequence comes from Hylobates moloch, assembly GCF_009828535.3. Taxonomy (NCBI): domain Eukaryota; kingdom Metazoa; phylum Chordata; class Mammalia; order Primates; family Hylobatidae; genus Hylobates; species Hylobates moloch. The sequence goes on along the minus strand of NW_026652283.1, from coordinate 5,805,945 downwards.
ATGCCCTTAGAACCTCATCATATTCTAGGACATAGTTTCAATAAGTATTTGGGCCATGGCCAGAATAGCAGACTGAGGGAGATGCTTCCTTCCTCCTCAGATGGGCTGGCCCTACCCCTTGGCACCACACCGACTAAGTCTGCAGTGGCAGTTTGAAGCCAGATACCATCCTTCTTCTCTCACATCTTTGCCCTGGCTTTCTCTCTACCTGGTAAAATACCTCAAGTTCCTTCATTCGTTTTTCATTGGCTATGGGCTTGAGTTCTTTAGCTTTCTCATCTCTCTTCTCTGAATGAGCTCTGATTTTCCTGACCTCTTGAAATGAACCATTCATAGAGGGGCTGTTCCTCTCTGTCATTCTAGATGTAGCCTAGGACTTATCATCTTTTTATAGTGGCCACGTTGTGCTGCTCACTGCAGTGATTTTGAGCAATTCACAGCCTCTCTGAGCTCAGTCTTCTCTTGTGTATACTGGAGATCATTGCACTTAATCACAAGAATATTGAGAGAGCCAAGCGGCCTGATGTGTTTGATGGTGTCCGTCACCTGTGCAGCATGATGAATGCGTTAGTGGTCATTATTAGGCATCTGCTACAGGTTCAGATTAAAGAGACTGGAAGTTCCCACAGATGTCTGCCTTCTATGGTTGATCCCAGTCCTTGGAGGGCCATCAGTCGGGGATGGTTAGTGTGGGAGGAGATGGAGGAATGGATCCAGGAGCTGGAGTGTCTAGTCCAAACTTTTGATCAGTTGATGTGCTGTTTGATGTAGCAGAAAGGAGTGCCCTTCAAGAGCAGTGCTGAGGCCAGCAGGCCAGCTTGCGTTCCCCTGCAATCTCTGGCAGGTATCGTCCAAACTTGTGTGGGTGGATCTTCTTGCTGTGCGTCTTAGTATCTCATGGTCTGTCCTAGTGATGATCTCCTTAGGTTGTGAGACGTGAAACAGGTACTATCAGATCAGGGCATTAAGAGGACAAGCATTTATTGGACACTTATTATATATAAGGCATAGTATCAGACACTGGGGTTCAAGAGGTAAAAGACACAGAGCTGGCCTTCAGGAAGTCCAGTATAGCAGACAGACATGTAAACAATTTCAGTGATGAGAGAGGGGCCAGGTGCAGATATGTCTATCAGTAAAGCCTGTCCTAGAGCAGGAGTTAGCAAACTGTGGCCTGCAAGCCAAATCCAGCTTCCCACCTACTTTTGTAAATAAAATTTTACCAGAATTCACCTATACTCATTCACGTATGTATTGATTATGACTTCTTTTGTGACTCAACATCAGAGTTGAGTAGCTGTGACAGAAACCACGTGGCCTGCACTTTACAGAAAAAGTGTGCTAAGTCCTGTCCTTGATGATGGGTTGGCAGGTAAGAGTCCCAAATAAAAAAAGACATGGACTCTAATCCTTGGAGGCTCTCTGGATCTCCGTGTGTACAACTAACACAATTCAGAGGAAGATGAGCTGGAGGATCTGGCTGGGGGGAGCTTTGCAGACATGTGTGAGGTTTCTGATGGGGAAGCGGATACCAGAAGGCACAGCAAGTCGCATGAGGCATGGGGGCCTTGGAGAGAGCTGAGAGCCCAGAGGTGCACGCCCACAGCTGCACAGAAGGGCAGAGAGTGGGGACAGAGTCAAGCAAGGAGCAGGAGGCTGTGACAACAGAGAGGCTTGTGTGGATTTGAGGCCCTGTTGAGGTGACAAAAGTGATTGAATATGAAGCATCAAAGAAGCGTGCAGCTCTGGAGTTGGGAAGGCCCTCAGGGGTCTTCTAATCCAAGCTCTTGCCTGCATGGGGCAAGGGAAGGGAGAAGAAGGGAGGTGACCTCCCCAAGCTCACTCAGCTAGTGAATTGGGCAGATCAGGTCTCAGTCCTGTCCTGACCTAAGCCAGGGCACTCTTCCCTGGTTGTGAACTGAGCTCTGGGGCTCTTACCTTGTGGCCTAGCTCTTTCGGAGAAAGAGCTGGGAAGCTCAAGCTCTATCCCTCACAGCCTCTCTCTTGTAAATTTTCTGTATGTGTCTGGTCCAGCTCTTTGAGTTCCTCCTTGTTCATACTGGGGACTCCACAGATGTGTGTAAAAGCACTGAGCATTAAGGCCTCTATCCTGGTCTTCTCAAGCATGCAGATGGGAGGTCTGGGCTTCTCTGGGCCCTTGGTTGGGTTGGGGTACATCAGCTCTGGCTGGTGTCCCTAGAGCTGAGAGACTCCTCTAAAGGGCTGTGAGGCTGCCACTAGCCCTGGAGGGGCTTTGCAGCTCCCAGGTGCAGTTGTCACAAACTTTGTGGCCACCTGCTGAGGCTTTCCTGCAAAACACTTCACCGCCCCTGCACAAAGAGCTTCCTTCAATGCTGAATGTCTCCCAAGCAGCCGCATTAGCTCAGGGAGGATTCAGTCGGGATGCCATGCATCTTCAGTGATTGACAGAAACACCTCATTTGTCCTGACGTGTTGACGGAAAGACTGCAAGAGCAGCCAGAGAGGACTGTCCAGCTCAGCCCATCCTTAATTGCCAGGACATGCTCCTTCCAGCCTCTTTCAGGCTTTAAGCAGGCTCTCCTTGGCTTCCTGTAGCCTGCTGGATGGGCCCCAGCCCAAATTCCTCCAGCGAGGCAGGGACGGGTTGGGGATGTGGATGGGTCCTGGAGTGTAGTGGGGCATAGAGTGTGAAGTGAGTTGGATGCTATTTGCCCACAGAGTCCCAGATTCATTTGTCATCTGCACAGCAACCCATGGGTTGTCCTGAGTCAGTGGCTTCGCCGGCCTAGTGACAGAGCCAGAGAGCGACATGAGGCCAGAGTTCAAGAATCTGGGGACACCAGGTGCAGAGAAAGAAAGGGAGAGAGAGAGAGAGAGAGGGGGAGAGAGAGAGAGAGAGAGGTGGGGGGAGAGGGCTGCCTCAGGCACTTTCAGGCAAAAGTAACAAAGTTATAATTCTGGTAGGGCTTATAAACTGCTCAGCCCTCACTCCGTCTTTATCTGGTTTTATTTACAACAATGTGGAAATTAGTGATTTACAGTAGCCTCGCGAATAAGGATGGAGTGCTATCCAGCCCAGGTTACCAAATGTTGAAACAAAGAGAGCCCCCAGTGCAAACGGTCCCGTATTGCTGAAGGAAACTGACATATATGTGCACCAGGGAGCAGTGTTTCCCACATCTCTGCATAGTGGATCTTCACAATGGTCCCAGGAAAGGTGTTATTTTTCCTTTCTGTGGACTAGGGCTCAGCCTGGTTAAGTAACTACGTAGGTGACACAGATAGGAACTTGGAGGGCTGACGGGTTCCAGAGCCCATTCCTTTGCATTACACCATGCCTCCTCCCAGAACCGTGGGCACATCTTTTCCCTAGAAAAAGTACTATTTAGAAAGATTTTCTAGACCCCTAGTAGGGCTGGCTGGCTTAGTGGGCTGAAATGGAGGTCCAGGTAGCATATTTTAAAAAAATTAAGATGTAATTTTTGATACTGTTAAGTGCACTCTTCTAAAATGTAGAATTGAGTGGTTTGCGCAAACAGCATGTAGGTGGCATGATTTGAGGCTCTTCAGAAAGGCCCCTAGACCTCCTGGTGGGCCTGATATCTGCTGTTAGTTACTGGTTTGAGGTGAAGCCTTTGAAGCCCCTGTCACAGTAGAGCTGGGTGGGGTCAGATATTAATCAGCCTCCCATACCTTAAAAGGGTTGCTCATCATAGATTGAAAAACAGCCATGTGGTATTCTCCGAGTGAGGGACCCTGGCTTAGACTATGAGCTGCTTGAGGCCATCCCAAGGACTTCTTCACCTGGAAAGGATGTGGGTTGAATGACACGTAAGCCAGGATGAGGATGAGTTTTTGGTACTTGCTCTCTGGATGCCCAGGACATAGACTGGTCAGAGTGAGGCCAGAGCAGGGGGGTGATCCTATGGAGAGCTCTGGGAAAAAGTCAGGGGTCATGAGAGGGAAAAAGGCAAAAAGGACAATGGAAAATGCATTTTGCTCCTGTCTTGTTTACCTGTCCCCATTAAGAGCTGGCTGACATCCTAGAGCTAGTTTCTGGACTGCTTCTCTGACTCTGTTGGTTGCAGGATGAGTACAAAGAAGTTAGAAGATTGTACATTTCCAGTTTTCTCTGGTCTCAGAAACATTCATGCAGCTTTCCTGAGCATGTCCTGTGGGAAGGCCTGTGAAGGATTCTGAGTAGGACAAGCTGGACTTTCCAGCCCAACCACAGATGGTCTCTTTCTGGGCTATGAGTTTAGGAGACATGGATGGTTGCACTCCCCACCAGTAGGTTTCTGACATAAGCGATAACAACAGAGTTTGTATCCATTGGTTTTGCTTATCTCATCAAACCATTTGGAGCAGTGGTCCCCAACCTTTTTGGCACCAGGGACTGGTTTCATGGAAGACAATTTTTCCAGGGACTGGTGGGTGGGGGCATGGTTTTGGGATGAAACTTCTACCTCAGATCATCAGGCATTAAATTCTCATAAGGAGCATGAGCCTAGATCCCTCGCATGCACAGTTCACAATAGAGTCTGTGCTCCTGTGAGTTATAATACTGCTGCCTATCTGACAGGAGGTGGCACTCAGGTGGTGGTGCTTGCTTCCCTGCCATTTACCTCCTGCTGTGCAGCCCGGTTCCTAACAGGCCTCAAACTGGTACCAGTTTGGGAACCCCTGGTTTAGAGTGCATACTCTATTCTAGGTATAGAATGTCACGTGGACACTTGGACACTGTGTTTGGTGTCCAAGTGCTTGGGACTTAGTGATGAGCAAAATAAGGACCCAGTTTTTAAGAAATTATTCTTTTATTTGACCTTCAAAAAATATAAATATCCCCAGGAGGGATTCTGCTTGGGCCTATGTGTCATTTACAACCTATGTGCATGACTTTTGTAGATTCCATTTTTGACTATAGGTTTTGCTTTGGGGCAGTAGAGAGACCATTAAGTGCTCCCATCTCTCTCTGGCCGTTTTCCTGTGAGTCTGCATCCAGGCTAATGACTGGGGCCATGGCGAGTCCATGTGGTGCCTTTATACCAATTAGAAAAAGGCCTCCCTTCCTCAAGTTGCTTTTTTAATAAAAAAATCATTTTTTTTGAAATTACTTAATATACTGATTCTGTTAGATCAAAACACTGCCGTCTTCCAGAAAATGGTCATAGTAAATATGCTATTGAATATAAACTATCTTCTCCGTGGTGGTGCCCCCTTGAAATAGCACCTTTGTGCAGTGCTATCCTTGGTTAGGATAGCAAGTACCAAACATCAATAAATACTGGCATTCAGCAGCTGGGATGTGCTGCATTTCTCCTTCAGCAGGGAGTTACCTCACCCTGAGTAGGACCTTTGATCCCTTCAAGTTTTAGAATATGAGAAGAGGGGAGAGACCTTTAGGGAAAGAAGACAGGAAGAGATGCAGTTCTATTTAGATGGTGGAAATCTCTGTGACTCTGTGCTCTAGCTCATTTCTGGGTTCTCCTGGGAGGCTGGAGCTTTGCAGCCCATCAAAGTATATTTGCAGTAGAATGATTAAGGCTAGTTCTTCATGCTAAGGTGCTGAGAGAATTCCTGCCCTTCGTGAAGTCACATGATCTTTCAGTGGGTGGGAACCTTCATAGTTCAATGCTGTCATTGTATAGGGAAGCAGAAGGCAGAGCCCTGGGGTGGCTCAGGTGTGATGTTGCTAAGGTACCAAAGATGAGAAGTGGCAGAGCTGGCACCAGGATCTGGTCTCTGTGTCTCCCCCACTGCCCTAGGCTGGGGGAAAGCACCTCTGGAAGGGCGTGGGTCCGGATGAGCAGGAAACACTGTGGGCTTCCTTTCTCCAGAGCCCTCTCAGAATGGTCAGAATCCTGTCGGCTTGGGGTGTAATGAACCTGCCATGCACAGCAGGTACCCTAAAGACACCTTCCTCCCCAGGCTTCTCTGCAGATGGATTGCTCTGCACATTTGCCTTTTTACTTTCCTATTCTGTTGTCCCTGGTGTAATGGTGGGCTGAGTGTCAAAACAAGTCTTTGGTACTTACTCTCTTCATCTCCTAAGACACACACGTTTAGTGAGAGTGACAGTATTCTTGGGCTGATGGTGTGGGGGAGGGCTCCTGCCTTTCTTCAGAGGAGCTCGATTTCACAGTGGTTCAAGGCAGTAGTTACGTTTCTTCCTAGGGCCAGGGAAGCCTTACTCAAGTTTCCTGAGAACAAGTTGTACCTTATTCTCCCGATTATTTTTATCATGATTATTGATTATGAAGTTATCAGCTGAAAGGGGGCAGATGTCTCAGGGAAGCCACTGTCATCTTGCAGAAAACACTGTCAGCACCATGGCTATGTGAGGACAGTCCCCGTCACATGAGGGACACATCCGCCTCATCATTTCCTCTCTACTTGTGATTTGTCTTCTTTCCCCCTGGCCCCTGAGCGATCTCTGGTTTGTGTCCTGGCCTGAGTAAGGGTTAAACAAGCAATTGACTCAGGGGTGCCATGCATGAGGCATCGGGATAGGGCCGAGACCTAGAAATAAGGACAGAGAGATCTCAGACAGAATTTTGACCCAGCAGGGTTGGAGAGGGAAATTCTTCTCTTTGTTATGTTATTGGAGATGATGCCCACCCTCATTTTTATTGAAGATTTACCCTGGGCTTTGCTCTGAGTTGGATGCAGGAAGGAGCACAGTGAGCCACAGGGCTGGATCCTTGTCCCCCTGGAGCTGAGAGTTTGGTTGGAGTTAAGAGAGTCAGATGTGGAATGATGCCCATGGTCAAACATGACCTTGCCGAGCACAAAAGAGTAATGAGCAGGGAGGCTGGTAGGGCTTGCTGTGGAAGTCCAGAAAGGCTTCTTGGAGGAGGTGCAACTCGGACTCGTGCTGGAGGGGAGGATGGACTTTGGAAGCGAGCCTTGGAGAGTGCGAATGGCCCTGCTGGATGGGACCCACGGTTTCCATTTGCACTTCCCTCCAGGCTTCTCGACCCCTACTTCCTGTTCGCCTCCTGCGCCCATTCTCTCATTTGCCACCTGTCTTCCATCCGCTCCAAGCCCTCATCATCTCTGCCTTTTTCCAGCTTCCCCTTCCCCTCCAGGGTCTATGTTTCTGATTATTCCCCCCAGTTGGAGTTCCTTGCATTCTTCTGCATTGAATCTCATTTTGTGATTTCCTGTCCCATATTTTGTAAACTCCCCAGGTCCCTTCTCATTTATATCCCCGTCCTCTCTGGTGCTGTTTGCAGAGCCGCCCGGTTTGTTATCATCTGCAGATTTAATTAGCAGGGCTGATGACCCCTTCTCTTCCAGACCCACGGTCTCAGGCAGGACTGGTTCCATGTGGTGTGCACGCAGGGTCATGGCTGTGGAAAAGCATGTTTGGGCTTCATAGAGAGGACACGATCCAGACTGGGCTTTCGCGTCATAGAGGGGGAGAAAATGCCCCAGGAGCCAGCTTTTTCTAGGAAAAAAGGGAGGATGCTGGAAACTCGATTGCACAAACCCCCTTAATTCAAATTCTTCTGGCCAGAAGACACCATCTGCAGAATCTAATTATTATTAGCATTGAGCACCTACTATGTGCCAGACATTGTGCTAGGTGTCTTTCTTACATTATTGCTGATATTCACAAGCACTCTATGAGGTCACTGTTGCTTCCAGATTCTTATTTTTCTGCTTGATCAGAAAGGAGACTGAGACTCAGAGAGATCATGTTACATATTGATGTCACACAGGGAGTAAGTGGCAGAGCTGTGATTTTCAGCGGGGTCTCTGAGCTCCTCCTTTAATGTGCCCTGCTTCCAGAGACCACATGACCTTCATCCCCTGGCCTCCAGAACACTCTAAGCTAATGGATTATTATTATTTTTTATTTTAAAAACATTTTTAACTTTTGTGGGTACCTAGTACATGTATATATTAATGGTGTACACTAGATACCCTGATACAGGCATGTAATTCATCATAATCACATTATGGACAATGGAGTATCTATCCCTTCAAACATTTATCCTTTGTGTAACAAACAATCCAATTGTACTCTTAGTTATTTTAAAATGTACAATTATTATTGACTATAGTTATCCATTGTGCTATTGAATACTACGTCTTATTTTTTCCATTTTTATTTTATACTCATTAACCATTCCCACTTCCTGCCCACTCCCCTGCTATCCCTCCTAGGCTCTGGTAACCATGCTTTTACTTTTAATGGATTATTTTCATAGTGCTCTTGGCAGCTGGGTTGATCTGGATATTTTTGGAAGCTCACAAAGTAATCAAATCCACTGTTTTTTTTTTTTTTTTCATTGGAGTGATAGGTCTTTCTCTGTGTCTCTGATTATCAATATCAGGTCCAAGATCTAGATTTTAGCTCATTCGATAGCCTTTTTTCATCATCCAAGTTCTTTAAGCTCTACCTTAATATCTCTCAAGGCTGAGTCTGGTGGAGTCAGGGCCATGGGACTTGTGTGATAATTGCCAATCCTGCCTTCTATGTCAGGTCGGACAGATGTGCAGGGCAGCACAGTAATTTTCAACTTCACTTCCCTGAGCCCTAGGGAAGTCTCAGTGGAGCACTGTATATTCCAGGAAGGTTAATTTTTCCTAGGACTTTCTAGTACATCGAAGTGTGTTTGATGTCTCTCACTTCATCCATTAAATATGAGTGGTTTTTCCCTGTCATTGTGACAGTCAAAAACCTCATCCATTTCTAAGGACTACAGTTCTTGGGGTTTGCATACAAGTGCCACAGAAACCACTCAGAACCCAAGTTGGGGCTGAGCAGGTGGGGCTGTAGTTCTCTGGAACACAACCAGGTAGCCCCTTATTTGGAGAAAGAGTTCTTTAGCTGAAGAAAGCTTGTGACCAATGTTGTAGAAGGTTTTATAGCTTCTTTGTACATGTTCAAAGTCTACACTGCCTCTTTATGTAAGATCTCTGCTATGAAGGAGTAATGGCTCCTAGAAGGAAGGCCAGAGCCTGTCTTCAGAAAACTGCCTCCTCCTAAGGTCACAGCCTGGATCTGTGCCACATGGAAGGCTTGTTCCATCATTCTGTTTGATCACAGCCTAGACCAACCCCAGAGCAGATGGACACTCCCTGCTATCACTTGTATTTGTTGGTCTCACTGGAGAATGGGAAGAAGTTTCTAATTTGAGCTCCACTGGGAAAGGAGGAAGGCATTTTCTTAAGGGTTCCTTGATTAGGCGGACTGTCTCATCATTTTTTATCTTGTTGAAAATATAATGAACCTGGGTGAAAGTATGGGGTTGATCCATCAAGGTCACTGTTGTGAAATGCACTGGCAGCAGCAGCATAGTGGGCAGTACAGCCAGCACAGGCGTCTCAGCCCCCTGGATCCCCAGGCTCCACTCGGTTTCAGGCCGGCTGATCTCCACATGCTGCACATTCCTCTGTGCACCTGTGTTCATCCACTTCTTCTCTTCCACGCCGCTCACAATGGCATGTGCAAATCTCATCATGTAGTGATCAAAGTACAACTCAAGGTCCCTCTCCTCCACAACATGCCCTCTGGCTCTAGCCCAGAGTCAGCTCTTTCCAGTAGTTTCTTATATCAGTGAGAAAGTGTGTTCATATTGGCAGAACATCCAACTCAAACCAGCTCAAACAACAAAGGGAATTTATAAGCTCATGTGATCAGGAAGCCCATAAGCATATCTGGTGAGGCTTGATCCCTCAGCTCCCATGATGTCCCTAAAGACAACCAATTTCTCTATCTTTCTGCTCAACCATCTGCAGGGTCCTCTTCATCTTTTATTTTCTCACTGATCCCCATTGCTGACCCAGGACTTCCCTTTATGGAGTGAATTGATGGCCACTGTTATCCCCCAGAGTCTGACGGAAGGAGAAAGCTGCTTTCCCTAGAAACTCCGGCCATTATTTCTTCACATCTTATTGGTTTTGACCACATTACAAGCATATTCCAGAAGCAGTCGTTGTGGCAGAGGGTTGGATATGCTGATTGGCTCAAACTAATTGGGCATAGCCTTGGATTTGGGATGGGATCAATTCTGCTAAAAACATGTGGCTGAGCTCCAGTAGGGATGTTTCTCTCAGAGCAAAACTTGGCAACTATTGGTGAGTGAAAGGGGAGATGACAAACAAATGGTCATTCATTGTCGTCCTGTCCCTTTGGACATTAATTGCCCTGGTCGTGATCTGTCCCAGGTATTAGATATCATTTATCTGGTTTCCAAAGAGAATGAAAATGGTGTGACTGCATGATGGTATGGTGGCATGATGGTGTGAATGCATGATGGTGTGAATGCATGATGGTGTGATTGCATGATGGCGTGAATGCATAATGGTGTGATGGCCTGATGATGTGGTGGCATGATGCTGTGGTGGCATGATAGTGTGAATGCATGATAGCGTGAATATGTATGGTGGTGTGAATGCATGATGGTGTGATGACATGATAGTGTGGTGGCATGATGATGTGAATTCTTGATGGTATGAATTCATGATGGTGTGAATGCATGATGGTGTGATGGCATGATGGTGTGACGTGATGGTGTGGTGACATGATAATGTGAATGCATGGTGGTGTGAATTCATGATGGTGTGAATGCATGATGGTGTGATGGCATGATGGTGTGAATGCGTGATGGCATGATGGCATGATGGTGTGATGGCATGATGTCGTGGTGGCATGATCGTGTGATGGCATGATGGTGTGATAGCATGGTGGTGTGATGACATGATGATGTGGTGCCATGATGGTGTGGTGCCATGATGGTGTGATGGCATGATGTTGTGGTGGCATGATCGTGTGATGGCATGGTGGTGTGATAGCATGGTGGTGTGATGACATGATGGTGTGGTGACATGGTGGTGTGATGGCATGATGGTGTGAATGCATGTGGTTATGATGGCATGATAGTGTGATGGCATGATGGCTTATATTTCTTTCATATGCCCTAACTCTTAGCACACTGCTAAGCACACAGTCGTTGCCCAATAAATACTTGTTGAATTGAACTTTGTTGGGATGATTGAATCATAGGAAAATAGTGTAGAGATTCTTTAAGGGAGAGATGAGTCACTGCTAAGAGAAGGCAGGGGCATATATCCTTGTGGGGGAGGGGAGTTAATTACAGATAAAGGGTTTAGAGAGATGTCTTGAGGTTGGAAGAAAAGTAGCAAAATCAAGGAATCATGCAAATTTTAAGTCAGGAGAGACATTACAGATAATGAAGAGATAGGGATACTTTTAGAGGTAATATGACCAGCTTTTAAATGCCTGGGAATGCTTCTCTCTGAGTGGGATATTTTTCACATGGGCCAAATAAATGAAAGATAGGAAGGGGATACTGGGCATTCTTGCTCAAAGGTTTGATGGCTATTAAATGTAGTGGTGCTCACAGGGTGATCCTGTGATTTACTTGTCTAGCCTGGGACATTTTTGAGAATGCTAAAATCCTAAACTTGATGGGATGATGAGGCAAGAAGAATAAACAGGGATGTTCCAGGCCAGCCAGGACCTACTGATCATCTGTGGTCTGAGTATCTACTAATGACCAGCTAGGGCACCCCTTTGCCCATTGCTCTCTTGCCTTCCATTCCTCAGGCACTGAAGTGCTCTCCGTGTCCTGGTGGGGGCGAGGGAGAGGCACACTTGTTGCTGAGAGTTAGGATCCACAGCATCTGATTCCACTTGCAGGATGGCAACTGTCCAGAACAATTTCACTGTGATGAATAGGAAAGAGCAGCATTTTCCTTGGGTCTTTCCTCACAGTTCATCCAGGATCCCCCGTTTGGGCTGGTTCAGTGTGCTGGAAGCCCAGGTGCCAGCCTACTGGCCTCCCTGAGTTTTGGGAGAGGCCCTGTTCTTTCTGCCAACATCTTTGGGGCTTATGGATTGTCCTTCTCTCATTTTTGGTAGAAATGTTGCATCCGGCTACTTTCAGCCTGTTATCTTTGAGCATCGCAAACTTCCAAGAGAAATGTTCACTTTTATCTTCAACCTCACTTGGTGTTGTTCAGTTACATGCCAGGGCTATTGCCTCGGTGGGCTCAGCTATGATTTTTTTTATGTGGGATCCAAGAAGCATGGTGGGATTCCCATAGGGGTCAAGGACATGTGTTTTTTGGCCCCAGGGGCATGGGTATGCCCTGTGCTTTGGGTACCAAGGCAGAGATTTCACAGTGCCTATCCCTGCACTTGCTCTTTAAAAAATCCTTTTGTAGACACTTCATAGTTTACAAAATACCTTCATATGTACAACCTTATTTGATTCTGAGATACCATGAAATCATTATTCACTTTTGAATATTTATTATTAATTAAAAGCTAACAAATATATAACATATTGTTAAGTAAATAATGTTTATTTAACATAAAACATTATAATTAAAAATAATGATTTTCTAAAACAAAAAAAGTTACAAGAAGTATTGCGTTGTTTTACATTTTTGCATATCTTTTCCCTCTAGCCTTTTTGAGGTATAACTGATGTACAGTAAACTGCACATATTTAAAGTATCCAATCTGTTGAGTTTTGACATATGTTCAAAACCATCACTGTGAAACGATCACTGCCTTGTAATCAAGATAATGAACATATCTACCACCGCCAAACATTTCCACAGGTCCTTTTGTAAAGTCTATCCTCCTCTCCTCCAAGTGGTATTATTATTAATTATTACAATTATTTAACATTGCCTGTCAATCCGAGAGAGCTTTGGTGGCTTGTTGGAAATGGTGCAGCTGGTAAGTGACAGAGCTGGGGCCCAAGGCCTGGTCCTCAGGCTCCAGAACCCATGGCCTTCCCGGGGCCTATCTTACATGGTGGGGATTATTCCCTATTTCTTTCACCTGTGGGATTTCTGAAGTAGAATAACATCCAGAGAAGCCTTAGTCACATTCTGTTGCTGACTCCCCATAGGTTAGGTCTTTCAAGGTGCCATGCTGCCTTTGGGGTCCTCTGCAGCTCGGGTTGAGTGGGGAGGAGCTTCTCTCACCCTTGATATGTTGGAAGGTGTATTAGTCTGTTCTCATGCTGCTAAAAAAGACATACCAGAGATTGGGTAATTTATAAAGAAAAAGGTTTAACGGACTCACAGTTGCACGTGGCTGCGAGGGCCTCACAATCATGGTGGAAGGTGAAAGGCACATGTTTACATGGCAGCAGACAAGAGAGAATTGAGAACCAAATGAAAGGGGTTTCCCCTCACTGTCTCTACTAAAAAAAAAAAAAAAAAAATACAAAAAATTAGCTGGGTGTGGTGGTGGGTGCCTGTAATCCCAGCTACTCAGGAGGCTGAGGCAGGAGGATCACTTGAACCTGGGAGGTGGAGGTTGCAGTGAGCCAAGATTGCGCCATTGCACTCCAGCCTGGGTAATGAGCGAAATTTTGTCTCAAAAAAAAAAAAAAAGAAAGAAAGGAGTTTTCCCTTATAAAACCATCAGATCTTGTGAGCTTATTCACTACCACGAGAACAGTATGGGGTAAACCGCCCCCATGATTCAGTTACCTCCCACCAGGTCCCTCCCGCAACACGTGGGAATTATGGGAACTACAATTCAAGATGAGATTTGGGCGGGGACAGAGTCAGACCCCATCAAAGGGTTTGACTCCTCAGTCTCCCTGGGCTCCCCTCACTGCTTCCTCTTCACCTGGGCTTCCTCTTCACCTGGGCTCCCTCTTCACCTGGGCTCCCTCTTCACCTGGGCTTCCTCTTCACCTGGGCTTTGAGGAGTTGTTCCTGGGCTGCCTCTGGCTGGAGTGCAATGATGTGTGATACACGGAGTGGAGACTGTGGTGATAGGTCCAGAGATCACCCCTTCTGGGTGTCTGCCCAGGTTGGCACCCAGAAATGCGACAAAAGTGGCTGAGTTTTCATGTCCATAGGACCCTGAGTTGTCCCTGGTCGTTGATTGGGAACCAGGTGAAGTCTTTTCCATAAGAAGGAAGGGTCCTGCTGCTGGTCTTGGTGGGTCTCTGGGATGGGGCTTGGTGGGCATTTGGCTCTGTCTTCTGCCTTTGCTGATTATTGGCCACCTTCACCTTGGCCTATGCAGGACAGGGTTGGAGAGGAGATTCCAGTACGCTCATCCAGGAGCTCCCAGGAGAGCAAATTTCTACCTTTCCTTCCCTAAGCAGGAAGGAAAGGTGTGCTTAATCCCAATCTTTCCTGTGCTTAATCCCAAATCCCCGTGTCTCAGGAGGACCAGGCAGAGCCTGCCCCCGATCAGAGGCTGGACGTTCTTGAGAGCCAAAAGGAAGTTAAGGCTTTGATCTTCACAATGACCCAGGTAGACTGTGGTGTTCCTGAAATGGAGCAGATGGGAGGCCTGTCTCAGATGAATTCCTGCTCGTATTTCAAAAGCCCTCTGTCTCAAGGCTACACCTCACCCTCCTCCTTCACCTGTGACGATGGCTGCCCTGACCACGGTCTCAGCACCCCTGTCCTCCAGCTGCGTGAGCTTCAATCGTGATTATCTGAGAGTGTGGGGCTCCCAGCAGGTGCGGTGGGGGCACTGGTGATGTCTTAGGGGAGTCCAAGGGAGTCTGTGTCCTCTCTGCCCCTCCATCGTTGACAGGCTCATCCCCCCCACCCTTCCTTACAGCACCATTCCCGGGCGCCGATGTGCTGCAGCTGATGTTCTTGCCTCACAGCAGGGCCCGGGACCAGAGTACACTCAGGCCCCTTGGGTCAGCATGGAGGTGGCTTGGCAGGGCTGTGGGGAAGGAGGCCTGAGGAGTATCAGTTTCCAGTGTTTGGCTGTGGCTGCCTCCCGCTCACTCTTGTCTCTCTAGAGAGAGGATGTTGTCTTGTTTATCCACATGCAAACTTTGGATAACAACAAGACAAAAACAGTGAGGATAACTTCACCGGGAGCGCGGCCTGCAGTCCCTGCTAGGGGCCTGGAGTGCAGGAGAGAGGTGGCTGGGGGTATGAGCCCCTTCTTCCCTCATTCCCTAGCCCATTCCTCCTTCCCCTGCAACCATGATTTCTTGTGAAGGGAGGGGCTGCAGGATTGCCACGGATGGTTGGCAGCCCTCAGGATGGCAGGGTGGGATGAATGCTGGTGCCAGGAGACCTGGGTCTGCTTGTAATTAGCTGTATGTCTATGCTTATGCAGCACAGACTCTTGGGCTGCAGGTCTTCCTTTGTTACTGGAGAAAGACATGTTAGGTGTGCTTGGAGGTGCTTGCAACTCTAGAGTCCTGTGGCCAAATCAGTTCACCATTCTGAAATTCCTCTGTGTCCCTAAGCTGGCCCTGCCTTGAACTGTCAGCATGGGGTGTTGACTAGCACCATGGCAGTCTAATGCTTGCTGAGTGAAGACATCAAAGACTGACATTTGAAGCCTTGTCTATTTTCCAGAGTATTCCTGATTCTTCTCCTTAATGCTGTAACACCCCCAGAAGCCTATGAGGCAGAAAAGTTTCTGATATATCCAGTTCAGGTTGTGTTTTGTGAGCACGAGTGAGGCTGTGTCAATTCCTTTGGCCTCTAGGAAAGGGAATGGCGGTCTGCAAATGCAGTGAGCATCGGGGGCCACCAAGAGGATGGAGAGGCCCTCCACGATCTTTAGATGGTTCCTGGTCAGGTGGAAACTTTAGTAACTTTAGCTGTCAATGTGAGAGAAACATTCAAAAATGACACTTAGGGGTAATTGAATTATTTTCTCAAAACTGAATTAGATTTAAATTCTGTTGGCCAAAGGTCACCAATTACTTTGTGGGCCATGGTAGATAATTTTTAGAGATCGGTCACAGGATCCAAATGGAATCCACTAGGAATACAGTATATGTGTACTGGAGTTGCCAGAAATATTTACTGAGCACTTACTATATGTCAGGTACTGTGGTGGCTGCCGAGGACAAAGCAAACAACAAGACAGACTCATTCTTTGTCCTCATGGAGCTACAGGTCTAGCAGAGAAGAAGGATATGAGATGCCTAGTGACACAATGATAGTGATAGTGGGTTCGTGCTATGAAAGAGAAAGACAAGAAATTGTACAAGCAAGAGGAGGGGACCAGGCATAATCCAGGGCTCAGGAAGAGGCTCCCTGAGGAAGGAATGTTTAAGCTGAGACCCAAATAGGAGTTTGGTGGGATGGGCGATGATGAGAGCTTTGCAATGGAGGGATAGAATGTGAGGAGGCTCCAGGGTGGGAAGCTGGTGGAACAGCCAGATGACAGTGAGAAGGGCTGGGTGCTGGAGACTGGGGAGGAGGGCGAGAGGGGCTGGTACCTTAGGCCATGTGCAAATCATCAGGCTTGCTGTCGAGTTAACTTTAGAGAGGAAGCGGGGTAGGGAGGGAGTGAGACGTCAGCAGACTGGGCAGGGCACAGGTTCAAGAAGAGACCTGACTTAGCCTCTTTGTGAACTCAGTTCTCTACCAGTTTACTTGTGGAGGACAGGTCTGGGAAACCAGTGGACATCATGAGTTAAAAGAAATGGACAGGTCAGATGTGGTGACTCATGCCTGTAATTCTAGCACTTTGGGAGGCCAAGGCAGGTGGATGGCTTGAGTCCAAGAGTTTGAGACCAGGCTGGGGAAAATGGCAAAACTCCATCTTTAAAAAAGTATTTAAAAATTAGCTGGTATGGTGGCACACACCTGTAATCCGAGCTTCTCGGGAGGCTGAGGTGGGAGGATTGCTTGAACCTGGGAGGTGGTTGCAGTGAGCCAAGATCGTGCCTCTGCACTCCAGCCTGGAGACAAAGCAAGACCCTATCTTGGGGAAAAAAAAAAAAAAAAAAAAAGAGAGAGAGACCGGTGAACTCAGAAGTCAGGCTCTGATTGAGGAGTATTCATTTCCTTTGGCCACAGTACTCAAACTGTCTTCTTGGGTAACTCTCTCTGATACCAAGAACTAGAGAAGCAGGGTTTGTAGGGCTTTATGAAAATGGAGTCACAGTGAAAGGATTGCATGGTTTTTTGAGACATTTCAACTAAGCTAGAGACATTTCCTGCTCTGTTACATATTTCACATTGCTTGGACCTGGAAAAATTACCTACCTTAGACTGACAGGCCTGGGCCTTCCTACAGAAATATCTGTGCCCTGGTTCTCCCTTCTGTGATGACAAGGACCAAATTACGTATTACAGCTCATTTTACATGAACTGAAGTTTTAGTTGCCTATTGAGATTTGGGAGCCCCTCCAGTCATATTGATTACTTATTTATAACATCTTCTTTAGGGATGGGTTATATCCTCTGATGGCTAATCCCTTAATGTTGTGTTAAATTTCCTGTCGATTTCAGCAAGTTGTATTTTCTGACCTTGTCCCCAAATTCTGGAGATGCACTATATTTTGAACCTGTGATTTCCTTTAGGACATGTGGGACATTTTGAAAATCTTGTAGATAATTTTAAAAGTGCAACGCAAGAAAGGAACCAGGATTACTCATTCACAATTTTAATCTAACGGGAACTGGTTTTCCCCAGTGAGGACCTGCTGTGTGTGCAGTCTCGTGCTAGGTGCTTGAAGAATACAGAAGAAGTTTCAGATACTGTCCTGTAGTCAAGAAGCAGTCATTTTACCTGGGTAGAGCTCATCGCTATAGTAATGCCTGACGTTTATTGAACACTCCACATTTCAGGCACACTAGCAGGGACTTCACCTACTTCATCTGCAATTCTCACAACAGCCATGCAACATTTTTCATCCTCCTTATTCAGATAAAGAAGGTGAGACTCATTTGGTTAAGTGACTTGCCTAAGCTCCCACAGCTGCAAAATTCCGGAGGCAAATCTTTTTTTTTTTTAAAATAATTGAGGCATAGGTATCCGTTTATTTTCAGGTGTTGAAGATTCCAGAATTAGTGGGAAATACTGATTCTATCTGAATCTCTAAACTATGAGGGAAGCTATACACCTAGATAGTTTTTTTCCCTTTCTGATCTTGTTCCATAATTAATTTTGGTTGTTTTCAGTATTTTGCTGTTAGAAATAATGCTGTCACAAATATATTTTTTCCTTTTACTTTTAGTTGATACAACTGTACATACTTATGGGATACGGAGTGATATTTTGATACACATATGCAATGTGTAATGATTAAATCAGGGTAGTTGGCATATCTGTCACCCCTAATATATAATTTCTTTGTGTTGTAAACATTCACAATCCTCTTTTCTAACTTTTTGGAAACGTACAATAAATTATATTAATCCTATTCACCCTGCAGTGCTGCAGAACACTAGAAGGTATTCCTCCTATCTAGCTTAACTTTGGATCCATTAACCAACCTCTCCCCATCCTCCCCTCCCCACATTTTCCCCAGCTTCTAATAGCCATAATTCTATGCTCTACTTCCATAAGCTCAAATATTCTTTAGTTTCCACATATGAGTGAGAACATGTGGTATTTGTCTTTCTGTGTCTGGCCTGTTTCACTTAACATGATGTCCTCTGGGCTCATCCATATTGCTGTGAATAGCAGGATATCATTCTTTTTATGGCTGAGTACTATTCCAGTGCATATGTATATATGTGTGTATATATATATATCACATTTCTTTTATCCATTTGTCTCTTGATGGACATTTAGGTTGATTCAACAAATAATCTAATTAAAAACTGGGCAAAGGATCTAAATAAACACTTCACAAAAGAAGACATAGAAATGGACAACAGGTATATGCAAAAATGCTTAACATCACTGATCATCGAGGAATGCAAATCAAAATCACAATGAGATATCATCTCACCCCAGTTAGAATGGCTACTATAAAAAAGACCAAAAAAATAAGGCTGGCAAAGATGCAGTGAAGAGGGAACTCTCACATACTGCTGGTAGGAACGTAAATTGGTATGGCCATTATGGAAAGCAGAATGGAGGTCCCTCAAAAACGAAAAATGGAACTAGCATATGATCCAGCAACCCCATTCTTGGGTATGTATCCAGAGGAAAAGAAATCAGTATATCAAGGGGATACCTGCACTCCTATGTTTATTGCAGGACTGTTCACAGTAACTAAGGATTCAGATCTTATTCTAACTTGGAAGCTCCAAGCTCTTCCACTCCCCTTCTATGCCTAAAAGAACCCACATCCACAAGCAGGGCAGAATGGATGTTGGAGTGGCCTAGGGGAAAAGGAAACATTTTTTTAAAAGTCAATACATGTTAACTTTCAGGTTTAGATTCCTGGGGGATGCATTCGGTGATGGTTGTGCTCCGGAGCTTTCAAGGAGTAATTTTTTTCTTTGGAGACACAGCCAGTCACATCAGCTAATATTTCACAATGGTGGGTATGTTTTCCTTTTTATGAGAAGGTGACAATATTGCACAGCATGAAAGGAACATGACTAGATCCACAAAACTGCATTCCTGCTTTTGTTTTTATTTAAAATAAGTTCCTTTTGAGGAGAGTAGAGATGCATGCTTTGCTGGAGAAAGTTAGCAACCCCATACTGGGAAACGATTTTGCATTGGTTAGTGTAAGATTAGGCTGCAATTGATAGAGCTTCTAAAATCACCGTGGATAAACAAGGTAGAATTCTATCTTTCACGTAAAAATCTAAAGGCAGCCCAGGGCTGCTATGACACTCTCTAGAGCCAGAGCCAGCTTCTCTCTTGACACTTTGCTGTTTCTGGCCCGGACTTTAACCTTAAGGTCTAAAATGTCTGTGTCCATCTTCCAGGCAGCAGGTTAAGGGGATGGAAGGAAATGACGGGGCAAAAAGCACCTACTTGCTGTATTTGAAGAAGGTTACCAGAAACTTCCACCTGGCGACATTGGCCAGAAATACTGTTTATGGAAACACCTCATCGCAAGGGAGATGTGGTCTTAATGCTGAACGGCCATGTGCTTTGTTAAAAATGAAGAACATGAGAACAGCTGTCAGGGGACAGCTAGCAGTCTGCCACCAAGGTCTTGGAATTTGACCCTTGCCCTCCCAACCCTACCTCAAACTTAGAACATCTGCACCCACTTAATGGACATTTGTTACACACTTGAGCCACCGACCCTAAAGAAAGTTAAAACAGCATTCATCACAATTTGAAAATAAAGACAAAGGGTAATATGTTAACATTCATAATCGTCGTGATCTCCTCTTAGCGAGAGGGATGATGCTGTTTGCCATCTTTCACCAAAAACATAACTTCTGGGGCCGTGATGGAGAGCTGGGCTTGCAGGTCAGCTTCACAGATGGTTTCTTTTCTTACCCTTTATTTTCACTTAATTGGAAAAGCTTAAATTACAGTTAGAAGTAGCAGCAAGTGATTGATGATTCTATCTAGCAGTCCTGCATAACCAAAGATAAAATCGGGGAGATTTCTTGCTGAAGGCCACTTTCAGTATTTTGTCAGAACGATGTCACAGTTGGGATTGGGAAGGTTTCATTTTAGGGCTGCCACATAGGTTTGTTATCAACCCTTGGATTTGATTTTAGCCTAAACACATGTCTTTGTATCGTGTTACAGTCCTTGGGTGTGTTTCTTAATTATCCTGAGTGACCATGTCATGTCTGAAAACTATTTTTATTGCACTGTCTGTGTAACTTTGGGCAAATCATTTACATTTTCCCTGCCTGGGTTTCCTCAGCTGTGGAATAGAGATTGTGGTAGTACTGGCCTTACAGCATAGTTGCAAATATTGTGTGAGCTAATGCACGTGACCACCTAACTCAGTTCTGGCGCATAATATACACTCAATAAATACGCATTGTGGTAATTGTTATTTTCAAACTCTAGACTACCCAAGCCTTTCACACCATCGTCCAATCTCCTTGTGAAATCTTGGTTTATTCTTCATTTTTCTGCCTTGTAAGTCATGAGCTTTCTTCCTCAAAGTGAGGTTTGGTTCTGGACGTTTGAATTACTGAACATATTTTGGAGCTGCCATTGAAGAATAATAGAAATAGTTTTCACTTGCATTAATGAGTGCCATAAAATATCTTTTTGTTTTGTTCATCATTTCAAAAACGCATGTGAGCACCTCCACAGATAGTGTTCTTCGGTGGGGGGAAGTAATCTATTTGCCATCTATCTCTCTGCCAGGCACACTGAAAATGCAGACAGTCAGAGCCTGTGAGTTGAGGATTTTCTACATAGTCTTCAACACTAAACCAAGATCAGTGGGCGGAATGAAGGATTGTGCTATCAGCTTGTTCTTTCTCTCTGAACACAGTGAAGGAGTTTAAACACAATGCTTGTGCTTAATTTTGCAGGTAGTTTTAGAAACTTCTCACCAATAATGAGACTTGCCAGTTTTTCCTACTTGGTTTTGGTCCTCTTTAGTTCTTTAGTGACAAAATTAATTAAGTTCATATCAGAAAGTATTTTTTCCCCTGTGCGTGCTTGTTCTGGAAACAAAGTGAGTGTTTATTTGAAGATGAGGTGCCTTCCTCTCATAATCTGACACCTATTTGTAACAGACATGGTGACAAGGGCCAGATGAATTGCTGGGTCAATGAAACCGGACTTTCAAATACTCATCACTGCATTTTCTGTCCTTATTTTTCATTTTTTGGGAGAAATCAACACACAACACAGTCACTTATCCTGAGACATAGATTCATGTTCTGTATTCATATAGGAGCCCTGTTTATATTATTTTGCATTGTACCATTGTCATTATGATTTATAGTATTACTGCTAGGTTCTAGTAGATCACTTTTGTGGTTTGGGGCTATAACAGCATGATAGTAGAACAAAAATACAAACTTGAACAATAAACAAAAACGTATGAATGGAGACAAGTTGCAGGTTATTCACTGAATGTGAGCAGTGGAAAACCAACCACTTGTTATTAAGAGTGTAATGAGATTTCTGTGAAAATCATGATTGCTTATATTTCAAATCTGTGACCAAAATTGTTTTAACATTTTTTTTTTTTTTTTGCTTTGAAGCCACCAAACTTCCAGGGGCCACACTTTGGGAACACTATCCTACTGTTTTCAATGAGAGCATTTTTGGAATAGACTGATAAACTGGGTACAGGTGGGAAGGGACTGGTCCCTGGTGAATTTTAAAGAGAACGAAAACGAGAAACTGTAAGAACAATGGGTTGGGCTTCTTGTGTGGAACAGTTGAAGAACCAGGAATTTAAGCTATGTCCTTACAAGTGTTTCCATTTGTTCTTTCTTTGTACCTTGCAGAATAAAAGCCAGGGATCCATCTTTGTCCGGATACACGCCCCGTGGCAGGTGCTGGCCAGAGAGGCAGAATTCTTGAAGATCAAAGTTCCTACCAAGAAAGTATGAGCATGTTTCTCCTGGGTTCCGGGCCTCCTGAGGGCCGGATGGATGCAAATAATTTGGGAATAGGGCCAGGTGGGATGTGGGTTTTGTGGAATTGAAATCACACTTGTTTCCCCAGGGACCCATGATGTGGGGGAATGGGGAAGAGTTGGGGTGGGGAGGGAGATCCTTCCACCTCAGAGCACTGGCTGGGTTTGTTGCATGAGAAGCAACACATTGTCCCTGTCCGTGTTCTTCATTTTTCTGTTTCACCTCCTTTCTGTCTCTTCTCGGGGTCCTAGTACAGCCAGACACTTCTTTAGTGAATAGAGTAATGAGAGAAGGCTGCAAGCCATGCTGACTGTGTCAGCAGTGTGCAGGGGAAACAGCACCAATTTGCTGTGGAGATACCTATTCTAGTTATGATTCTGCCACTAAATATTGTGTGGTGGTGGGTTTCACTTATCTCTTCTGTAAATAAGAAGGTTCTTAATCAGGTGAATTGATTAAGATCACCTGCTAAGTGTTTTCGAAATGTTCATGCCATTGTCCCATCTCTGGGAATTTGACCTACTTGGTTGGTATGGAATGAAGTTCTCATGAGGGTTAGGCAAAAAATCCCCAGGATGATGCACATCTGGGTTGACAGCCACACAGTTTAGATGATGTTTGAGGTAGTTTTTTTTTTTTTTTTAAATCCAGGATAGTCTATACATAATTAAAAAATCTACCCAGAGGCCAGGCACAGTGGCTCACACCTGTAATCCCAGCACTTTGTGGGGGAGAAGTGGAAGGATCTCTTGAGGTCAGAAGTTTGAGACCAGCCTGGGCAACATAGCAAAACCCCACCTCTACCCAAAAAAAAAAAAAAAAAAAAAAACTACCCAGGGAATTTCTAGGTGACATGTCTCCTTGTGTAACAAAATCTAGCAAATAGCTCCGAAGAGAAAGGAAGCATGTGCTCACAGATACTCCATTCTTTATTCATTAGGTATTTTAGGGGAAAGGAGTGGCTATTGACTTTGACCTCTGCGATGTCTCTTAGGGAGGGTCCTGTGGCAGATGGCACTCTAGTTTAACCATGGGTGAACTGTGGGTGGTCTCTCTTTCTTTCCCTCCACCCCCTCTTCTCTCTCTCTCTCTCTCATATACACCACACACACACACACACACACACACACACACACACCCCTTTCCATAGTGTAGTTGTGTAAGTGGTGACTTACCATGGCAAAGATCATCTTGCTCTTTGTAACTACCATCATCATAGTTTTCATGCTGCCCACTGTGAACAGAATTCCATATTTGTTGCCTTCTGTATCACCACTGTGATCACCTGCCCCCTCGTCACCATGCCCACTCTCAGTGCTATCATTATAGTCAGCAACACCATTCTGATTTACATTGTTGGCTAACACCATTTTCACTACCAACAGATCTGCTATCTCCATCGAAAATCACTCATCAAATACCAGCATGTGACTGATACCATCATGATTCCTCTACTTGAGAAGAATAAAGCCTATGGGTTCTGTTCTTATAGGTCTATTACAATGGACAGTAACTCCACGGCAGGTGGACAAATGCTTATTAAACAATGAAAAAACACAAACATAAATATTAGTTTTTGCCAACAAAAGGTGATTTTTGGTGGCAGGGAGGGGGGTCACAGGCCTGAAGTGTCTGTTTCACAAGGACCATGCTGTGTCTTTCCCCTTCGATTGCACTGCTGCGTTTTTTGTCTCCTAGTTTCAGTCCTCTCACTCCTAATACCGCAGCCCTCAAATGCGGGTGCCATCTTTGTTTTGGACCTCCGCTCCTCCTTAGCTAATGTTTTCTGGAGTTCCTGGCAACATGATACTAGTTTCAGCTTTGGGTGGAGGCTTCTGCTTCCTCCTGGTGGGGTCCTGTTTTGGCCAACCCTATCTCCTCTTTCTTCTGTCTTCCTTCTTTTTTTTTTTTTTTTTTTTTTTGAGACGGAGTCTTGCTCTGTCGCCCAGGCTGGAGTGCAGTGGCGCAATCTCGGCTCACTGCAAGCTCCGCCTCCCGGGTTCATGCCATTCTCCTGCCTCAGCCTCTCCGAGTAGCTGTGACTACAGGCGCCCGCCACCACGCCCGGCTAATTTTTTTGTATTTTTAGCAGAGACGGGGTTTCACCGTGGTCTCGATCTCCTGACCTCGTGATCCGCCCGCCTCAGCCTCCCAAAGTGCTGGGATTACAAGCATGAGCCACCACGCCCGGCCTTTCTTTTGTCTTCCTTCTAACTCCAATGTATTATTCTCGTTTCTCTCTGATTTATCTGAATGTGTAATGTTCTCTTAAACTCATTCTATTTGTGTCTTGTTTCCTATGTTTTAATCTCTGCTGCTGATACTTGGAAAGGAGGTGAGCAAAACTCTAATGCCCATGTTATGATTTCCATCCCCCGGGGTAATCCTTTTAGGGGAAACCTAGAGACATAGGAAAAGTGTGTCCTTTTTCAACCTCCGCTTGCTTATTTTCCTTCTTTGCTTTCCTTCCCATCTTTCTACTGTCATTCTTTTCCTTCTCTCTTCCTTCCACCCCCCACCTCTGATGCCTCCTCCTAGCCTCTCTCTCTGTTCTTTGCACACCCTATGACGCCTCCATATCTTTTTTTTTTTTGAGATGGAGTCTTGCTCTGTCATCCAGGCTGTAGTGCAGTGGTGTGATCTCGGCTCACTGCAATCTCCGTCCCCCAGGTTGAAGCAATTCTCCTGCCTCAACCTCCCGAGTAGCTGGGATTACAGGTGCGCATCACCACACCCAGCTAATTTTTTTTTTTTTTTTTTTTTTTTTTTTTTGAGACGGAGTCTCGCTCTTTCACCCAGGCTGGAGTGCGGTGGCGCGATCTCTGCTCACTGCAAGCTCCGCCTCCCGGGTTCACGCCATTCTCCTGCCTCAGCCTCTCCGAGTAGCTGGGACTATAGGCGCCCGCCACTATGCCCGGCTAATTTTTTGTATTTTTAGTAGAGACGGGGTTTCACCGTGTTAGCCAGGATGGTCTCGATCTCCTGACCTCGTGATCCGCCCGCCTCGGCCTCCCAAAGTGCTGGGATTACAAGCGTGAGCCACCGCGCCCGGCCTTCACCCAGCTAATTTTTGTATTTTTAGTAGAGACAGGGTTTCTCCATGTTGGCCAGCTGGTCTCGAATTTCTGACCTCATGATCTGCCCACCTCAGCTTCCCAAAGTGCTGGGATTACAAGCATGAGCCACCACACCCAGCCAGACACCTCCACATCTCTTGTCTTTCTGCCATCTTCTCCTCCTGAGTCCCAGACTTGGCTTCCTGGGTAGTGCTTGCCTTTGGTCCCTCTGGTATCTCCTTTATCCTTTCACACGCTTATGCTTTTTAGAGCATAGTTTTGCATAAATGACATATCGGCCTTCAGAGTTTCAGTGCCCCTATACCCTAGCTGTTTGGAACTTACATCTGTAGTTTTTAGGTGGTACCTGCATTTGAACTTGTAGATGAGTTGGCGAGGGTGAGAACATACTATAAAGCAGCCATCTCTGGGTTTCTCTCCCCGCTTTCCATTTTGGTAGACACAGCGCTAGATGAGTCCTCAGAAGAAGAGACTTTCTAACCTTGGTTCTGCAGTTATTTATTGTGTGATTTGGGGACGTCATCCCATCTGTCAGAGCCTCAGTTGCCTCATCTATGATATGGGCATACTCATACCTGTCCTATTTTTATTAGAAGGTTGTTGTAAGGATCTGATTCTTAACCAGTGCTGTGTAAATGCAGGATTTTGTTGTGTTTGCTTTCTGAGATATTTTAATGTGTATTCTCAATTCTTAGTCCCCCAGTCAACTTCCTTTCTGACCAAAGAAGCAGCCAGCACTGATAGTGCTCCCTCTGTAAAAAAGTCCTTGGAGAGGCACTGAGGGAGCAGAAACAACCCATGCCCTCAGGGTGCCGACAATCACAGGGCAGCATAGGGGGAGTGCAGGTGCCCAGACTCAATGCAGTGATGGGATACTGTGTCAAGTAGTAACTCGTTAGCCCAGCACCAATTCTGTTTGTCAGTGTGGTGGGTTAGGGAGTAGGGAGAGGCAAAGCCATGTGGTTGCCCCTCCAAGGCTGCAGATAAAACAGAAAGAACTTTTTCCCAAAGTTTCTTGGTCCCAGACTCGACTCAGGGAGACTGTTTTGGCTTCCTTTTACCACATGGCCCCAGATCTTCCTTTTCTTTCTTTTCTTTTTTTTTTTTTTTGATATGGAATCTCCCTGTGTCACCCAGGCTGGAGTGCAGTGGTGCAATCTCGGCTCACTGCAACCTCTGCCTCCTGGGCTGAAGCGATTCTCTTGCCTCAGCCTCCCAAGTAGCTGGGACCATAGGCACGTGCCACCACGCCCGGCTATTTTTTTGTATTTTTAGTAGAGACAGGGTTTCAACATGTTGGCCAGGCCGGTCAAACTCCTGACCTCAAGTGATCCATCTGCCTAAGCCTCCCAAAGTGTTGGGATTACAGGCGTGAGCCACTGCACCCGGCCCCAGATCTTCTTTTTCTCATAGAAGGCAATGGCTTGTAGTGGAGTTCACAGAGGGTATTATAATGGATGAGGAGGGATACAACTTGGTGTGCTGGGTAGGATGCTATGTTTGTAAAAATTAATCTGAGGCTGTGATCCCAGGGGTGGGGGTCTGGGTTAAACCCAGTTCCTGAGTTGAGAGAGGAGCCTGGAAAATGGAGGACGAGCCTTGCTGTCTGTGGAGGGCTAGTGTTGGGGCTGGTGGCATGCTCTCTTTTTAAAATGGGTTTGGGAAGTGACCAAAATGAGAAAAAAACCACATTTGCTGAGAGCCACATCCTGGCGGCGAGGGGAGCGTGGAGGAAGAATGAGGCATGGCGTAGGATCAGTTAAGCATCCTCCAGGCAGTGGAGGCTTGGATCATAACTCAGTGGGGTCCAGAGAGACTGGGAAGATGGGGAGGAAATCACAAAATTGAGATCTCAAACCTGGACAAATCCATTGTAATGTGTCCAGGGACTCCAAGTCCTGAGCACAGATATTAACTGGGAGAGGGGATCTTGGAAGGAAGCATTTGTTTTCCAAAAACAACAACAGAAGAGCCAGCATTTTGTGAGGGACACTCAAGATCCATGCACAGAAGGGTGTGGGAAGGCCTGGCCTTTGGCCCCGAGCAGCCTGAGAAGGTTTGAAATGGCGGTATGGAAGCAGGTGCTTTCTTACGTCTGCTCATTACCAAGATGGCTCTTCTAGAGATTGTGGTCAACATTTCTGTTGATTTCTCATTTGCTTTTTTTGTATATATGAATGAACACTCCGTTTCTCATCCTTTACGTTCTCTTATTCCTCAAGCCTGTAGCAGAGACAAGGTCGGTGCAGGCTATTAGGGATGACTTTCATGTCAATGAAATCCTATTAATCCAGCCAGAGTCCACTAAATTTGGAAGAAGTGACATGCCTGGGATGGGTGAAAAACCCCTTTTGTCCAATCGCCAGAGCTTTTGTAGCTATTGTTAATAGAGTGACTGATATTGCAGGGGTCTCATTTGCTGTCCCTCAGAGCATGGCAGAACTTCAGCTTATGTGTCCTTTGCATGCAAGTAGATGCTGTTAACTTCCAGCAAGTCATGCCTTTTTAGGAAAGCAGGCTCAGAGCTCCATGCGTCTCCAAAACGGGAGTAATACACATTGTGGAGGGAGGAGGTGATGATGTACTCTGAATGCCTGGCAGAGAGGCACACACAACCCATGAGAACTGCTGTTATTACTGCTGTTGGTATTGTTATTCATAGCAAGGTGTGCAGGCAGTGCAATTGGTACAAGACTAGGGCTGTTTCTGCTCTTTGACTCTCTTCTCTCTTTGCAATGTTGGGGGAAGCAGGCCCAGTCCCTCAACTCTGCCAAGGCAGCCAGAAATCCAGACATGAAATCTGTGGAGATGCAGGAACAGATGGCCTTTGGACTATGTGCTGGGGATTTCCATTTCCTAGAGCACGGGTCCTTGGGGCATCTGTAAACACGATGGCTCCACCTGTGAGGTCTGCAGTGCAGTTGCTGGGAAAGCCAGTGAGAAGACTACTGGGATCCCATGGTGCAGGAGGCAGAGCTTGAAGGCACCCATTTTAAGAGAGAGACAGCAGATGTGAAAAGTGGTTCACCTTGAGTTCTACTATTGGCTCTGCCCCCATTAACTTGGGGTTACTTGATTCATGTCTTAATCTGTTTCCTAAAATGGACTTGAGATGGATTACAACCAAAAGAAGTTTGGTTGTAAAAGGACAGATAAAAAGAATCATGAAACTTTTCATGGGGCGGGGGGGAAGTAGGGAAGTGCAAAGGAAATAATGATAGTGGAAACTAAAAATAAGGGTGATGGATGCAGGTGAGACAGAGTTGCATTCTGGGCTTTCTGGTAGCCAAAACAGAAAGGACTGCGGCTCACAGTTGTCTATAAGAATCAGCATCTGTTTTGCCAAAGGAGGCAAATTTTTCCCATTGTAAAGGACATGAACGATACAAGGGACTACGTTTTCAGTAATAAGTTCACTTAAGCTTCTGCAGTGTTCTTCATGTGACCATTGCTTGCACTAATTCTGGATAAAACTGAGGATGTAATGTTAAACTGTAGTTGAGGGAGGGTTGAATACAAAGTAATGTCTGCAAATTTCTGAGGGGCTAACTGGATTGAAAGATAAAGGTTCGAGCAGAAATGCCACTGACACTTTAATTCTTTTCAGTTGAACCCATATTTTGAAATGTTTATGTCTACTAAACTGCATTTATTAAAGAATAAGTTATCTTCGTTTCCTGAACAGAAAACATATGTAATTGCTATTAAGCATTATTTATCAGTGTGAAAAAAATTGGTGTTTCCACACTGAGCTGATAGAATTCCAGTTAAAAAGCAAGGAAACTTGGCATTTTAAGTAGCTTCAGTGACCCCTTAGGAGGGATAGGTAATTCCATTTAGCTTTGGAAATGATTGCAAATTGTTCTCAGGTGCTTGTTATTGTCCCTCTAGAGACTCTGATTTGGTAGCCCTGGCTTTTGCAAAAGCTTCACAGAGGACCTCTTCCTGGTTCATGGTGCTCGCCCGGCCTCAGGGACTCTACTCAGCCAGGACTGCAGCACCTCTTATTTCTCAGTTATCCAGATTTGAGGCTTGTATTAGTTAGGGTTCTCCAGAGAAACAGAACCAACAGGACACACACACACACACACACACACACACACACACACACACACACACAAGCAGAGAGAGAGAGAAGTATTATGAGGAATTGGTTAATACAATTATGGGGCTGGGAAGTCTCAAGATCTGCACTTCATGTGATGGAGACCCAGGAGAGCCGATGGTGTAGTTCCAGTCTATGTCCGAAGACCTGAGAACTAGGAGAGCCAATGAAGAAGCTCCAGCAGCTTCAAGACCCAAGAACTGATGTTTCAGTTCAAGTTTGAAGGCAGGAAAAGACTAATGTCCCAGCTCATGCAGTCAGGCAGGAAGAGTTTCCCCTTACCTGTGGGAAGGTCAGCCTTTTTGTTCTATTCAGGCCTTCAGCTGATTGGATGAGGCCCACCACATTAGGGAGGATGATCTGCTCTACTCAGCCTACTGACTCAAATGTTCATCTCATCCCAAAACACTCTCACAGATACACCCAGAATGTCTGACCAAATATCGGGGCACCCAGTGGTCCAGTCAAGTTGACACATAAAATGAACCATCACAAGGCTTGTACTTTCAAAGTCAATAATCCTCTTTGTTAGGGAATGAATAGTGGCATTCAAAAAGATATGTCCAAGTCCTAGCCCTGGAACCTGTAAATATAATCTTATTTGGAAAAAAGATCTTTGCAGATATAATTAGTTAAGGATCTCAGGATGAGATCATCCTGGATTTAGTATAGAACTTAAATCCAATGACAGGTATCCTTATAAGAGAAAGGCAGAAAGAGATTTGAGAGGGGAGAAGGTTATGTGAAGAAGGCAGAGACTGGAGTTATGCAGGCTCAAAGCAAAGAATGCCTGGGGCCATCAAAAGCTGGAAGAGGCAAGAAATAATTTTTCCCGTATAGCCTTCAGAGGGAGTGCAGCCCCACTGATATCTTGATTTCAGACTTGTGACCTTCACAACTGTGACAGAATAAATTTGTGTTGTGATAATTTGTTATGGCAGCACTATGAAACTAATACACTCTTCTTCTGGGCAGGAAGCAGTAAGCAGACAATTGAAGAACTAGGTCTCTGGTAGGCTTGTTGGCTTTCTCTGTATTCCAAGAATCCACTTTGCAGATTCTAAGATAACTTGGAATAGTCTTGTTTATTTGTTGCCATTGGGTTTGGGAGTTTTATGGAAGAGTCTTTGTGCATGGATCTTCCTACGTGACCTTGGCATGTCTATGATGACTTTTTCATGTTCCATTCCTGTTTGATGAAATAGAAGTAGAGGCTCACCTTGTTATGAATGGTGGAAGGAGACCCGGTGTGGCTAATGTCAAGAAGAGCTTACTCCACTCAAGAATTATTTTCCTATTTATACTTCTATTTCCAAATACAGTAATTGGCTTAAGTAACAGCTTCTGCCTCGGTAAGAGGTGTCTGCAAAGAAGGATATTAACATGTTTTAAAACTTGTCCACATTTCATAATTCTTACATTTGACTTTGAGGAAAAAGATTCATAAAACCAGTTTGAATTATGCCAGTCAAAACAAATTATCTTGAGATCAAAATACTTATAGGTATAAGTTGATAAATAGATAAATTGAGTTTTAAATATAGTTAATACTGCATCCCATGTGCTAGACCATTTCGTAAGAGCCTTGTGTACATGATTTGTTTTTACCTTCACAACAACGAGATGAGGTAGGTATGAGCGTTAGTTTCGTTTTACAGATGAGAAGATTGAAACTCAGAGAGGTTAATAAACTTATCCAAGCTCACACAGCTTGAAGGAGATAGTCAGGGGCTCAAAATCATGTCTGTCTAACTCCAAAGCCATGCTCCTACTCTCTCACTTTAGTGAAAAATCCGTAACTGGACTTGAGGTAGTGGATAGTGTGGTCTAGAATGGCACTTCTCAAAGTGTATTTTTTAGAACAATAGTCTTTGTTCTTCTTTTGGATTTTTTTTTTTTTTTTTTGAGATGGAGTCTCGCTCTGTTGCCCAGGCTGGAGTGCAGTGGATCTCGGCTCACTGCAAGCTCTGCCTGCCGGGTTCACTCCATTCTCCTGCCTCAGCCTCCTGAGTAGCTGGGACTACAGGTGCCCGCCACCACACCCAGCTAATTTTTTGTATTTTTAGTAGAGACGGGGTTTCACCGTGTTAGCCAGGGTGGTCTTGATCTCCTGACCTCATGATCCACCCACTTCGGCCTCCCAAAGTACTGGGATTACAAGTATGAGGTGCCATGCCCAGCCTAGTCTTTGGTTTTACAAAAAAAAAAAAAAATTTCATGGTTGAACAAATTCAGAAAACACTAATGATTACAATTTACCAGAACAGTCAAAAGTTTTGAGAAGCCTTGTAGTAAAAAAAAAAATAAAATAAAAAAACAAACACAAAAACTGGTTCATTTTTTTTCAGGCCTTTTTCTCCGGAACACTTGAACACCTATGACTATCCTGGGGGAAGCAATGTTCTGCAGAACATACTCTGGGGAATTCCATCCTAGATTAAAGAATCCTGGACTAGGAGAGGCAACAGATTTCAATGGTCATTTTTAACAATGGTACTGTCTTGCTCAGTGAGTTTTTCCACATTCCTGGATTACAGCTTTCTCACCCGTACAGTAAGAAGATTAGCTCCTAAATTGTCTGTCATAGCTTTAAAATGCTGTGGTCTACAGGTAAAGCAAATGACAATTTGTGAATTTATTTTTTCCTCTGTTATTGATGTTGGCTGAGGGGCCTGAGGACAGTTACCTTTTAGGGTCAGTTACATTCTGATTGTTCACAGATATCTAAGAGTAAAAGTGTCGTACGTCTGTCACCTCCTCAAGCTTTGCTCTAAATACGGTAGTACACTTTGCCTGTGGTGCCTATTCTGAAGCTGCCCTGTGTCCCCAAGCCTGGTAATGTCACCGGGCTTTCTCTGGGTCTACCCATGCTGGACTGCTCTTCTCCAAACCACACCTCTCTGTGTAGCCTAGATGGAGCTCCCTGATTTAGACTCTCATCCAAGCAGAGTACTTTACTCTTTCCTCCGTGGGCTGGAGCCTTTCCAAATGCTTTAAGTATTTGTCCCTGCTCCTAGAATGTTCTTCCCATTCCTGTCTGAATAAACAAATACTACTCATCCTTTGCTCCCCAGCCTAAATCTCACCTCCCTCATAGACCTTTCTTTATTCCTTCAGCCCGAACTGATATTATCTTTTCTGGACTCTTAGTCAACAGTCAACATTTATCTTACCTGTTAGTTTTTTTTTCAGCTGCTTCGGGTCCTAACTCTTGTGTTTCCAAATATATCATAAGCCGCCTGAGAGCAAGTACTATGGTTTATATCTCTTACGTGTTCCCTGAAAACTCTAGTATGGTGTTCCTTAGACAATATTTGCTCAATAAACACCAGGTTGATTAACCCATTGATGCTTCCCGCACCCAGCATCTTGTTTGGGTTGTGATCCCTAGCACAGTCGCTCAGGATGATAAGAGATGTTTCAGCTCACAACTGTACACTGGCCATGTGAAATTCGGCAACGAGAGTTGTCCCATGTTCCCTCCTCACCCTGACCAACTCCTTCCTTTATCAGAACTGTTTTTGATAGTTCAGTAAATCGAGAAAGAAAAATCAGGAGAAATTCTCTGAGTTTGTTGTTGGCATTTATTTATTTTATTGTTTTATTTTATTTTTTTGAGATGGAGTCTTGCTCTGTCACCCAGGCTGGAGTGCAGTGGCACAATCTTGGCTCACTGCAAACTCTGCCACTCAGGTTCAAGCAATTCTCATACTTCAGCCTCCCAAGTAGCTGGAATTATAGGCGTGCGCCACTACGCCCAGCTCATTTTTGTATTTTTACTAGAGACAGGGTTTCACCATGTTGGCCAGGCTGGTCTCAAACTCCTGACCACAAGTGATCTGCCCACCTTAGCCTCCCGAAGTTCTGGGATTACAGGTGTGAGCCACCGCGCCTGGCCTGAGTTTTATTAAGGGTGGAGAACTTGCAGATCTTTGGTCGTGGGAAGGAGGTTCGCTGCCAACTCAGTCTTCAACATGACTTTCTGGACAGATTCTTGTTATTATTGTCAGTAACTTTTTAAATGAGCTAGGACTGATGCTGTTTACATAGGGTTGGTTGGCTATAGGTGGTGTCTTCCTCTTGCTGTCATTGCCTGTTCTCTAACATTTGTTTTCAATAGAGGGACAGCTGGGAGGGTAGGGTTTATATTTGATACCTTCATGGGCTTTTCGGTGCATGCTCTTTGTTTGCTTTGATTGCTGTTTAAATAGACTGGAAAGAGTGCAGAATGCTTTTATTCATTTTGTTTTCTGTAATGCTTCTCACTGTCAAAAATAAGAAAAAATAATTGGTGGTACCTAAGTGCTGCAGTTCCTGTGAGGAACCTGAGATGGTCATGGCCGTGTTGTGGATGTGCATATAAGCCTGGGAAGACCCCAGGCCTGATTGACTACGTGGAGGCCTGTCAGTGGACAAGTGTGACTGAGGGCCCAGCAACAGTGAAGTTAAAAATATGAAAATGTGTTAACGATAGCAAGTTATTCTAAACTGTTTTATCAGCAGCACCCACAACAGTGCCTGGTGTACAGCAGGCACTAAATAAATGCTGGTAGTGAATGAAAGAGTGAGTCATGCACACCAGATCTCACCCAGTGGTGGTGATGTGCTGGAGGGTGATGCTGAGATGGATTCTGAGGCTCCATCCAAGGACAATAGGCAGGAATCCTGTGCTCCCTGAGGGCTGCCTGCCAGAAAAGGGCAGGGCATCATGGTGGCACATGTACCATTATAGCTGCCCTGATCTGGGTCCTTTGCTAAAGGACTCCTTCAGTTAATGGGGACAGATTGTGTGTAAGAGATCCTTTGGAAAGTTACATTTTCCATCCACCCATCCGACCATCCAATGAATATTTATTGAATATTACCATACGCCAGGTAGTTTGCTGAGGGCTGGTGATATAGTGGTGCTAATAACTGTTCCCTGGCCCCACTGGTGTGGGGAGGATTCAGATGTTGTATGGCTAGTTATAAATTGGGAGGCAAGGTTGGGCATGGTGGCTTACACCTGTAATCCCAGCACTTTGGGAGGCCAAGGCAGGAGGATCACTTGAGGCCAGGAGTTCAAGACCAACCTGGCCAACAAAGCAAGACCTCATCTCTACTAAAACTAAAAAAAATTTTAAAAAGTTAGCTGGGTATGGTGGCATGCACCTGTGGTCCCAGCAACTCAGGAGGCCGAGGTGGGAAAATCACTTGAGCCCAGGAGGTTGAGGCTGCAGTGAGCTATAATCGTACCACTGCACACAGGCCTGGGTGACAGAGTGAGATCTTGTCTCAAAAAAATAAAAAATAAAAAGTAAAATAAATTAGGAGGCACCAACAGAAGAAAAAGACTGGGGTGTGATGAGAGAGCCAACCAGAGGAGACTCATTTAGATGGTAGTGGGGGAGAGGAAGAGAAGGCGCCATTTAAGCTGAAATGTGAGCACTGGATAGGAGTCTGTGGGTGGGAAGATCAGGTGAGAACCTTCCAGAAGAGGGAAGGACATGCCCACAGGCCCCAAGGTAAGAAAACCCTGGACTGCATGTGGAACTGCGGGGAGCCAGTGTGGGAGCAGCTCAGAGAGGGGGGCAGGGCTGAGGCTGCAGAGGGGAGGCAGCAGGCATGGCGCCTAAGAGGCCTTGTCAGCCATGTAATTTTAAAAGTTTGGTTTTAATCTCAACTTTTATAAGTCAGCAAACATTCATTCATGTGTAGAGGACCTACTGACAACAGAATCAAAAACCATAAGCACAGAATTAGACACTGGAGAATGTACATTGTGTAAATATATCACTGTCTGTCTACACTCAGTGTTGTTGCTGAGGGGAAACTTACCTGTGGACACAGGTGGGGCGGAGGGGAATGGGCAGCCCCTGTTCTCGCTGTTCTTGGTGTGCACAGAGAAAGTCTTCCTTTGGCTGCAGGTTGTAGCTGACCTCGGCTGCTCCTGGCGCTGTTTCCCTTTTGATTGCTGAAAGGCTTAACGCTCACTTGCATGAGTGATGTGCAGCAAGCGAGCAGGGGCGGATTTCAGCAGCATGGAACCCCTCAGGTCCTGGCTCAGCATGTGCCTGTGTGCCTCTCGCAGGCACCACCTGGCGGGGAGAGCAGTGGGTGAATTCCATGGCATTTTTGGCTTCTCTTGCTCCTCCCTTCTTCAGCCCCAGAATCTTCCATCTTTGCCCAGCTGGTGACTTGTACTCCTTTCCTACTGTTCGGCTTCTCTGTGTGTCTGAGTCTTTAGGGTGGATAGAAAGCTGGAATGATCATCTCCAGCCCAGTCCTACCTCTCAAGATGAGTGAGGATACCATAAGTAATAACCATGGAACTTCGATGATCCAGCGACTGGAGGAGGAGCAGAGGAAAGCATCAGTAAATAAAAAGAGGCAGACGATGGGCATTAATTTCTGTCGACACGTGTGCTCCCAGCTGCAGCACATGTTCTGTTCTTATGTCTGGTCTGCATTCCTCCTGGGTGACCTTTCCTGCCTGTTGCTGGGAGAGACACTCTTAGGCCACTGCAGATATTAGTGACTCATGGGTCATTAAGATTATGTTGTTTTTATCTCAGACTGTTAGACCTTTTCCTTGATCTTCAGGGTCATTGGATCTCCCAATGTTTGTGCACCTTGGGCATGTTAGTAAAACTTTCTGTGCCTCAGTGTTTTTTAATCTGTAAAATGGGAACAGTGCCTTGTATACTGTCCAATATATGCAGCTTCATTCCCTGCACCCCAGGAAAGCACATGATTTTAATATAAAAAGGAAACAAATCAGCCCTCAGACCACACTGCTGTGCCCCTCGGGAGAGGAGAGGCTGAGGGAGACAAGGAGGAAAAAAGAAGTAAGAGAAGACAGTAAACCCCTTAGACGGTAACAGTGAGGCCAAAGTGAGCTTTTATGAGAACCACATTTGAGCCCTGGAATAAAAAATAACAGCAACATATTTTAAAAATTATTTATGATTTTAAGCATATGAAAGGCGTATCATGTACCCAGGGAGGGCATAATGGGGAACAGCTGGCTAACATGTGTCTGGCCATTTCTGAGGTTGTTCATAATTCTCTGATATCCAAGAATAACAGTAATAATGATGCCACTGCTGATTGTATTAATAATAATAAAGAGGATCGGGGTGTCTTTCCTGAATCCTGCTGAAGTAAAGAGGAGAGCCTGGGCTGCTGGGTTTGGCCGGGGTGGAAAGGGGCACTACAGCCTACTTTCTTCTCAGGGGCAGTCCATGGGGCCCAGCCAAGGATCAAAGGATGTTAGGTGGAAGGAAAGGGCTCTAGAAGGGGAAGGCAGGAAGCCTGGGTTCCTGCATGATTTTACCATGGACTGTGGCCGTTCCCAGCCCCTCTGAGTCTCAGTGTTCTCATCTATAAAGTAGAGATGCTAATTCTACCTGGCAGGCACACCTGACAGTTTGTATGGACCGTAGATGAAACGATGCTCAGGGAAGTGCTGGCTACACTGCAAAACATTCCGTACATGGAAGGGTTTGTTATCCTCCTTGTGTTTCTCCAGGGCTTGCCACCATCAACCACCAAGCTTGGGATTGGACATCTAGGAGGTACCCAGAGATGCTTGTGCCATGAATGAATGTTTCTTTTTCGTTAAATGTTCAGAGCCATGGAGTGGTAGCCTTGGACAATACTTTTTAAAGTATTTAGTCCAGTTCTCTCTTTTATAATTTGTTAGGTGGGTCTGGAGTAGCGCTCAGTCTAAGGCAAATTATCCTCCATGGCCGAGTCATCTGAGCACACTACCCAATGCCCTGTGAATTAGGGGATTTTTCCCGTACAGCTGGTGGGCATAAGTGCTATTCCCTTTCAGATGGTTCCCTCTCCAGTCTTGGGTACTTTCCTCACACTCATGTGCTAAATACTCACAGGGGATCTTCTTAGCTCTCTGGGGTGCTCTGTCCTGTGAACTCTAGTTGCCTTGGTCTCCCCAGACTTAGAGCTCAGTCTTCTCAACTCAGGGAGTTCCTGGGCTCCACCGGTCTCCCTTCCTCTTCCAAGGCAGCGAGCTGGACTCACAGGGCTCCCCTTGTCTGTCTCCCATCTCTCAGGGATCACTGCCTTTCGTTGCCTGATGTCTAGTATCTTGAAAATCATTATTTCATGTATTTTGTTTGGGTGTTTTGGTTGTTTTAGGCAGGAGAGTAAATGGGTCCCTGTTACTCCATCGTGGTAGGCAGTAGAGGTTCCCTTGTTTTCCCTTCGGAGATGAAGAAGCTGGGAGAAGGGAATGACTTGCTCAAAGCTGCACATCTCACTGGTGTCAGCAAAGAGGCAACCTCCTGTCCCCACTGTGTGCTAGCACAGGGGTGGGGTCCCTGCTCTCCGTAAGTCCATGGTTTGTTGGGCAGACAGACAAATCAACTGAGAATTTGAGACTGATGCATAAGTCAAGAAAAGCAAACCACAATATATTTTATGAGGTGGGTATTCATCCACAGGGTACCAAGGA
The DNA here is from genome assembly GCF_009828535.3 of Hylobates moloch. Lineage (NCBI taxonomy): Eukaryota > Metazoa > Chordata > Mammalia > Primates > Hylobatidae > Hylobates > Hylobates moloch. The sequence continues at coordinate 5,768,111 of NW_026652283.1, read as the reverse complement.
AGCATGGCAGGAAGTGAGAGGGCAAGGAAGGGCTCCTGGGAGGGTTGGCACATGAGCCTTGTGGTGAAGGAGAGGCAGGAGTCATCCAGGCAGGAGAGGAGGGAGAAAGTCTCAGGAACAGGTAACACGTACAGCAGCTTGGAGGCAGGAAGCAGGTCCCTCGCCTCAAGCCCAATGTGTATGGTGTGGTACTACGGGGGAAACCTATGTGTGTTTTATTGTGGATATGCACCTGCTCCATTCTCCAACAGAGTCCCTGAAGTCTGGAAATTTCTTCCAACACAAGTCTGCTGTGGTGTTTCAGCCTAGGGATGTTTGTGTAGGGTCTTGTTCGGGGCTATGCAGTTGATGTTACCATGAGGTTTCTGGTGGGATTCTGGCCTTCCACACTCTTGAAGGCAGCCGACAATATTCCTTTCAGTGATATGGAGCATCGTCCATCAAGAAACAGTCGAAACTTACCCCAGTCCCACTCCTGGTCCCAGTAAAAACAGCGTGGGAGCCCGTTCCCTTTAGCCCATTTCTCTAGGTGAGCCCTACCAGATCTATTGCCAAGGTGAGACTCAGGAACTGCCTGGAGGTTCTCAGCTGAATGTCTGCCAGAGCCAGACCCTGAAACAATTGATGGGTTAGAAATCTGCATCAACTAAATGCAGGCATCCCTGGCCCCTGTGGGTGCTGCACTTCTGGGTGCCTTTGTACTTGGTAGGGGCAGGAGGGAGAGCCTTTTGGCCTATCAGAGGCCTTAGGCTTTGGGCTCACCTCTAGCCTGGTTTATTTCTACCAAGACCAGACCAGTTGTCTTACGACTGTTTGGATCCCAGTCTGGGCTCCTCCAGTGACAGCAACTGCCGTCATCAATGCTGGTTCTCCAGAGATTTCTCATTCATTCATTCATTCATTCATTCATTCATTCATTCATTCATAAAACAATAGGGAACATTTTGGACAGGACCCTGCCTTCATGGGATTACGGTTTGGTAGGGATGGCTGGACATTCATCAATCACTCAAATAAGTATAAAATTACAACTGTGATAAGTTTTATGAAGAAAAGGAATTAGGGCTCATGAAATACAGTGAAGGTGGGACTTGCCATTGTTTGGAAGCCAAAAAAGGCTTTTTCCCAGGAAGTGACAATAACATGAGACGCCACTGTGAACAGAACTTGGTGAGCCAGCGGGTGGGGGGTGGGGAGGTGGGAGCCATAGGGGCTGGGGAGGAGATGTGCCCAGCTCAGCCAGTGTCTGGGTGCAGTCAGCAGGAACTACACGGAAAGGTCAATATGGAGACTTCCACAGGTTCTATGGGATGTGATAAGAGTTTTGTCTTTTTCCTAAGAGCAATGGGTGACTGTTGAAGGCTTTTTAATGAGGAGGCAAGAAGATTAGATTTTTGCTTCAGAAACCTCACTTGGGCTCCAGTGTAGAGACTGAATTGGAGGTGGGCAAGTTAGAGCTGTCAGAACGCAGGATGCCTAGTTAAATTTCAATTTCAGATAAACAATGCATACTTTTTTAGTATATGTCTGTCCCAAATACCACATGGGACATAATTACATTAAAAATTTATTGTTTTAACTGTATTTTTAAAAAGTTTTAAGTAGGTTGCAAATATTGCATGGGACCTAATTGTGCTGAAGATTATTCATTGTTTATCTGTAATTCACATTTAACTTGACATCCGGTATTTTTGTTTGTTAGATCTGGCAACCCTTAGCAAGAGAAAATGTGGAGAGACTGGTTATAGACCAGTTATTGTTGTAAACTACTAAAAGATGCTTAGGTTAGGGTATAAGAGGTGGAGATGGAGAGGAGTGGACAGAGAAGGAATAGTCCTGGTTGGTCCAAATCTGCCATTCAAAGGCATCTGGAGGATAGAGTCCATCAGCTTCCCACCCACTCTGAAACTAATTACTGCACACATGCCATTTAAAGACACGTGGGTATGGTATGGTGAACTCCATAGTCTCAGTGCAGGTCAGGTGCCTGGTCAGAACCTGCACTGAATGGCCTATAAGAGGTGTGCTGTGACAGTGTGAGGTGGTCTTCTTTCTGTCTCCATCCCTCCAGGCCAGAGACACCTGAGAGGTGAGTTCTGTGCATTGCAGTGACTAATGTGTGTGAAGGAGAGGTTTGGTAGAAAGGTCAAGACCTTATGACAATAGAGGCAATATTGTAAGTTGTACACTGTTTTTCCCCATGACAACTCACATTTTACAAATCAAACAGTGGAGTAAAGCAGTCAAGAACACGGGCTTTGCCACGGGTTTTAAACCCCATCGGTTATTAGCTTGTCTACACTATCTGTGTGATCTTGGCTGAGATACTTAACTCTCTTGGCTTTGCAACATATTTTAAGATTAGCACTAAAGTACATTGAAAGCCAGGCCCACAGGAGATGCTTAGTAAATGGTATATGCTGCTAGAATCAACAATCTCCTTGTTTCAGAAGGCAGGCTTACTCTTCGTCTTCTTACACAGCTCACTTGATTATCTTCTTAATTCACAGCTCTGGTTTTGTCACTGTTCACACTCTTCACTGTCTTCCACTGCCTTGTGTAGCAGATCTCCATGCACTCGTCTCAGTTTGCCCCAACTGAGTTTCATGGAGATCTGCTGCACAAGGCAACAGAAGATTGTTGCACATGAAGATTGTCGCTATGGCCCATCAGAACCCCTTTGTCCAAGCAAACCAGCCCATGTAACCCTCCTTAAACACAGCTTGAACTTTCCACTTTTTGGTTGCCTAGAATGTCTTTGCCTGTATCCGTTCAAGCCTTATTAATCAAAAGTATTTATAAGTTAATGTTAACAGAAATGTGAACAAAACAAGATATAAAACATATCTATAAAATGAAATAAATGCCTGTCACTGGGGAAATGGCTAAACAAATTAGTATTCATGTCTACTGTGTAATACTATGCATCCATTACAGTAGCTGTATGCAAACTGTCCTGGAAAGATATCTATGATATGATGCTAAATGAAAAAAAAGCAAATTATAGAGGAATATGTGAAGTAGGGTCATAGTTGCTTAGGAAGGAACCTGGTTCTATCTATACGGAAAGAGTAGGGATTAAATATATTCCAAATGGTTAAGCGAGGTTCCCTTTGGAGAGGAGGGTGGGAATTGAGTTGGAAGTCAAAGGAAACTCCTAACATTTAGTTAATATACTTTATGGTTTAAGCTTGTTCGTTTACCTGAACTGTGTTATTTGTAATTGAAATTAAATCAAAATGCATAGAAAAAGGTTTAGAAGAACTAAATAAACTGTGGTTATGCTTCAGTTGTTAGACTGGGGAGGCTCTTGCCCTGTCCTTACTTATCATTATTTTATTAAAGAACAAAATGGTAACAGAAGAAGATTACCTTTCTGCCAAATCCAACTGAAATGCTACTCCCTCAATGAAACATGTTTCTAATTCCTCAACTGAATGTGCCGCCTCCTTTCTTTGAACCCTCAAAGTACTTTATATATCTTTTGTGGCATTTTCTCATTCTATCTTAGTGAGTATTTCAGGTGCCCACGTATGAAGACAAGTATTTCATACCAGTCTTACTGCCCCTCTGCATTGAAGTAACGTGAAGCTATCATGGTAGAGAAGGAAATAGGATTTTGAGTCAGAGGGTCTGGATGTTGCCTCTTGTTCTGGATGTCTGTTACAGCCTGAGAGATTAGCCCATACTTAGTAGCTTAAAGCTTAAAGGTAAAGTCATTTCATTTTATCTCATGATTTTTTGTTCAGGAACTTGGGCAGAGCTGGGCTGGGTGATTATTCTGCTTCATGTGTTGTCAACTGGGGTCACTTGGTGGTAGCCAGCTTGGAGGTGGGCTGGATGGGAGGGTTCAGGAAGGCTTTAGTTGTATGCCTGCTGCTTGGTAGGGCAGCTGGAAGACTGGGCTCAGTTGAGTGCCTTTCCCTTACTGGGTGCTCTCAGGACACCTCCATAGACTTCTTATAGTGTGATTCAGGGCTTCAAGGGATAAGGCGGACCCAGGCTGAGGCTGCCCATCTTCTAAAGCAGTGGTCCTCAACCTTTTTGGCACCAGGGACTGGTTTCATGGAAGACAATATTTCCATGGACCGAGGGTAGGGGTGGTGGTGGCAGGGATGGTTTCAGGATGAAACTGTTCCACTTCAGATCATCAGGCATTAGATTCTCATAAAGAACATGCAACCTAGATCCCTCACACATGCAGTTCACAATAAGGTTCATGCTCCTATGAGAATCTAATGCCATCACTGATCTGACAAGAGGCAGAGCTCAGGCGGTAATGCTTGCTCACCCACCACGCACCTCCTGTTGTGTGGTCCGGTTCCTAACAGGCCATGGACCAGTACCGGTCAGTTTGTGGCCCCGGGGATTGGGGACCCCTGTTCTAAAGGATGGAACTGGCATAGTGTCACTCCTGCTATACTCCACTGGTTAAACATCCACAGAGCCAGTGCAGATTCAAGCAGAACAGAGATGCTACCTCTTAATATGTGTAAAAAATGTGTGGCCATCATCAATTTCTCACAGCTTTGCTATGAGAAATACAACCTCTGTGTCTCAATGACTCCATTTGCGAATCATAAATATCCAAAGCTATAATGTATGCAAAGCATGCTCTGCATTATAAAAAACTGTATGCACTATAAATATTAACAATTAACTTGGTATTAAATCTATGCCTTACTCAAGGCAGGTACTCATTAAATGTTTAATACTTTGAAAGCAAACTCATTTAAACACAGATATTTCCTAAGAAAAACACAAAGAACGTGATGCCAGATGATCACATAGAAGCGTGGCGCAGTTTTAGGGTATAGACTTTGGATTAGGTTGACATGAGTTAAATCCAAGCTCTGTCACCCAGTTCCTCTCTATGTGGCCTTTGTTAATTCGCCTCACCTCTCTGAGCCTTAATTGCCTCATCATAATATGGAAATAGTATTACCTACCCAGCAGGGTTGCTGTAAGCATTGGAGCTAATTTGTGTCAAGCACCTAGTAGGGTCACATAGTAGGTGTGCAGTTTTTCTAAGATGATATCGAGTCATATAGAAAGTTTGGACTCTTCACTTATTTCTCTGCACTGCTCACCTCCGTGAGCTCAAAGGATTGAGAGGAGTCCAGAGTCCAGGTCTTTGCGAAAACACTGGGGAAAAGGGAAAGGCCCTCCTTCTTGTTTCTCCCAGTCTCTTCCTCTCTCCAATGTTCACGTCTAGGAATCTGTGTCCATGCAGCTTTTTTTTGGTGAAGCCATTCCTCTCTGCTGGAAGTGGCCCCCTTTTCAGACCTGTGGCTCTTCCTTTCATAGATGTACGAGATCAAAGCAGGAGGCAGCATTGCAAAGAAGTTCAGCGCGGCTCTGCAGAAGCTGAGCTCGCCCCTGCAGCCCCGAGTTCCAGAACACAGCAACAACAAGATGAAAAACCTCTCCTACCCATTCTCCAGGGAAAAGATGTACCTGTGAGTATCGAAGCTGCTGGAGCAGGGATGTGGGAAGGGATGGGAAGGAAAATTGAATACTGTTCTATGACTCAGCCCTGGGGCTCCCGAAGTGGGTGCCCCAGTGCCTGGGAGAGAGTAGGAAGCATGCTCTCACAGTGACATTGTCCCTGTGCCTGCTTTGTGAACCCCCTCCCCATGTGAGATTATCCCAAACAGCCGAGGGTGCTTGTCCAGCAGGAAATCCACCATTTGACCATTTTGCAGGATGGAGGGCAAACCAGGGAGCAGCCAACAATAAACTTTGGAACTCTATGAGAAAGTGGTCAGACACCTGTGTATCTTCTGTAGGAAAACCTTCTGCCCAATTGCCAGTCGAATAGGGTTTCAACAGGATATGATAAACCAGAGAGAAGGTGGATGAAGCTTCTGGGTTTCTGGATTCCAGCTGCCTACTTGTACACTCATTGACTCTCGGGGGTCTTCCCCTGTCCCTGCACCCTGCCTAGGAAGAGGGCATAAATCTCTTCACAGAGATAGCCACTAGGGAAACGTTTGGAAGGGGGAGCCACAGCTGGGAAGTGGGAGATGCAGCCGCCAAGCATCAACTTTGCTTTAGGAGCTAATGAGAAAATAAACAACCATCGAGGGTGATGAGAAAATGGAGCAAGAGAGGGAAAGGCTGGGGCATGGAAGGGCAGAGAGGACAGAAAGAAGGACCTTCTCATTTTAGGAGGTAGAAGTTGTGGAGCAGTGTTTCTGCTGTCCATAAGAGACCATCTCCTATTCATCTTTGCTGTGTTTGATATTATCCTACACACATGAATATGCTGTTTCATTTGCATATATTTACCCTCTCATTGAGTCCTCATGTCCTCTTGTGAGGTGGCGGGGCAGATCTAACTATCTTCTATTATAGATACCAAAGTTTAGGTCTGTCCAGGGTCACACCGCCCTAAGTGGCTGAGCTGGGCCTTGCATGGTGACTGGTGGCTTGCTGCTCTTTCTGTGTCCTGTGGTGCTTCCCTGCGTCCCCTTCCCTGGGCCTTCATTTATGCTGGTGCTGGCATCTGAATGGTCACCTCCCATGCACCTCCGTTCGTTTTACTTCTGTTGTCCTTCAAGACTGGTTCATCAACACCTTCCCTTTGAAGGATATTCTGCTCTTCCCAACCAGAAGCATGCGCTTCACCCTCTGGACTTTCATAGCAATGGTCTGCATGCTACTATGTTCTACTCTGTTACTTGGAGAAATGTACATTCCAATGACTGGGGCTCCTGGGGTGCTGGGAGCATATTTCCTTCCTTCATCAGTGCATCCTCTAGCACAGCTTCCTCAGCATGACAAACATGCCCCATGCGCTATTTTCTGAGTGAAAGCTCAGTGTATGAAGTTAAAAACAGACACAGCCCTTGCATAATTAAGATTTTTCTAATGGATGTGATGACAGTGACATTAAATCAAATTTTGAAGAATCAGAGTGATAATCCAACACCCTGAAATGATACTTTCCATTTGGAACCTTATCATCATATATTTTTCTAACATGGTGTAATCTTTTTCTTTACACAAAGTTTTCATAATTATAAATTTCAATGACTGCATGATACCCTATCCTATAGATTTTGGCATTGCATCTTATTGCTATAATCTTTGTTATAAATACCTTTTTAATAAGCATTTTAAATTATATTATTTTTCTTTCCTTGTGTTGAATTTCTTCCCTAAGATAAATTTCTAGAATGTGTTTTTAGAATTGCTGAGTCAAGAAAGGCATAAACGTCGTGTGTGTGTGCACCTCATAAGTCTCGCTGTGTTGCTTTCTAAAGATTTGTTGTGGGGCTGGGGTGGCAGTGGTCTCAGGGCAAGGGTAATGAAATGAATTTGCCATCTGCTTTCTTGGTGTCTCCAGGTACAACATCCAGGAAAAGGATACCTTCTTTGATAATGCCACCCGCAGCCGCATTGTAAGTAAATGGATGTACTGTGTTAGGAAAGAGGATGGGGAAATGGCTGAGTCCCTAGTTGGCAGGGCATTCTCTTACCCTCCCTGCCACCTCACACCGTTATTTGCTTGGAGTTGCCTAGCAACCGAGAAGAGTATGCAAGAGCTTCCCCATTCCCCCAAAGAAACAGCAAATAACTGCCCTCACTCGTGGTTTAAGAGGAGCATCTTCTCTTTATGGGTTCTCCATTAAAGTTCTTCTTAGAAAAAAAAAAAAAAACAGAGAAGGTCATAGTTGGTGCGGGTGTTAGGTGAACCCCTTGATTTACAATTGAGGAAACTGAGGCTCTGAGAAGCAATGCATTGACAAAAATTATCTAGATCGTTATATAGATGGTTATATAGTCAGAACAAGGATCGTTAGCATTAGAACTAGTCCTTCTGATTGTTGGGCCACTGTGTTTGTTTATGCATTTTCCCTTCTTTCAACTCCCGTGACAGAGTCATGTGAATTTCTATAACAAGAAATGCTAGTTAGGCAATTTGCCCAAGAATAATATCACCAGCCTATTCAATAGAAAGCTAACACTCGTGACCATAGCTCTTCTTCTACAGTCATTTTGCCTTTATGTCAAGTGTTTGAATTTTGTAGGATGATTGATTCTAATAAAAATCTGCATATGGCCTGTGTTTCTGTGGCCCCTGCATGAGCTGTAGAACATCTTAATTCACCGATCAGTTTATACTCTATCACCCTAGAGGTCACATAGCCTATGGGCAGAAGAGAGAAAGAGGGGCCCAAGGAATGCCAGAAACTTACACATGCCCACATGGGAAGTATGAAACTGCGTTTCCATTGATCCTTAGCAAAGAACTGAAGTTTCCATAAGAGGAATAAGGATTAGATACCTAGAAGGACCTCCCGGCTAATAGGGTGGTAAGAATATATATGAATAAGAAGGGACAGGTGATTAGAGGAGGCTAGGATATTTCCCAGGCACACTGCAAACATGGCATTAACTCTTGCTTGCAGGATGGGCAAGGAAATCTCAGATCCCTTAGCCTAGTGTTTTAGGCAGAGTTAAAATGGGCATATATCTCTTTTTTCTTCCAATGGAAAAAGGCATTAACGTCCCATTTTCTTGGTTGATGCTATTACAAGCCAATTAAATCTCACTGTGACTTGGGTCCCACGACTGTGGGGGAGTTATAAGGTGTTGTGGAGATTACTCAGTGATTGCAAAGTGCTCGTAAAATAATACAATGCCATATAAATGCTGTTCGTAATTATTATTGCTGTTGAATTACTGCACTATTATTAGGAGCAGAATTAAACACTCTTGGGCCCCGTAGTTATTTATTTACCACTCCCTTTAGGCTGTGGCTGGAATATGGGAGTGTAAATAATGATGGAATAACACATCTAGCATTCATCTCTCCTTCTGGAAGCATCTTCCTTTCCTCAGTCCACCCCACACTGAGAACAGGGGAAAAGAGCCTTGAGTTTTTTCCTGGGGTCCATTCTGCCCTGGACTTTGGTTGGAGGACCTCACCCACATCTGTGGATGTCTCCTCTGTGCCTGCTTCTTTGTGGGTGTCTGAGCACCTCAGCTGTTTGTTGCAAAGCAGACTTCATTGCTGGGCATCTCTTTATAGACTGGCATAGGCTGGGGACTCAGGAGGTCACTAGTTGGCCAGCAGGTTTACACTGACCCACCTTTGTCCCTCCCTGATTCTTTTGTGGGAAGCACCCCTTTCCTCCCATGTAAGAAACAGAGTCCCCTGCAGGCCCCGCAGGCCAGGGGACTCTCTAGGCTGTTTTGAGCATGTAGGGCTTCAGGCAGGCAAAGCCACTGAGTCGGCAGCTGCTGTGTGCCTAGGACTGTGCTGTAAGACATGAATCTTCAAGGAAGTGTATGATATGCTCTGATCAGGGAGGCAAGATGAGGACCCAGGAAAAAACCAGAGAAATAAAGACATCAATGACCAATATAGAGGTAGCTCCTTTGCTGTTTCAGAGCACTTTCCTGTGCACGGTCTGGCTGGCGTCCCCGAGCAGCTCCGCGAGACAGCCCCATTACAGATGCCAGCTGACCCTCCTGGCGTTTGCTCAGGACCCTCTGCACCTACCTCCACATTCGGAGCTTTCTGCTACCACACTGGCTCTCCCTGTCAGCCGGGCTCCACAGAACCCCGCCTTCCCTGAGGTTCCCCGACGTGGGCGGCAGGCACTGTCCCCTACTCCACAGACCCCGGGCTTCCTCCCGGCCCTCCCAGGGCTATATGATCTGGGGTGGGCTCCTCTGTTTTCCTTACTTCCTGTAACTGCCGTCCATTTCTAGCCTTTTATTCATTTGTTTTTCTCAGGGTGGGGCGAAGGGGCGGGGGATGTGTGCGCCGGGCTTGCATCCCTTGTTTCCTCAAAGTCCTCAAGTCTGAGTGGGGTTGATGTGCAGGCCATGAGCCAGGCACATGCTCGGCTCCGCCCTGGCTCCAAATGGGCCCGGGCGCCTCCCGCCCCGCCAGGCAGTGGTGAGGGTGATGCACGGTGGAGGGCGGCGGGGGAGGAACTAGGAGCTCACAGCTCTGCTGTCGTCCCCTTTTAGGTGCACGAGATCCTGAAGCGCACAGCCTGCTCCCGAGCCAACAACACGATGGGTAAGGACCCCAGCCCGCGGCCAGGCTGCTGACGGGCGCTGACCCGCCCCGTGCTTTCAACAGCTCCCTTGGTGGGCAGCAAAGAACAAAACAAACAAATGCCCCCCACGGAGAGGCTGCTTAGCTTAGGCTGAGAAGCCTGCCTTGGCCCCAGAAGCAGTGGGGGTCCCATTTCTCAGTGGGGCTGCTCCCAGGCTGTTGTAACTTCTCCCAGGCCTTCGTCCCAGGTCTCGGGGCTTTCTCTTTCTCTTTTCCCTGTACCGCCCACACCTGCCACTTTATCCGGATAATTCTGCGGCCCCTCTGTTTTTCACCATTTCCAATAGTTTCTGATAACCCAAGACAAGCATCTTAGAGGTCCTTTAGTCCAACCTCCTCCTATTATGTAAGAAGAGATGAATCTCCAGAGAGGGTGCATGACTGTCGTAAGCCCACACAGCACGTGATGGCTGAGTCCGAGTGAGCCTCTTCTAAGTTCAGCATTCTTCTCACCATATCCGGCTGAATCTGTTTGCCCTGTGGTTTGTTTCTTAAATATTAGGGTAATTGTCTTGGAAGCATTTGGGACCAACTATAAGGCAGGCAGTATAAGGCAGGCAGTCCAGATCCTGATGGATTGTGTGGAAGACATCTGTGATGGCCCAGGTACAATGTGAGCTGTGCCCATAACCCCATGACACTGCTTTTTCGAAAAATGTGCCAAAACGCCACACACAAACACCTTTTGCACAGGAGTCATTCTTGCATGTCGAACCCTTGTTCCCAAGGTGCTGCCATCTCCAAACGGCTTCTGACAGCTTTGGGAGAGCTGCCTTCAGAATGCGCTCTGGGATGGCAAATCTTTGGCTTTTGAGGCAGCTTTAGGTTGAAAAGAGTTCAAAGTCATTTGGAGTCCTGTCTACTGAATAGAGGAGGTGATCAGGCTCAGGAATAACAACGATAATGATGATGTTAGCTAGCTAATATTTGAGAGTGTGTTGTGGGGCTTGTAAGCTGCCTGGGTACCCAGGGCACAGCACTGAAGAAGGAATCAGAATGGGTTTTATGCCACGATAGTCTTTTTTAGAATAGTGCTTAACCTCTCAACAGGGCAATTATGTTTGCTTAAATTTGCTTTGCTGTATTCATCTTGCTACAAGATTCCAAATAAGAATGCACTTTTAAAAAATCAGACCTTCCACGTTATGTTATTTGTCTGGAACACAGTGCTGATGAGGCAAGGCTGAGTAAGTGGGTGAGAGAATTAGCCTCAAAAACAGAGAAATTTTAAAAAACTCATATATATATATATATATATGAGTTTATTAAGCATTAGCCCACCAACTCAAATGTCAATCTCCTTTGGCAACACCCTCTCAGACACACCCAGGATCAATACTTTGCATCTTTCAATTCAATCAAGTCAATACGCAGTATTAACCGTTACAAGTCCACCCATTGTCAACTTGAACCCATACACATCTCCTGAGATCATACATAATCTTCAAATAAAAGCAATAATAAGGTCATAATTACACCTAACATAATACAACTATCCTTCATACAACCGGAAATGCACCCATCCCCAATCCAAATAACATTACATAAAGTTAACAATACCTAAATGCTGATATGAGGTCGATAAATCTTATGTCACTTGATAAAGGAAAAAGGAAATAAAATGAAGATATTTCTTAGTGCAAGTGTATACATGCACAAACATGTTTTAACAAAAGAAGGAGGAAATACTCATGACAGTTACAGTCCTCGTTTCTGCAGCTGGTCATGTGGTCGTAGCTGGTATCGATGACTACCTTCTTCACTAAACATTCTGTATTCCCTTTGCCTTCAGCAAGCACCTCAGCAGGTCATGGTTTTTTTCCTGGTGGAGTGTCCCAAACCATTCCTGAGGGGTCTGGGCCATTTGTATTCCTGCCTGGATTGGGCTGTTGTAGTTTCCCATTGACCTTAATCACAGGGCATGATAATACTAAGAGATGCCCTAACAAATCTCCTGTATTGCATGTATACTCTTCCTTACATCTGTTGTAGAGTAGTAGACTGATTTCATCTTGATAGTCTGGGTCGATCACCCCAGCCAACACTGTAATTCCCCCCTTAGCCTTTTGCCTTAAAGGTAGGAGGAGCCCAAAGTGTCCAGGTGGCAATCTTAACTTCCAGTTTAATGGAATTATTGTTGTGTCTCCTGGTGGCAGCATTCCTCCCTCTGAAACTAAGATCTCTAGGCCAGCAGAACGTAGTGCTGTGGGAACAGGAAACAGAAATTTTGCTAGTGGATCACTAGGGGTGATGGTGAGTGGTGCCACTTCCACTTTAGTGCCTTGATTTCTGGACCCGTGAATCCTGGCTATGGGAGAAACAGTACCATATATTGGATGCTGATTCAGAGCATACATGGCCTTCTGGGGAACTTTGTCCCAGCCCAGCAAAGTATTGTCACCTAGTTGATGTTGTAATTGTGACTTCAAAAGGCCATTCCACCGTTCTGTCAATCCAGCTGCTTCAGGATGATGGGGAACATGGTAAGACCAGTGAATTCCTTGAGCATGAGCCCACTGCCACACTTTTAGCTGTAAAGTGAGTGCCTTGGTCAGAGGCAGTGCTGTGTGGAATACCATGATGGTGGATAAGACATTCTGTGAGTCCACGGATGGTAGTTGATATGGTTTGGCTATGTCCCTCTGCCAAATCTCAACTTGAATTGTATCTTGCAGAATTCCCATGTGTTATGGGAGGTACCGAGGGGGAGGTAATTAAATCATGGGGCTGTTCTTTCCCATGCTATTCTTGTGATAGTGAATAAATCTCATGAGATCTGATGGGTTTATCAGGGGTTTCCACTTTTGCTTCTTCCTCATTCTCTTTGGCCGCCACCGTGTAAGAAGTGCCTTTCACCTCCCACCATGATTCTGAGGCCTCCCAGCCATGTGGAACTGTAAGTCCAGCTGTAAGTCCCAGCCATGTAGAACTGTAAGTCCTTTTTCTTCCCAGTCTCGGGTATGTCTCTATCAGCAGCATGAAAATGGACTATTACAGTAAATTGGTACCAATAAAGTGGGGTGTTGCTGAAAAGATACCCCAAAAATGTGGAAGCAACATTGGAACTGGGTAACAGGCAGAGGTTGGAACAGTTTTGAGGGCTCAGAAGAAGACAGGAAAATGTGGGAAAGTTTGGAACTTCTAGAGACTTGTTGAATGGCTTTGCTCAAAATGCTGATAGCAATATGGACAATAAGGTCCAGGCTGAGGTGGTCTTAGATGGAGGTGAGGAACTTGTTGGGAACTGGTGTGAAGGTGACTCTTGTTATGTTTTAGCAAAGAGACTGGTGGCATTTTGCCCCTGCCCTAGATGTTTCTAGAACTATGAACTTGACAAAGATGGTTTAGGGTACCTGGCAGAAGAAATTTCTAAGCAGCAAAGCATTCAAGAGGTGACTTGGGTGCTGTTAAAAGCATTCAGTTTTATAAGGGAAGCAGAACATAAAAGTTTGGAAAATTTGCAGCCTGACTATATGATAGAAAAGAAAAACTCATTTTTCTGGGGAGAAGTTCAAGCTGGCTGCAGAAATTTGCATAAGTAGCAAGGAGCCTAATGTTAATCCCCAAGACCATGGGGAAAATGTCTCCAGGCCATGTCAGGGACCTTCACGGCAGCCTCTCTCATCACAGACCCAGAGGCCCAGGAGGAAAAAATGGTTTCATGGGCTGGGCCCAGGGTGCCTGTGTTGTGTGCAGCCTAGGGACTTGGTGCCTTGTGTTCCAGCCGCTCCAGCTGTGGCTGAAAGGGGCCAACATACAGCTCAGGCTGTGGCTTCAGAGGATGGAAGCCCCAAGCCTTGGCAGCTTCCATGTAGTGTTGAGCCTGCGGGTGCACAGAAGTTAAGAATTGAGGTTTGGGAACCTCTGCCTAGATTTCAGAAGATGTGTGGAAACGCCTGGATGTGCAGGCAAAAGTTTTGCTGCAGGCAAAAGTTTGCTTCTCATGGAGAACCTCTGCTAGGGCAGTGTGCAGAGGGAAATGTGGGGTTGAAGCTCCCACACAGAGTCCCTACTGGGACACTGCCTAGTGGAGCTATGAGAAGAGGGCCACCCTCCTCCAGAATCCAGAATAGTAGATCCACTGACAGCTTGTGCTGTGTGCCTGGAAAAGCTGCAGACACTCAATGCCAGTCCATGAAAGCAGCCAGGAGGGAGGTTGTACCCTGCGAAGCCACAGGGGTGCAGCTGCCTAAGACCATGGGAACCAACCTCTTGCATCAGCATGACCCAGAGTCAAAGGAGATCATTTTGGAGCTTTAAAATTTTACCACCCTGCTTATTTCAGATTTGCATGGGCCCTGTAACCCCTTTGTTTTGGCGAATTTCTCCCATTTGGAATGGCTGTATTTACCAAATATCTGTACCCCCATTGTATCTCAGAAGTAACCAGCATGCTTTTGATTTTACAGGCTCATAGGCAGAAGGGACTTGCCTTGTCTCAGATGAGACTTTGGACTGTGGACTTTTGGGTTAATTCTGAAATGAGTTAAGACTTTGGAGGACTGTTGGGAAGGCATGATTGGTTTTGAAATGTGAGGACATGAGATTTGGAGGGGCCAGAGGGGGAATGATACGGTTTGGCTGTGTCCCCCTGCAAATCTCAACTTGAATTGTATCTCCCAGAATTCCCATGTGTTGTGGGAGGGACCCAGGGTGGGTAATTGAATCATGCGGGCTTTTCTTTCCCATGCTATTCTCAAGATAGTGAATAAGTCTTATGAGATCTGATGGGTTTATTAGGGGTTTCTGCTTTTGCTTCTTCCTCTTTCTCTCTTGCCCTCTTGCCACTGCCATGTAAGAAGTGCCTCCCTCCATGATTCTGAGGCCTCCCCAACCATGTGGAACTGTAAGTCTAATTAAACCTCTTTTTCTTCCCAGTCTGAGGTATGTCTTTATCAGCAGTATGAAAATAGTCTAATACAGTAGTCTTGGGAGAAGCATTGCGTACAGGATAGGAAAACCCATATCCTAAGTAAGTGTCTGTTCTATCGAGGACAAACCTCTGCCCTTTCCATGATGGAAGAGGTCCAAAATAATCAACCTGCCATCATGTAGCTGGTTGATCACTCCCAGGAATGGTGCCATATTTAGGGCTCAGTGTTGGTCTCTGCTGCTGGCAAATTGGGAACTCAGCAGTGGCGTAGCCAGGTCAGCCTTGGTGAGTGGAAGTCCATGTTGCTAAGCCCATGTGTAACCCCCATCCCTGCCACCATGGCCACTTTGTTCATGGGCCCATTGAGCAATGACAGGGGTGGCTGGGGAAAGAGGTTGAGTGGTGTCCACAGAATAGGTCATCCTGTCCACTCCACTGCTGAGGTCACCCGCTGGTGAACGCTCACATGGGATACAAATATCTTCACAGTTTTTGACCACTCAGAGAGGTCCATCCACATACCTCTTCCCCAGATTTCTTTGTCACCAATTTTCCAATCATGCTTCTTCCAAGTCCCTGACCATCCAGCCAAACCATTGGCTACAGCTCGTGAATCAGTATATAATTGCACATCTGGCCATTTCTCCTTGCATGCAAAGTGCACAACCAGGTGCACTCCTCGAAGTACCCACTGGGAAGATTTTCCTTCACTGCTGTCCTTCAGGGATGTCCTAGAAAGGGGCTGTAGTGCTGCAGCTGTCCACTTTTGGGTGGTGTCTGCATATTGTGCAGACCCATCTGTGAACCAGGCCCGAGTCTTCTCTTCCTCTGTCAACTGATCATAGGGAGCTCCCATGAGACCATTGGTGTAGACTGGGGAAGAGAAGGCAGGGTAGCAGGAGTGGAGACCATGAGCATTTGAGCCACTTTCTCATGTAACTTACTTGTGCTTTCAGGACCTGCTTGAACCCGATCACATATATACCACTTCCATTTGATGATGGAATGCTGCTGTGCATGACCCACTTTATGGTTAGATGGGTCAGAAGGCACCCAGTTCATTATAGGCAGTTCAGGTGCCATGGCGACTTAATGACCCATAGTCAAACGTTCAGTTTCCATCAGAGTCCTGTAACAGGCCAACAGCTGTCTCTCAAAAGGAGAGCAGTTATCTGCAGAAGATGGCAGGTCCTTGCTCCAATATCCTAGAGGCCTGCGCTGTGATTCACCTGCCAAAGGCTCCAAACAGCATCCCTATTTGTGACTGACACCTCAAGCACCATTGGATCTGCTGGGTCATGTGACCCAAGTGACAGAGCAGCTTGCACAGCAGCCTGGACCTGTTGCAGAGCCTTCTCCTATTCTGGACCCCACTCAAAACTGGCAGCCTTTCATGTCACTTGATAAACAGGCTGGAGTAACACATCCAAATGAGGAATGTGTTGCCTCCAAAATCCAAATAGGACCACTATGTGTTGTGCCTCTTTCTTGGTTGTAAAAGGGGCTAAATGCAGCAGCTAATCCTTCACCTTAGAAGGAATATCTTGACAGGCCCCACACCACTGGACCCCTAGAAATTTTACTGGGTAGAAGGTCCCTGAATTTTAGTCAGATTTATTTCCCATCCCCTGGCATGCAAATGTCTCACCCATAAGTCTGGTGTGTTTGCCACTTCTTGCTCACTGGATCCAGTCAGCATAATGTCATCAATGTAATGGACCAGTGTGATATCTTGTGGAAGTGAAAAGCGATCAGAGTCTCTCCAAATAAGATTATGACACAAAGCTGGAGAGTTGATATACCCCTGAGGTAGGACAGTAAAAGTATATTAATGGCCTTGCCAGCTGAAGAGAAATCGCTTCTGGTGGGCCTTATGGGCAGGAATGGAGGAAAAGGCATTTGCCAAGTCAGTGGCTGCATACCAGATACCAGGAGATGTGTTAATTTGCTCAAGCAATGAAACCACATCTGGTACAGAGGCTGCAATTGAAGTTACCACTTGGTTAAGCTTACAGTAATCCACTGTCATTCTCCAAGATCCATCTGTCTTCTGCACAGGCCAAATGGAAGAGTTGAAGAGGGATGTGGTGGCAATTACCACCCCTGTGTCTTTCAAGTCCTTGATGGTGGCACTAATCTCTGCAGACCCTCCAGGGATGCGATACTGTTTCTGATTTACTATTTTTCTAGGTAGAGGCAGCTCTAATGGCTTCCATTTGACCTTTGCCACCATAGTAGCCCTCACCCTACCAGTCAGGGAGCCAATGTGGGGGTTCTGCCAGCTGCTAAGTATGTCTATGCTAATTATGCATTCTGGCACTGGGGAAATGACCACAGGATTAGTCTGGGGACCCACTGGGCCCACTGTAAGTCAGACCTGACCTGAAACTCCATTAATTATCTGACCTCCATAAGTCCTTACTTTAACTTGAGGATCACAATGACATTTTGGGTCGCCTGGAATCAACGTCAGCTCAGAGCTAATGACCAGTAGTCCCGAAAATATCTGATCATATCCCTTTCCCCAATGCACAGTTACCCCAGTGCACAGTTACCCTGATAAAAGGCTGCAGGTCTCCTTGGGGAAGGATGGGAGAAAGATTAACAGCATAAATTGTCAGTAGTATAGTGAGGTCCTTCCTGAAGGGGACTCGACTTCCCCTTCAATCAAGGGGTTCTGGGTCTGTAAACTGGCTCAAGTCTGGAAATTGATTGATGGGCCATGATTCTCTGTTTTTATAATTCAAATTAGTCTTTTATCCGTTTGACCTAGAAGTTTTCTGCTTATATAAATTAAGTAGGAATGCAGTAGGCTTCCTATAAATTTCACTTCTAGGAACACGGTGATTAATAAGCCAATGCCAGAGCTCTACATAAGTCAGACTATTCTGATTGCTGCTTTGCCTCTGCTGTCCATTATGGTAGCTACACCCACCTTGCCTTTGATGGTTGAGTGCTGCCACTTGGCCCCTGCCACTTCAGGATCCAATTATTCCCATTGTATTTAAATTTTGTAGTTGAGTGACTGTGGTTCCCACTGTTAGATCTGACATACAGAGAAGAGCGATTACAGGGCCCTTCAAAGATGCAGGTGCTGCCCTCACAAATCTATTTTATAAGGCATTGGTCAAGGGTATATCTTCTGGACTTCCCAACTGGGATGAGTAGGTCTAAAGTGACTAATCCACTCCACCATCCCAGTCTCCCTAACCCTTTGGATCTCTTCCTCTACGTTAAACCAAGGGAGATGAGGCATTTTCAGCTCGCCACAGTGGGCCATGTTTTAATCCATATTTCAGCTAACCAAGCAAATAAACTATTAAAACCCCTTTTAACTCCCCGGGCTGCAACATTAAATGCAGAGTCCCTACTTAACGAGCCCAAATCAATAAATTCAGCCTGATCCAACTCAATGTTCTTCTACCATTATCCCATATCCTTAATATCCATTCCCATGCCTGTTATCCAGATTTCTGTTTATATAAATTAGAAAACTCAAGTAGTTCTTTTTGAGTGTAGTGCACCTTCTCATGGGTCATACTGTCAACCTCACCTCTAAGGGCCCACTGGGGCTTTAGTCTATTTATAGGTCTAGAAGCAAACAGGGGTGTTGGGGGTGGCTCCTGAGGAGAATCAAAATTATTTTGCCTGGCAACTGCCTCAGGGGAGACCATCACTGTTGCCTCTTATTCTTTTGCAATCAATGCCCTCACTTTAAGAGTAGATACCTAGCAGGGCTGTGAATGCACCTTTCATTGCAGGTTAGCCACTTGCATGATAAGAGCTTGTGTCTGTTTTTCCACAGTTTCAGCTCTTTCTCTACAGGAGATAAGACTGTCACTCAGGGCAATCTTAGAAGATTTGATGCTCAGAATCTGCTTTTGAAGTTGGGAGTTAGAATCCCTGAGTTCATCTTTTCTTTCATCACTTTGTCCACTGGACTTAGGAGCAACCAACCAGCTTCATTATATTCCTTGGTTTCCTGTGTATGGTCAAAGGTATTATGTATAGAGTCACTAAACTCCTTGCCCCTCATGAGCAGTGAATCAGGAGTGTCAAATGCATTTATTTTGCATAACTCTCTAAACAATTCATACGAAGGGCTATCAGTGTTCTCCATACTATTAGAAGTAGAGTCCTTAGCATTTTGGGGTCTAATCATATTAAGCAGCCAACTCCAGAAACCCCAAAACCAACGAAAGAACTTCATCCTTAATATTCTGTTCCTCTAGAACCACTCCTGCTAGAAAATCTGTATTAGTGTTCTCTAGAGGGACAGAACTAATAGGATATATATATCCTATTATATATCCATATATAGGATATATGGATATATATATAATCCTGTTATATATCCATATATAGGATATATGGATATATATATATCCTATTATATATCCTATTATATATCCTGTTATATATCCATATATAGGATATATGGATATATATATATCCTGTTATATATCCATATATAGGATATATGGGTATATATATATCCTGTTATATATCCATATATAGGATATATGGGTATATATATATATATATCCTGTTATATATCCATATATAGGATATATGGATATATATATATATCCTGTTATATATCCATATATAGGATATATGGATATATATATATCCTGTTATATATCCATATATATGGATATATGGATATATATATATCCTGTTATATATCCATATATATGGATATATGGATATATATATATCCTGTTATATATCCATATATAGGATATATGGATAGATATATATCCTGTTATATAGGATATATGGATAGATATATATCCTGTTATATATCCATATATAGGATATATGGATATATATATATCCTGTTATATATCCACATATAGGATATGTGTATATATATATATCCTGTTATATATCCACATATAGGATATGTGGATATATATATATCCTGTTATATATCCACATATAGGATATGTGGATATATATATATCCTGTTATATATCCACATATAGGATATGTGGATATATATATAGGCTCTGTTATATATCCACATATAGATATGTGGATATATATATATCCTGTTATATATCCACATATAGGATATGTGGATATATATATATCCTGTTATATATCCACATATAGGATATGTGGATATAGATATATCTATCCTATTATAGATCCACATATAGGATATGTGGATATATATATATCTATCCTATTATAGATCCACATATAGGATATGTGGATATATATATATATATCCTATTATAGATCCACATATAGGATATGTGGATATATATATATATATCCTATTATAGATCCACATATAGGATATGTGGATATATGTATATCCTATTATAGATCCACATATAGGATATGTGGATATATATATATCTCCTATTATAGATCCACATATAGGATATGTGGATATATATATATATCCTATTATAGATCCATATATGGGATATGTGGATATATATATATCCTATTATAGATCCATATATAGGATATGTGGATATATATATATCCTATTATAGATCCATATATAGGATATGTGGATATATATATATATCCTATTATAGATCCATATATAGGATATATGGATATATATATATATATATATATGAGTTTATTAAGTATTAACTCACATGATCACAAGCTCCCATGAGCTGAGGAGCAAGAAAAGCCAGTCTGAGTCCCAAAACTGAAGAACTTGGAGTCCGATGTTTGAGGGCAGGAAGGGTCCAGCACAGGAGAAAGATGTAGGCCAGTATAGTCTTTTCATGTTTTTCTGTCTGCTTTATATTGTAGCCACACTGGCAGCTGATTAGATGGTGCCCACCCAGATTAACGGTGGGTCTGCCTTTCCCAGCCCACTGACTCAAATGTTAATCTCCTTTGGCAACACCCTCACAGACACACCCAGGATTAATACTTTGCATTCTGTGATCCAATCAAGTTAGCACTCAGGATTAACCATCACACCTCCCATAGTTCATGTTTTTTTCTTCTCAGCCTTCATCTTCCACAACTTCCTGCATCCTTCCAAGCCTTCTTTACTGCACCTCCATCTTCTGATAGTTGTTGGAAGGTGCTGTTGACCTACTCAACTGCTCTCCTGTTTCTCCCTCATGGGCCACATTTTCCTTGATTTCTCTTCCTTCTTCCACATTTTAGATGTTGTCAGCTTCCAAGTTCCTTTGGCTTTTGCACTCTCTATTTTCTCTATATAGATGACTTGCAGCCATCTATTTTTGCTCCTGTTTCTCTCACCAATTGCAGCCCTGCATTTCCAATTGCTGGATGGATACCACCACTTAGATGTTAACCAGAACCTCAAAATAGCATGTCCACTTCTCTCCTCTCTCTCTCTCCTGCTCCTCTTTCTGTTAATGTGACCACTATTTTCTCTATCTTTGCTCATGCCGTTTCCTTTTCCTGAATGTCCTTGCCTGTGTTTTTCCCCAATCTCAGTGATGCCTATCCCCAGATCAAACATCACTGTCCTCCAGATTTTTCCTTAAAGCCCTTTCCTTGGAACTCTTATCAAACGGAATCTCTTTCTTGCTTGTTTTCTACACCCATGGCTTAGACTTCTAAGGTAGTGAGTCCTTGAGATGTTTCTGAGTCATCTTTTATGCCCCAGTGCACCTCACTGCCTGTCTCGCACATTCTACTCAGTTGATTTGATTGAGCGGATTAATTTAAAAATGCCCAGCCTGCTAGTCCCACAGCAGTTTCTGGTCAGTTTCTGACTATGTGTGTTCATGGACAAATAACCTCTCTGCATCTCAGCTTACTTTTATGTAAAATGGGGATAATAATATCTATCTTGCAGAGTTTTTGTAAAGATTAAATAAGCGGCTGTTAGCTTGTTTTGTAAACTGGAAAGTCCTAAAAACAAAAGTTTATTTTGGGAGACAATCCCCAGGTTGTTGGAAGGCTACTAGAGGCCCTCTGCTTTAACACTGATATTTTTTATTGTGTGTGTGAGAATCTGAGGGGTTTTTGGTGATGTCTCAAAGTCAAATGTCAGGATTTTGTTGTTGTTGTTGAGTTGTATTTATAATTTTGTCTTTCCTTTTTGACATTCAAAAAACATTTAATGAGCACCTGCTATGTGTCAAATGATGTTAGAGAAATGGATGGATGCCAAGCTGAATTTAGCATAATTTCTACCCTTGAGGGGCTCTTAGTTTAGCCATGCAGACAGACGTGGAAACAGATTGTGATGAGGCAATGTGGTAGGTGCTATAATAGAGATACATACACAGTGCGGTTGGAACACAGGGGAGGAGGCAATTAATGTCCATGTGTATGTCTCTATATGTCTAAGTATCAATGTAAACCATTGCTCCCAGGAAAATTAGGTATGTCAGGAGTGATCATCTCCAATTACATATGGGCACAAAGAGGATACGTGACTTGCCAGGGTTACATCTTGAGTCAGAATTGAGTCTAGAACTTGGGTACTCTTGCTCTAATCCTGTTTCCAATACCTTTGGGATGCTACAGACTAGAAGTGGAGTTAGGCTGAGTCTTTAGAGTCTGTTAACTTCACAGTAGCCACTGAGGACTTACTAGCTTTGTAACAAGGGACATGTGACTGAACTCTACTTTTCAGCAGAGGAGAACCCCAAAGGCCAGATTTCCAGTGGGTTGACTTCTGTCTATGAAGACCAAGTGCCCTCTAAGCTCTTTGGTGAACTACAAATCTTATTTCACCAACATGGCACATGGATACATATGTAACAAACCTGCACGTTGTGCACATGTACCCTGAAACTTAAAGTACAGTAATAAAAAAAAAAGATAAAAAAAAATGAGGAATGTGATAACTCCATGAGGCCCCAAGATAATATGGAGGCCTGAGCCACAGGGTAAATTTAGATTTTATTGCCTTTCTTTCTGGCTTATAAGGGGTGGAAGAGAAGCATGAGTGACTAGAATCGGCTTATATTCTTCCAGAAGATTGTTTCCTCATTAAAAAAAAAAAAAGAGAGAGAGAGAGAGAACAGGACTGGATTTAGAATTGTAGGTGTTTTCATTGATCCTTCACCCTTGGGATTATCTTTGTATGGTCATTTCTTTTGCAACCAACTTACAAAGCTAATTCCCTTTCCCATTGTACCCAATTTAAATATTAGAAAATAGAAAAGATACTAAAGATAGTAATAACTTGGAAACACTCCTGTTTATCTAGTAATGTATCTTTTTTTCTTTGTAGACAATACGTTTTTATTGAATGCCTACTTTTACAAAGCTTTAACCTATATACAAGTAGTATGTAGTGATATATTTATATTCCTGCCTTGTTCCACAAAATTTCTGGGGTGGCTTACAAGAAAAACAATAAGACAACATAGTCTAAAAATAAATTGAAAAATAAGAACCAGAGAAAATAAATTAAAATAGAATGTCAAAACTAGGAGGAAGAAAATAGAACACATATTCAAACCATAATGTCTTCTAGTTTCTACAGTTGAACTGCAAATTTAACCTTGAACCAAAGTGAAAGGGGAATATGGTCAGGGGTGTAGCTCTTGCTGCCTACAGCAATTTCTTTCTGTACAGAAATCTTTCTAAAATCTACCACACAATTTCCTGCTTGCTTATGTAGAACATGTCTACATATATTCTCCACATAAAGGCATATGAAAAATTTTCTGGATTATTCAAGATCATCATTAAGAACATAATGATTTTCATGTTCTCTCAAGAATTATCAAAGCATTATTAGGATTGTTTGCCCCACACTGCTCTGATTTCTTGAATTCTTGACTCTGGTAACCTCCCTGCCCGAGTTTTGCTGTCTCAGTTTTGATTTGCAGTGTGGGAGATGGAAAAACAAGCTCATTAGAATTTTGGGTAAAGAGAGTGTAAAATGCATGGCAGGAGGGTCTGAAGGATTCTACTGTGGAAAAGGGACATCACATTAGAAAGTAGGTTTTGTGAGATCTATTTTAGCTGCTCATTTATTTTTTTCTTGTTTCTGGGTTTTCTGTTGTGAGAGCTGAGATAACCAGATAAGAGGCCTCTGATAAATGAGGTGTTACTGTCACCAAAGTAATAAGGACTCCTTGCGGGCTTGCAGTTGTATGTTTTTCAAAACACTTTAACACTCATTATCTCATTTGATCCTTTAAACTGCCAGCAAAGTAGCTTCAGCAGATGTTAATTAAACTTCACAACGGAGAGATTAACTGGCATACACACAGCTAGAACTTTGGAGTTGGGTTTACAACTTAGGTTTCTTGGCTCTTTGTCATTGCTTTTTAACTCATTTAATTAGGAAATGGATAAAGTTATTGGAAAAAGTTTCCTGGAAGAGGTGGAAGCTGAGCCCTTCCCAGTATAACATCCATCCACTCATTCAACACGTATTTACTGAGTACTTACTATGTGACATTCATGTTCTGGACCTGGGGAATGGAGTAGTGAATCCAACAGATACAAATTCCTGCCCTTAAGGGGCTTCCTTTCTAGTTATGGAGGACAGTAAATAAACCAAGAAGTAAATACAATGGATAGGATGTCGTGTAGGGATAAGGGTAGCAACCTACTCATCTGACAAAGGGCTAATATCCAGAATCTACAATGAACTCAAACAAATTTACAAGAAAAAAACAAACAACCCCATCAAAAAGTGGGCAAAGGACATGAACAGACACTTCTCAAAAGAAGACATTTATGCAGCCAAAAAACACATGAAGAAATGCTCATGATCACTGGCCATCAGAGAAATGCAAATCAAAACCACAGTGAGATACCATCTCACACCAGTTAGAATGGCCATCATTAAAAAATCAGGAAACAACAGGTGCTGGAGAGGATGTGGAGAAATAGGAACACTTTTACACTGTTGGTGGGACTGTAAACTAGTTCAACCATTGTGGAAGTCAGTGTGGCGATTCCTCAGGGATCTCGAACTAGAAATACCATTTGACCCAGCCATCCCATTACTGGGTATATACCCAAAGGACTATAAATCATGCTGCTATAAAGACACATGCACACGTATGTTTATTGCGGCACTATTCACAATAGCAAAGA